>NC_063343.1:50419242-50491532 GCF_021869965.1 Rhincodon typus | reverse complement strand
CTGCTCCTATGATGCTGCTTGGCCTGCTGTGTTCATCCAGCCCTGCACCTTGTTGTCTTACATTGAAAAAGATGTAGGTGCACTCATTTCATTTTTATGTACTTTGTTTATATTTCTGTTGAGCTATTCTGATAATAATTGCCTTTTATAAACCATTGTGACACTTGCCAATTGGATTATATCTCTCTTAATGCTCCTCCATTTCTTAATCATTAATTACAGAGTTTTATTTTGTACTGCTGTCAGACTAATTGGTCTATAGTTATCTGGATCTCCCTGCTTCCTTTTTTTAAATAAAGGAAGTACATTTTTCATTCTCAAGCTCTTTCTTTTCTACTAAATCCCTAAATACTTCCCCTAGTGGTGTTGTTAGCTCATCCTTGGTTTCCACAATTCAAGCTTCACAAATTGCGACTAAATCAGGACATTTTGAGCTGGTTTCAATGCTATCTGGAAGTATTAAAAAGTACAGCTGTTTGAGTACAGCACAAAATACTTATGTGCATTTATGCAATATGTTGTGGTAGATCAAGACTATGTTTTTGTAGTATTTCTAGATTCTGTGACAGAAATGGTCAACTGATTTTTGCCACATGTAGAGTTCAGAAATAGCACAATCATGGTTCAGGAATACAGAAAAGTGAAAGTGTCTTGGCAATGCAGTTAATTCTGTGTTACTGATTCTTGTTCACTTTAGTCATGCAACCCATGGTGGTTTTATTGAGCACCACTTCAGAGCGGTGGGCGCTTCTCCCTGCAGCTTGTTGAGCTCCTCATAGTTGCACACGGCTAGCTGTGGATGTCTGGGGATGATGCAGGTTGTCTTGTTGTCCTGACTCACATTGCTGGCAAATTTGAGGATTTCAAATCATTAGATACCTGAGCCAGACAGACTGGCACGCCAGTGCCCATACATTCATAGTTGCCCTTTCTCAGGAGGCTGTGAATAATGGCTCACTGAGAATTGCAGGCCATCCCAAGACGACCAAGATTTCGCCTTTCAGCAAGCTTTTCAACTCATCTTTCCTCTTCCAGATATGTCCACTACCCACAAGCTCTTCAGTTTGGTAACCTCTTATGGAATTGGTACATGTGAGTTCCAAAAGTTGTGAAGTTATGAAGGTAGATCAGGATAACTCAATGGGATTTCAGGATGATGGCAAGGATTCCATAGGCAGTCATTTACTAAGTGGAACAATTCGTCTATGTAGAAAATAACAAAATTGAACTATGAATCAACATTTAAGGATCTGGTAAATATATGAACGCTTAACATAAAATCAGTGCAAGTTATAAACAGAGATTAGCCCATTCTTTTTAACCTAATCAAACTTTGTCTGCTTTCTTGTTGGATCATACTTGCCATCATCTTAAACAAAATTACACACTTTGATTAAAAGCAAACCCTTGTGTGATTATTTAGGAATTGTGCCAAACATACGACATGTTTCGTTCTAACCACCACATTCCCTTCAGACACAACTTCAATCAACTTTAACAAGTCAACAATGTGCTGTACATATAAAACAACCCTCAAGGAGGTCAGTAAACAGAACACACTAATTGCAGTATATCTATTGAATACCATCTACTTAGTGAAAACAGTGAATTTCACATACAGTCCAAAGGGAATTTGAGAGGCGTCAGCCTTCCTGCTCCTCTGATGCTGCTTGGCCTGCTGTGTTCATCCAGCTCTACACCTTGTTATCTCAGATTCTCCAGCATCTGCAGTTCCTACTATCTCTTGAGAGTGTAGTGCTTGGCTTAACATCTAAGGCATGTAGTGAGCTGTTCCAGAAAAACGCATTTCTGTTTATGGTTGCCATTGGGTAAATATTCCTTTTGTTCCGGATATTGAGGTCAATCTTGTATTGAACATGATATATGCAGGCTTCACACTGTGCTCATGGTTCATAATTACTTTTCAGTTACTTAAAAAGATATGCTAAGGGCACAGTGAATGTTGAAGGATTCCGAATGAGGCTGACCAGATCAAATTTGATGAGGGGGCCTGAACACAGAATAGATCTCTTATTTACATATGTCAGGGACTCAAGCATGTGTTAGGTGGTTGCCAGGGAGGTTTGAAAGATAAAGTCAAAATACTATGGGGTAGCAGTATTCTGAAGAAGGGTCACATCGGACTTAAAATATTAAGTGTTTACCTCTCCACAGATGCTACCAGACCTGCTGAGGCTTCCAACATTTTCTCTTCTCTACTTGTAAATTGTTTAAACCTAGTTACAACTTGGATCTTGCTTTGATGCAGAGAACACTAGTCCAAAATACAAAGCAGTATGCAAGGAACTAGTAGAGGTGACAATGCGCTAAATATTTATGCAATGCTATATCAACTATGTCAATTCCCCCAAAGCAGGCAATACCATTGGCTTACACCTATGCAACCTAAGAGGACTTTTCCATTAATAATGACAATGAAACCAACAAATGCTTCTCAGCCATCAGCTGGTGGCGCTTCTGCCAGGGGGATTTGACATAATCTATGTAACATTACTTTGAATCTGTGCCACATGAACAAATATTTAGTCCAATATGTGCATACAGTGATGGAGAATAGATGGAAAATAAAAATACTAATGGACTATGTTGAAGAATATTTTTCATCTCAGAAGAATGTTATGAAAGACTCCTGTTTAATATGACAGAAATATTAAGCTGAAGGAGAAAATATTGATTTATTTGTAATGGATTTTGAAAACAAGTTGTCTCAGATACAAATCTCTTATATACAGTTTCATTGAACATAGAAGAGAAGGCATACAAAAAAAAACCCATCTGGTTGAAGCCAGATTAATAGGGAAAAGTCTAGACAGTTGATATTTACACAAACAGCAACAGCCAGGAAACCATAGTTACAAGACTTCTGTGAAACTAATTGTATTCTAAAAAATGTGAACACAGTAAAGAATTAAAATTCAGATCAAGCTAGTCAACTTGAAACTATTGGCACAAAAAAGTGGGACAGTGCTTTCTGAATCCAACTAAAATTACACAGCTGCAGAAGGTGTTTTGAAAGCATAATATAAAAAAGATGCATGGTTCTATGAAGGTAATCCTTAGGAGTTGTAACTGACAGATAAGATGATAAAGGTGACCTAATAACTGTGTGCATGGGATTCAACCTCCCAAAGTCATAACCAACAGAAATAGGATCTTCGCTTAAATTGAGAAATTAGAATCATGAAAAACAGTAGGTAGTCTGATTCTAGACATGTGATATGAAATATTCATACTTTCCAGATGAAGTTATTCCTCAAAGGCTGCTACATCCTTAATCTTGCCAGTTTGAGAAAACATCTTGTGCTAAAGATGAAAAAACCTTTAAGGAACTGCAAAATTCAGGGGAGAGCAGGAAATGTCATGTTCCAGCCTAATATCGCAGCACAGATCACCAATTATGGGTCTTTGTTGACAGTCAATATATTCAGAAGCAAAACGTACAAAAGACAAATAAAATCAAACTCTGAATTTTGGTGAACATTAGGACAAATATGAAAAGAGAAAACCCTGGAAACACTCAGTCGGTCAAGCTGCATCATTTTTTTTCAGGTCAATAACTTGTCATCAGAACTGGAATAAGTTAGAAATACAATAGCTAAGAAAAGGGAGATGGTAAGCAATAATGAAAGGCAAGGTTTGTGATATGGTGGAAGTAAGAGTGATTAAATGACAATAAAGGCCTAAGTCCAGAACATAGACAGAAGGTTGTAGAGTTCCTAATTGAAAGGTAAAATGCAGTTTCTCATACTTCCATCAAGCTTCATTGAAATGTTCGAGACCAAGGACAGAGAAGTAATTGTTAGAGTGGAAGAAAGAGCTAAAATGGCAAGTAAACAGATACTCAAGGTCATGTTTACAGACTGCATAGAAGTACGTGGCAAAATGATCACTCAATCTGTAATGAACACAGGAGGTAAAATTGAAAGTACAAAGAATGCACACTTCCACCTGCAAAATATGTTTGGTGTCCCGGATGGTGAAACGTGAGGAGGCAAAAGGACAGGTTTCATATCTTCTGTGCTTGCATATAAAGGCTTTTTTTGAAAGGGTAGTGGGCATTTGAAGAACTGACCAGAGTGTTTGGGGTGAGTATGTTCCTTTGAAATAAATGGAATCATTGTGACAGACTCACAGTACATTGGTTACTTTTAACTTAACATCCAGTGTTGGTTTTGCAGCTCCTTTTTATTAGCTTAAAAATATTCCACTTCAAGTCCACCTATTTTCTCGAATCCGATCTAATTCATCACGTATGCTAAATATCTACTGACTTGTGGCAGCCCAGCATTATGAGGGCTGAAAGTGCCATCCAGATCAGGAGGGTGTCTTAAAGAGGAAAAAGGATTTTAGAAAACTAGGTTGCTGTGCATGAGTTGCAGACCCTTCAATAGTGATGTACAGGACCTGAAGGAAAGTAGATTGATTTTAAGATTCAAAATATAAAGCAAACAGAGCCATTTTGACACAGATGTTCCCTGAATGCATCAGGGAGTTGTCACAGCCCAACAGGCAACTTGATGTAACTCATCGGGTTATGGCTGATGCAATATTAGTCAGACTTGCAGTAAATTAAGCCCTTTAAGTTAAAACATGCGAGGGAGTCACTGGTGGAAGATCCCAGTGCAGCCAACAGCACAGGAAATTGTGGGAGGGAGCATGAGTCTTCAAAAGTGTTTTAAAACGACATTGCAGGACCTTTTCAGTTTTACCACCAATGAACCTGGTCAGAAGCTGTACAGTTCTCCTCGTTGGCAAGTGATATTCCATTATTTCATAAGATCCCAATTTGCATGAAAATAGGACATATCACTGGAAATCGGCAAGCAACTTGGCCATCCCATGGTAGAACTCTGGACAATTGTTAAGTAGAATACAAATTCTTTAAAAAGTGGAACTGGATAATTGCTTGAAAAAAGGAAATATTAAAAGATGTTTAAGCAAGCAAATGTGTAATTAGACTAAGTGGCTCATATGGAGAAAAACAGTGACACAGACTTGAGGATCAAACAGGCTGTTTCTGTGCAGTGGTATTCACAATTCAAACTAATACAGTTATGACAGTAAGAAACAATGATACTCAGATGGTTTCCTCCTGTAAATACAGACCATAAGAGGTACAAATATCATGGTTTTAATGCTGTGGACATGGGATGCCCGAATAGAAATGTATTGGAAGCAGAAAGCATTGCAGTTTTTAAAAGGAGGATATAAATAAATACATAAAGAAAATTAAAAGAAACAAGAGCATTGTTCCCCATTATTTTAGCATTCCTGTTAGCATATTGTTTGCTAACTATGGGCTACAGATGTTTCTTGTTCAGCCAGGGATTTTCCCAGCTAGATGAAAAGAAGGTAAGAGACGCCTGATCTCTCTTTCAGGGAAGACTAATGAGAAAAGGACAAGAGAATCAGAATTGCTGTTTTGGGAATCAACACGGGTATCATAGGCTGACTAGCCATCTTCTGTGCTTTACTAATTTTTAAAAATTCATTCATGAGGTGAGGGCATCGCTGGCTACAGCAGCATTTATTGCCCATCCTTAATTGCCCAGAAGGCAGTTAAGAGTCATCCACATTGCTGTCACATTTAGGCCAGCTGAGATAAGGATGGCAGTTTCCTTCCCTAAAGGACATTAGAGAACCAGATAGGTTTTTCCAACAATCGACAATGGATTCACAGTCATCATTAGATTCTTAATTCCAGATATACTTATTGAATTCAAATTCCACCATCTGCCATGGCGGGATTCGAACCCAGGTCCCCAGAATGTTATCTGGGGATCTGGATTAACAGTCCAGTGTTAACACTGCTAGGTTATTGTCTCCCTTCCTTTGCCAAGCATGGCTTTGGTTGGTGGACATGTAAAATAGGCAGAGTGGCTAGCCCACCATCTTCACACCTACACCAACTTTACTTCAGGTTCTGTACATCACCATCGAAGGTTCTGCAACTCATGCACAGCAACCTAGTTTTCTAAAATCTTTTCCCCTTTAAGGCACCCTCCTGATCTGCATGGCACTTTCAGCCCGCATAATGCTGGGCTGCCACACCTCATCCCCATAAAGCAAAGGGGATATGGGCCTTGAAATCAGAGTTTGCACTGAATTAAGCTTGTTAAAAGCTTACCTGTCTTTGATAATACACTGCACATGCTCAACTATGGCTAGCATGGGCAACCTGTTTTCATAAAAGGTTTTTGAATCATGAGAAGAGCTTTTTATGCTGTTTGAGTGCCCTTTACTCATCAGGACATCCCTCCCACCCCTGAAGATAGTAGCTCACTTCCTTCCTAATCACCTGCTCTCCAAAACACACATTCCAACTCCTCTTCCGCACCCCATATCCTTTGTAAGATTGCCAACTCCTTCCCACCCAATATCCCAGATGAAACTCACTGAAGGATCATCCTTAGCTGTCTATGGTACTGTCTGTAGTCCTAGCACTATCCACTACGGAGACACCAACCACTCAGGTCAGCTGGCAACACCAGACAGCTGGACCTTCACTTCAGTGAGGGATGGATCAAAGTCTCATTCCACCTGTGCTCTTACTGCCACGTGGACCCTTCATCTCGTTTCTGATCAACTTTTTTTTTTTTTTTTTAAAAAATTGTCTTGATTCATTTGACAAAATGTCATACTGGCTTGCTAAACAGATCATGCATTAACCCTTGCATGTCTGGATCTTCTGATCATATAAGAAGATTGGATGGACGGTTTGTGGTTAATGATGGCCTGAAATCTCAAGTAGGCCACCTTTTCTTTGCTGCACTTCTTTGGAGCTGTTTGTGCAAGAAGTGCAGGCCATGGCCAACTATTTCTAGTTTTGCCAAGCTTGAATGAACTTTAAGTAACAGCTGCAGTGTATGAGAGCTGTCACCATGACCTGTATGCTATTTTCTGTTCCTGCTGATTCAGGAAGGAGATGTGTATAATTAATATGAACCTTGGCTTTATCATATGGACTCAGTTGCATAACATTGTTAAATTACCCAATTCCACAGGACTCAAAGGAAGAAATAGCTAGAGAGAGAGAGAGAGAGAGAGAGAGAGAGAGAGAGAGAGAGAGAGATTTCAAAAATTCTTAGAATTATCATTTTTAAAATGGCACAATACAGATTCATTGAGTGTAGTATCAACTCAACTTGGTTACATTGTATCCCATTATTTAGCCTGTTAGCTTATCAGGTGAAGACTATTGGCTACAGATATTGTTGTGGGGTTTCTGGTGCTGGCATTCACAGGAAGAGGTGTGAAGAATCCCCAGGTGTGCCACTTGCTGTATGTCTGGTTCCTTGATCAGGCCCTGACCACCCATGCCCACCACCTCCTGCCCTGAGAATGGCCTATCAGGCAGATTGCATGGCAATAAGCTCACTTGAAACTGGGTAAATTCCAGTGTGGTGATTTGAAGCTCTTAGTGTCAAGCAGCACAGAAGCAGACTTTGCTCCAACCAGTCCATGCCAAACACAATCCCAAACTAGACTAGGCCCCCTACATTCTCCTGGCCCATATCCCTCCAAACCTCTCACGTTCACATATTTACCAAAGTGTCTTTTAAAAATTGTAACTGTGCCCACATTCACCACTTCCTCAGAAGTTAACACCACATATGAACTACCCTTGTAAAAAACAAAAATCTGGTTAACAACTTGCAATTTGATGGCTTAGTGCAATATTTTATCTTCTAATTGCAAATTGTTTCACAAACTTTAAGAATACCCAATTGTGTAACAGTAACTGTGTTGCCTTGTTACATCAGAAAGCTTTTCCAAAAAAAAACCAAGTAGGTTAATTAAACTTGACCTCCTTTTGTTGAGAATGTGCTGAAAATTTCTCAGTATGTCACACTTTACCAAATGTTTGTTCAATTTAAAGACCTTTAGTAAAACAATCCCAATGGCAAATGTTACAAATACAGGCCAATGGTTCCCAGGTGTGCCACTTTATCCTTTCTAAATAGTGCAGTTATATTAGTTGCTGCATAATTTGATAAAAGCTTTAGAATGCTAATTTCCCAGTCTCTTGAGGCCCATGTCAATGAATGTGGAGCAGGAAAAAGCACAGTAGGTCAGACAGCATCAGAGGATCGGAAAGTCAACATTTCAGGTCAAAACCCTTTGTCAGGGATGGGGAGGGGAGACTGGAAATAGAGGGAGGGTGGGCAGATGGAGATAGGTGGATGCAGGTATGGGATTAGTGTGTTTGGTCAGTGGGAAGGGTGGAGTAGATAGGGGAGTCCCAGTAGTTGCAAACACATACAAATTAAGAGAATAAGCACAATATTCAGCCCTTTGAGCTTGTTCTGTCCTCTAACATTAGAGTTAATCTGCTTTTTGAATGTTCTGTTTCCACTGACCAGAACGTTTTGACTCCCTTTCTATCTATCTGCCTTCAAAATATTAAATGCATCAACCATCTGGAGGCAGAGAATACTGAAGTTGCACAATCCTCTAAGAGGATAAAAAAATAAAAGTGCAACCTCTAATTCTGTACTTCAATAAGGGCAAAGACCCTTTTCAAGCCCACTTTGTAAAAACAAACTATTCAGGATCTTATACACTTGAATCAAATCCCTCTTCACTAAGCTCCAGCAAAATCAAGATGGGTCCCAAATTTTCTTCATAAGACAACCTGCTCATTCCAGGTTTCAACCTCATTAACCTCCAAATCATTTCCAACATATTTACATCATTACATAGACAAAGGAAACAAAAACTAAACTTAGTATTCAAGACGTGGTCTCAATGCTCAAATAAGTGAGACAAAAACAACTTAAGTTTTAAGGCAAAGTTCCCCCTGATAAAAGGCAGCTTTCCATTCACCTTAATTGAATGTTGTACCTTCATACTAACCTTTTGGGATTTCTGCACTAGAACACATTTATCATGCTACACCTCAAAATTCTGCAGTTGTTCTCAAGTAATACCTTGCTTATGTGAGTAACTTAATATGTAGCCACATTATATTCTGTTTGCCATTCAATCTGTTGGTCTTCAAGTTTCCCATGTCCTCTGCAAAGGAATTTTTCTACTGTTACAACAGGGAATGGTCAAACCCATCTAATCATTAAACTAAAACACAAGCCCCAATCTGCTATGATGGGATTAGAAGTTCCCCTTCTCATAATTATCTCCAAAACACCCAGAAGAGATCATTTTCCCCCTCAGTCCATTAGAAAGATGGTTTAAAAAAAAAAAAATTCTTAAATTTCCTTTTACAAGTAAGAAACAAGCTATTTATTTAACCCAACAATGAATAAGTTAACAAAATTACAAGCAAACAATTTCCCCTTATACTACTAACTACTCTTTAACAGGTCTAAATTATATGGAATGCTGTTTAAATAAAGGCAAGACTCACTAATATAAACCTAATTAATAAGAGGCAATAAATTGTAACTTAATCTCTCCAAGTTCACAGAGACTGTCTTCTGGAATTTTCTGTCATCTCTATTCTCTTCACAAACACCTTTCTTTTGTTAATTCTGCAATAATATCTCCTGCAAGGACTTTGAGCTAAAATACTATGGTACCTTTGATTTAATTAGATGCACTTTCTCTGCAAGCTGAATTGTATTAACTCTGACCAATGACAGGTAGCTCTCTCCAATTCTTCAAATGCCCTTGTCTTATATACCCATAATGACATAATCAAATTCTTATAGTGTGATTGGTTTCTGGTTGTCAACACCATCAGATTTAAATTCAGGTGGCTGTTTCTAGGTGCTTTGCTTAAATTGGCTGAATTCAAACTCGTTGCCACAGCTTCCAAACAAGACTGATGTTTTGCCTGCCACCTGTAAGGTATTTTTTCTTTTTAATATATTTGTTTCACTTATTGATGCTATCTGTGCTGGCAACTTCAGCTATTGCTCACGGACATAGAACATTTTAAAAAATTTCTAAGTACAGACAAAGCACAAATCTCTTAAAGGAACCACATATTTTAGCTTCCTGCCTTCCACCTCACAGTTACTCTACCCAACTTCGTAGCATTATCTACGTGTCATGTGCAAAGTAAGATGCCAGGCCTTCATACCCCGTCATTGATATAAATTCTCAAAAGCTGAAGACTAGCACAGACACATGTACGATTCCACTTATCATGTCCTGCTAATCAAAAAAGACTCATTTATGCATTCTCTTCGTTTTCCGTCAGTCAGGCAATCTTCTATCCAAGTTCATGAGTTAGCACCGGTACCATGAGTTCCGATTTTGTGCAATAACCTTTTATGTGGCACCTTGTCTACAGGTTCCCCTTGATGTGCTTGTTACTCTTATTGTTCCTAGCTCCTCATTCTGCCTAAGCAGAATAATTTTCCTTATTCTACCTATGCTGTTGGTGCCTATGTGGGCAAAAGCAACTGGCTCCTTCTCCAAATTCTTGCCTAGCCCTGTCACAGAGTTGGCAACATAATCATCTAGACTCATATCCTTCACTGTACAGAATAGCTTCTATCCTCCTCATTATGCTGTCCCTTATTACCACTACGTTCATTACCGCTCACTCTATCTGAATGGCCTTCTATATCATGGTGTTATGGTCATCTAGCTCAACAAAACGTGGCCCTCACTCTCATCCAAAACAGCAGAATGAACCTCAAACCTATTGCTTAATCCAAAGGTTGAAGCTCCTGGAGTCTTGCTATCTGCATCTCCTCGCTTTCCTCCCTTGCAGCCACACCATCCTTTCCATGACCATTGTTGAAGTAAGTTTTAATGTATAATGGTGGAAGGGCAAGTGTCATTATATGTAGAGAAGGGTGTGGTGCTAAAGGCCTCAGCAGTTCTGAAATTAACCCTGTTGTGAGCTCAGCACCTGCCATGTGGAGAAGTTGAGTACATCCATACATTGATTTATATCATAACTAAACCAACTGGTGTAAAAATAAGCCGTTCTTCTAGATGATATCGTTCTTCACGGTTCAAGACAGCTGTCGCTGACAAGCTACCAGATATATTGCCAGCTGAATAAATTTCGCAATTCAAAATTCACATCCTTAAACTTAAAAAAAAAAAATTGGAGAAAAGTATTACGGATGGAGTCACTTTCTGAAACATGCAAATTTTCACAGTTTTTTCTCTAATTATCTCTTGAAAATAGAATAACCAGCTCTTGAATGATCATGATGTGCTTCCAATCATGAATTTAATCTAAACCAGGATGGATTATTAAGGTTGGTTGAAGCAGCCTGCAGCAACTGAGTTTTCAAGAAAACTTTAGGAATATGCAGACAGATGCCTCGTAGTCACACACCTGCGGGGTCTTTCAGCAATTCTGCTTGGATGTCTCATAAATATTTTGATTCAGCAAGACAATGGTTTTTTTTTTTTTAAAAGTGCAATCTTTCAATGCAAAGCAAAACTATCTTGCAGTATTGTTATTGTGATATGATGCAGAGTGATGCCAGCAGTGTGGATTCAATACCTGCACCACTGAGGTTACCGTGAAAGATTATACTTCTCAACCTCTCCCCTTGACTACAGTGTGGTGACCCTCGTGTTAAACCACCACCAGTAGTCTCTCTCTAATGGTCTGGTAGGACTATGTTGACTTTACCTTTATCACTCAATTATTTGATCATTAGAGCAAAGGCAGAAGGACTTTTTTTTACATTGTAGCCTCCCTTGCTCTTCCTGTTCCTCCATTTTCTATCTTGCAGCAGACTGCTTCAAATCATGGTACTTGCTCAGTGATTCAAGCAGTAGAACTCTTCTGGTAAGACATCAAATGTGCGCTGCCTGATGTTTCTTGTGTCAGTATGACTCTCATGGTAGGCATGCTGTGTGCATATGTGCAGGTTCTTGCTGGCTTTTCAGCCAGATTGATTACAGCTAAGATGCTATTGCTAACATTGTCTGAGCTTGGAGCTTGTGAGGTCCCTCCTAAGGCCCTTGTGGCAATATGTGGGGGTCTGACTAAGGGGCAATAAATAATTAGGCAGTGAAAGCTCTTTGAGAGACATCATCACTTCTATGTTCTCATTCACCATCATTTTTCTTGTGGCCTAACAGACCTACGTTAGGACAGGTGAATAATTCTTTGCAGCAGATCAGTAGGGCAATGAACACCCATGTCTAAGATATCAGTCATTTTTTTTTTCATAGAATCACTACAGTGTGGAAACAGGCCCTTTGGCCTAACAAGTCTGCACCGACCCTCACAGCATCCCACCCAGACCTATCCCACTATAACCTGCCTAATCTACACATCTCAGTACACTACAGGCAATTTACCACGGCCAATCCACCTAGCCTGCACATCTTTGGACTGTGTGAGGAAACCGAAGAAGCCGGAGGAAACCCACGCAGACACGGGGACAATGTACAAACTCCACACAGACAGTTACCCAAGGCTGGAATCGAACACAGGTCCCTGGTGCTGTGAGGCAGCAGTGGAAACCACTGAGCCACAGTGCCAGCTGTGCCACCTTATATTGGAGGTGGCTTTCATGGTCTGCAATCCACTGGGTTTGTTCATGCAAACCTTTTTCTTTCTGGTTGGAAAATACCAGGGAATGTTAATAAGATTATTAGGTTTGTGGCCCTAACATTGTGTACAAATTCTGGAGGGCGATTTGAACCCAGAGCTTCTGGCTCAGAGCAGGTCTACTCAACCCAATGGTGAATGCCTCACATGATTAATGCATTTGGTGCTCCATGCAGCTGATCAATGTTTTCAATGTATGAAGTTATCACCATAAAGACCTTCAATATTGTGCTATTTCAGCAGAAAACCTCATGATAGAACTTGCACAATGCAGCTGGAACACCAAAGTGATGTACAAAGCAATCAATTTTTCTGAACTTCTAAATTTTGTCATGTCTGTCCGTAGTTCCTCCCAACTAAAATGTCAAAGTCTTTCATCAGATCAATAAATAATGAGTATGAATGACTGTTCTGCTTTTGACATTGCTGAAGCTAATCTGTTCACTGTACCACAGCTTTACAGAAGTTACGTAGACTCTCCAGTAGAAGATCCTATCAGAAATATAGTGTTACGTGGTTTAACTGGGTTCTTTCATGTATTTTCCCAGTAATGCATGGGGGAAATCCTCAATGGTTGTTGCAATTTCCCTTCCTTTTGTACAGGTGGATATTGATGCATGTTTGACTTTCTGAAGATGGACACCCAGGTTCCACATTATCTGGAACATGTTGGTGAGTTTGTCAGTGAATATTGTTCCTGCTGTCTTGTACGTTTTACCTAGTACTGCATCTGACCCTGGTAACTAGCCACTTGACAGCAGACTGACTTTTTCCAATATCCCAGCTATGTTAGGGAGATCAGCAACATGTTGACTTCAGTTTGGCCAAGCAGCCAACCACCTCATCATTCTTTGTTGAGGGCCCATTCCGAGCATCGTTAGCAAATTCTTCACCTCTCTCCAGAATTTCAGCAATGTTTCTGATTAGTGTAATCCCATCAGGCATGAAGAGAGGAGAACATCCAGAAGCCTATTGACATTAGATTATTTTCAGACCATATTTGGTGTCATTCTGTCTGATTATGATTGTGTTTCTTTTGCCTTTTTGCTTAGCCACCAATCCCATATCTCTCTGACCCTTGAATGGATGTTTTAACATGTTTAAGGAAGGCTTCTTTTTATGAATTGATTGTTTTAGTATGTTCTAAGGAGATGGTACTTCTCATCCAACAGAGTCTGAATCTGCTCATTATGTTCATTGAACCAACTGCTGCTTAAGGATTTTAGTTCCTAGATATTCTAGGGTAAACCAGATCTCTGAAGATCCAATCAACATACATGCCATGAGAGGTAAGTTAATACCATTTTACTAACAATTTAGATCTTTATAGAACTTTAGCCTCACACTCTATTTTGAGTATTGGGATATTTACTTCTTGATCTAACATTATGATTCTTGTTTAGGGATTTCGATTGAATGACCATGTAAAGACTAGGTTTCAGATGCATCCTGTTGTGTTGGACTGAGTATTGACCTTTGACAAGACACAGACATTTAGTTTGTTAACACTGTTTGGGAGCCGGGCTGCAGTCTTGAATTACATTCCACTTTGGTCTCCCAGCGTACATCACAATGAAATCCAATGATCAGCAAACAAGAGAATGGAACAATTGGATAAGTGAGACTTGAAAAAGACTCAATAAAATGACAGTGTCATGTTACACTTGTTAGTTATGCCTAAACGAAGTCTGTTTCACTGGCTGCATGCAATTATTACTCATGATCGCTATTGTTAAAATCTGATAACCACATTGCTTCATATCTTTCATCTGTATCGTTACATTTCTTGATAGGTCATTGTTTTAATCATATCCTGATAGTATGATTTCAGCTCCATTTCTTTAACAGCTAGCTGTTATAATTAGAATCATTAGAACTTTAATGATTTAACTTCCAAATTCAGACTGTTGGGAGATTTTATTTTTTACACGAGTTCATTTATTAAAATAATGACAAAAAATCTATTTTATTGATCTAAAACCAAGCTTTACAAATCATGGGGGTGAAATTCTATTTTGGTAGGGTCATGGCGTCGTCACTAATAAGTTGGCTGCCCTTTATACACTCTACCCTATTTCCTTTGAATTGAAGTATATGAATTGAAAAATTGGATAGAGCATGTAATGAGCTGTCAATTTGATCACGCTTGTCTTGTGTCTCAATGATATTGACCTTCATCCCCATGATTTATAAAGCTGCTGATAATTAAAAATAAATGTATTCCTGCATTCCTTGATGTTGTGGTATAAAAGCCTAGAATCAACTGTTGGGCATATTAGCACCTGATTTGTAAAAGTATTCAGAATGTTCTGCATTGTCCCTAAATTCGGTTTAGCTGTTAGACTGAAGGGTAATGAATCTCTTAAAATGGCTTATCAGCAACTCTTTGCAAAGTAGCAAAAGAGCTAGTATAGATATTTTTAATCAACCAGTTATGACAAAACTCTGGAGCAGATGAGGAATTGAACACAGACCTTCTGGCCCAGAGATAGGAATTTTACCACTGTACCACAAGACCTGTTAAATTTGAGTTTGTAAACACAGGTAAAACCATGTTCATTAACTTGTGAAAATGGATTTGAATATTCTGAAAAAGAACAAGGGACAGTGAAATTGAAGAGTTACAAATTTCAGAGGAAATCACCAAGAATGGAATTGGGAAATCCAGTAGATCAGAATATTGTACTTCTATCAATAAATCCTAATGAACATAGATGGGAAAATTTGGATCTCATTGTGTTCATTTAGCATTTGGACAACACCTGAAAGGACAAACACTAAATATACAGTAGCTGATCTGTGTAAGTATGTTGATTTCCCAGTTGGAAATTGATGACTTTCAAGAGTCCAGGGCAATAAAGTAACATTGAGTTTTGGACGTATTGAATAAACTAATCAAGGTGCAAATGGCAGTTTTAGGACATTCAGTCAAGGTCCTGGTTAATTGTCTGAAGTCTTTACTTCTGCACATTCTACCCAGTTATCAAATCTTAAGCAATTTAGTCCTTGGAATGTCACTGGTAAAGATATAAACTTTGTCTCTGTAGAGTGCTCAACAAAAGTACTGAGATCTTCTGTCGACTTCATCCTTTCCTGACCAGCATATAACCCATCGCCCTGCAATATCCAAAATTGTAAAATGCTGCAGATGTTAGAAATCTGAAAAAAAAAAGTTGAAATATCACATAGGCAAAATCTATGGAGAATGAAACACAAGGACACAAGAATTTAGAGCAGGAGTGGGTGATCAATCAATGTTTTTAAAAATTCCATGCTTCCAGTTCCCTCATTTCCTTCATCTGTTCTGATCATGCAATCCTCTACAGCACCATTTCTGAGGTCCCTTCTTCCTTCCTTAGTCAAGGATTCCATCCACCCCATCTCTCAACCAATGTTGTTGGCAAGGCCCTCAACACTGTTCATTCCACATCCCAGAGTCTGCCGTAAGATAACACAGTATGGAGCTGGAGGAACACAGCAGGCCAGGCAGCATCGGAAGAGCAGGAAAACTGACATTTCGGGTCGGGACCGTTCTTCAGAAATGGAGGAGGGGGAAGGGGGCTCTGAAATAAATAGAGACAGGAAGGTTGGGGCTGGGCAAGGTAGGTGGGATGGTGATGGATGAGTACAGGTAGGCAGTGGTGGGGATTGGTCACTTAGGTGGGAGAGAAGATGGACAGGTCAAGGAGGCGGGGATGAGAGGGAGGGTTGGTCATGGGATGAAGTCGGGGAGGTGGGGAGATTTTGAAGCTAGTAAAATCCACATTGAGACCATTGGGTTGTAAGCTCCCAAGGTGGATTATGAGGTGCTGCCCCTCCAGTTTCCAGGTGGCATCGTTATGACACTGGAAGAGTCATCCAGAGAGTGGGAGGGGGAGTTGAAGTGGTTCACAACTGGAAGGTGTTGTCTTTTGTCGCGAACCAAGTGCAGGTGCTCTACAAAGTAGTCTCCGAGCATCTGCTTGGTCTCACCGATGTAGAGGAGGCCACATCGGGAACAGCGGATGCAATAGACCACATTAGCGGATGTGCAAGTGAACATCTGTCTGATGTGGAAGGTTTTTTTGGGACCTGGGATGGAGGTGAGGGGTGAGGCGTAGGGGCAGGTGTAGCACTTCCTGCGGTTGCAGGGAAAGGTGCTAGGGGTGGTGGGATTAGTGGGGAGTGTGGAGCGGACGACGAAGTCGAAAAGACAGTGGCCCCTTTGGAAGGCAGATAGGGGTGGGGAGGGAAATATATCCTTCATTGTGGAGTCAGATTGCAGGTGGCGGAGAATGATGCATTGAATCCGGAGGTTAGTGGGGTGATACCTGAGGACAAGGGGGGATTCTGTCTTTGTTTTTATTGCAGGGAAGGGGTGTGAGGGCAGAGATGTGGGAAACGCAAGAGATGCGGTCGAGAGGTTCTTGACCACTGAAAGGGGGAAGTTGCGGTCCTTGAAACACAAGGGCATCTGGGATATTTGGGCGTGGAATGCCTCATCTTGGGAGCAGATGCGGCGGAGGTGGAGGAATTGGGAGTAGGGGATCGCATTCTTGCAGGAAGTGGCTGAGAGGAGGTCTAGTCTAGGTAGTATCCAGACTCTGCCCTGACCCCTTTCCCTTCTTCTCCAAATCATTATAAGATCTTCTTGTCCTCACCTTCCACCCCACCAGCCTTCCTGCCACCTTCAATCTGGTGCCACTTCCAAGTACATCATTGCCCTCCTTTTCAATTTCTGAGGAGACTGTTCCCTCAGTGTTGTCCAGCTCCGCTCTTCAGTCACCCTTAACACCCCATTTTCTCCCCACAGTACCATTCTGAGATTTAATTGCAGATCACCTCCAATCAGTGTGTCAGCAATTTTTAAACATTCATTCAAGGGATGTGGATGTCATTGGCTGGGCCAGCATTTACTGCCATCCCTAGTTCCCCTTGAGTATATGGTGGTGAGCTGCTTTCTTGAACCACTGCAGTCCATTTGGCGTAGGTACACTCACAATGCTGTGATGGAGGGATTGCAGGATATTGACCCAGCAACAATGAACAAACTGTGATATATTTCTAAGTCAATATGCTGAATGATTTGGAGGAGAACTTGCAGTTGGTGGTATTCCTATGTATCTGCTGCTCCTTGTCCTTCACAAAGGAAGTGATTGTAGGCTTGAAAGCTGCTGTCTAAGGATCTTTGGAGAATATGTGCAGTGCATTTCCTGATGGTACACACTGCTGCTCATGTGTATCACTGGTGGAGGGAGTGAACGTTTGTAGATGTGGTGCCAATCAAGTGGGTCTGCTTTGCCCTGGATGGTGTCAAGCTTGAGTGTTGTTGGAACTGCACTCATCTTGGAAGTAACGAGAATTCCAATACATTCCTGACTTATGCTTTGTAGATAGTGGGCAGACTTTGAGCAGTCAGAGGTCATTGCAAAAGCCTTAGACTTTGTCTTGAAAACACTATATTTATTTGGCTGGTCCAGTTCAGATTCTGGTCAGTGGTTAACCTCAAGATGTTGATAATGGGGGATTCAATCATGGCAATGCCATTGAATTTCAAGTGTCGATTGTTGGGTCCTGTCTTATTGGAGATGGCCATTGTCTGGCATTTGTGTGGCATCAATGTCACTTGCTACTTTTCAGCTCAAGCCTGGATAGCATTTAAGTGGCACTGTGTTTGAACATGGACTGCTTCAGTACCTGAGAAGTCCCAAAAGGTGCTGATTATTATATAATCATCAACAAACATCTCCAATTGAGCAGAGATGACTGACCTCTAACACTCACAACCATCTTTCTGTGTGTCAGGTATGACTCCCACCAGAGGAAAGTTTTCCTCTTGATACTTGTTACCACACTTGGTCAAATGCAGTTTTGACATCAACTAATGTTCCCTTGAATTTTTCAGCCTGCTGTGCAGATCTCCGAGGTATTCGCACGGTAGCAGCTTCCAGAAGCAGACTTCCTGCTGCAGCATGATGAACGGTGTGTATGGAGCTTCCCAGTGGCTGCATTTCTGCCTGGTCACTCAGGTTAGTGAGAAGCTTGATGTCAAGGACAGTTACTATCATATCCCGAGGTAAGATGATCCAGAGCTTTCGGTGGCTGTTTCTTTAATTTTATCTTGTTCTCAGGTTTTCTTAACCTATTGAACTGTTCCACTGAAGTTTAGCATAAGCTGGACAGCATGTCAACTTTCAAAAAGCCACTTTACAGTCTTCTAGACTTAACATTGAGTTCAACAATTCCAAAGTATGACCCATTTCTATTTACTCTTTCAGTTTTTGTCTTACTTTTTTCTTTCAGTCAGCAGCATACCTCCTGTCAGAACATCGTTTGTTTCTTTGTTTTTCTGTTCCATCCCCATTCCCTTTGTCCCTGGAGAACTAGCTGTTATTCAAACTCTCTTGTTTCTTTAACTATATTTCTTACCTTCCTTTTGTCTTTGTCTCACTCACTTTTAGTTCAAAATTATCGCATCTCTAACATTTCCACATCTGAATAAAGGTCACTGGCCTGAAATAGGTTCCTATCTGCATTGACTCTCTGCTTCACCTACTGTGTATGTCCAGCATTTTCTGCTGTTATCTACCTCCTCCGATCCTATGAACTTACCTGTTGATGAGATCAGCATCAGAATCAGATGAATAAGGCCTTGATTGAATATAATTTACAGTGTGCCACCTACAAACAAAAGAGGCTAATTTTAGGAAGGGTCACGGGACCCGAAACATTAACTCTGTTCTCTCCTCCACAGATGCTGCCAGACCTGCTGAGCTTTTCCAGCAACTTTGTTTTTGTTCCTGATTTACAGCATCCGCAGTTCTTTTGGTTTTTACTTAGGCTAATTTTAAGGTGGCCTTTGGCAGACAGATATGCATTTTCAGGGTAACATCCATTCCTGCCCTACTCAAATCCACAATATTGTCTATTTCAGTACACGTTGCTACTTCACTAAAACTGTCTTGTTGCAAACATGGAGAGTTAAAAGCTTTTAGATAAATTGATTGATTAAAGTGCCTATATTAGCTACCAAAACTTTCCATGGTGGACATAAAAGGATTATTAAGAACCAATGGGCTGATGTTACTGCATCAAGTTAGTTGTACATTGTGTGGAGTTCAGGAATTTACAAGAATGCAAACCTGAAATGTTATTAGTTTATAATTATTTAAGATGTTATGAAATGGTCTCCCTGGTATACAAATTATTCTAATCTTGCTGGATCTGATTTTCAGTTGAGTTATTTGTGTCATAGTTAGAGTCAGTCAGCTGCAACTCTTGCTAAAATATTTTTCTTGTCTCTTTGACGTTTTCTCTTTAAGTTGTGGAAATATTGCTATTTTACTTGTAATTATTCAGATTATCACAAACATTTACAATATAATTTAGTGTGACCGCTTTGTTTTACTTTGGTCTTTGTCACATTGTCCTTGCTTTAATTGTTAATCCACAACATCTAAACTTTAGATGTATGAATTTCTGCCTCTACCAGTAGTTCAGTTGCACATGAAAAGATTCCTGACACTTAAAAGATCAGAGAATTCCCCTGATGCTCTGGTCAATATGCCTCCCTGAAACAGATACCATAAAAGAATGAAATGATCTTTTATATAATTAGCTTTATTGGCATGGTGACTAACTGAAAGCAGATATTAAACTTGAGAAAGCACTTTGATTTGGATAACAATTCAAATTGGTCTCATTTTGCTTTTTTTTGGCTTTCTTCTGTAGTTTTTTTAGAGGCTTCAGACATTCACAGTCTTCAATGGCACTTCTGTCTGCTGTCTTCAAATGAATGAATCATCTTATACAAATCAATTCCTTTTATTTCCTGACCTTTCCAGTGCTCTTCTGTGGTTCAGTTTATAATCCCTTGTTACATTTTACAATCTCCGCAAAATCATCTCCTTCATTGAATACTCTCAAACTTATTCAAAACAGTTTCTCTGATTACTATTCAAGGTGAGTTAGTGAAACTTGACTCTGAACCTAATCATTTGGTTGCTTCGATTTGCAGTTCTAACAAAATAGAATTATTATACTTGGAAAGATTGCAATAAATATATGCAGTCCACCTCCAGTTCCATCACATCCCTGACAACTAGCACTCTGATCCATTCTGATTGTCTGGACACTAAACCATTTGGTAGAAAATAGGTTCCATTTGCAAGTTGTTACTTGTAATATGGGGCATGCTGTCTATCTGTCCATACCTAAAGTGCTTTAAAGTGTTTTACCTTATGCCATAAAACTTCATCAAATCCAGAGGTAATGTTGAGAAGTTGGTAAAACAAACAAGGGCAGGACTTACACAGTTAATGGTAAGGCACTGGGAAGTGTTGTCAAACAGAGAGACCTAGAGGTTCCGGTACGTCATTCTTTGAAAGTTATACCACAAGTATACAGGGTGGTAAAGAAGGCATTTAGTATGCTTGCTAACATTTTCAGATCATGGAGGTGTAGAAGTTGAGATGTTCAGGACGTTGAAGAGGCCACTTCTCAGGTACCATGTGCAGTTCTGGTTGCCCATCTATGGCAAGGATATTATTCCACTGGGGAGGGTGCAGAAAAGATTTATGATGATGTTACTGGGACTGGTGAGTTCGAATTACAGGGAGAGGCTGGATAGACTGGGACATTTTTCACTGGAACATAGGAGGTTGAGGAATGACTTTAGAGAGGTTTACAAAATCATTACAGGAATTGTTAAGGTGACTAGCAAGGGTCTTTTCCCTAGGGTAGGGGAATTCAAAACTAGAAGGCATATTTTTAAGTTGAGAGAAGAAAGATTTAAAAGGGAACTGAAGGGCAGAGAGGGTGGTTCGTACGTGGAATGAACTGCCAGAAGAAGTGGTAGATGCAGGTAAAGTTACAACAATTAAAAGATATTTGGACAGGTAACTGAATAGGAAAAATTTATATGGATGTGAGCCAAATGCAGGCAAATGGGACTAGTTTAGTTTGAGAAACTTGTCTACATGGACAATTTGAATCCAAGTGTATGTTTCCATGCTGTATGACTCTATGACTTGATAAGTCACAGGGCCAATCATGCCACTGTACTCACGTCACTCCAGTGAATGGAAAAGGAAACGTCCAGTGATGGAGGAGGCTGGAACATTGACTAAGGATAAAATTCTGAGAGTCGTTGTGTTGCAAATATAAATGAAAGTCACTACAGTCCCAGAGGACATTAGACTGCTCACCCATTAAAGATCAACAACTGGTGATGAGTTTAACCTGAAGATCACCACACCTGGGATGAAGATGAAAGGCAGATCCTTCATGGTGATCTCAGCTAATACAAGAATACAATTCTTGTGAGAGTCTCACTCACCAGCCATCCATCTAACTGAACTACATTGACACGAGGGCAGCCTTCATAACTTTACCACAAATCCTGGAATGTTAGAGGAGCAGGCTTAGTTTTACTTTATCATTTCAGAATCTGTTTCCTCAGCTGATACTGTGTGATTTATTCCTCTGATATCATTTTAAAAGCAATTTGATATTATAGGGAATAGTTTGACTCTTTTAGAGGGCAGTTATACATCAATAGCATCGCATTGCATTCATGACAATCTAATATTTTGAGGGTTAACATTTCCAATGAAAATGTATCTATTTGTGATTTATTTGATTATTGAATTTAAATGCACATGTGCAATAATGAAATTTGAACTCCTGACCCTGCATTGCTAATCTAGGACCCTACGTTATTATTCTCATAATATAGCCATCTGCTACCGTATCCAGATTAATTGTTAATTGCCAGTCATTTGATAAATAGACAAAATAGTGTTGTGAACAAACATCTATTTGTGGATTATGAGAATTGGATAATGGAAGATTTGGACCACTCCTGCATTGCAAAGCATTACCATGTTACTTTTTGAACTACAAAAGTAATCTGTTCAAAAGAACTATTGAGTGACTTTGGGGAAGAAAAGCTTTTAAACGAAAAATAACAGACTGTTTGTTTTATGACCTTAAATGCTAGCTAACAGACTGTGCTTTGGAAGATGCCTAATGCTGAATGTTGCTTAGCAACTGTCTCTGGACTAAAGCAGTATGTTTTGCCACAGATGTGGAAGCTATGGGCAGTTGGGAATAGCCTGGCAGCTGGGAAAACATCTTTCCCCTCTCTCTCTCTCTCTCTCTCTCTCTCTCTCTCTCTCAATGAGTAACAATATAATCCTCAAAGAAAATAAATTGAAGAAAAATCTCAGCAAGATATTTCCTGAGAATCAGAGGAATCTCTCAAAATCAACATCTCAGATTTATTCATAATCTCTGAAAGCCAAATTGTTAATTCAATCATAATGTCTATGTCTAACTGACCTGATACCCCAACTGTGTCTATTCCATTGCCCTGTGATTGATAGCAACATGATCACTTCAATAAGAAAGCAAAGTACCTGTGAAAGCCACCTCATGCTACTCTTTTTGGACTCTTAATTGAGGAGGATTTTTCCCTTTTTTGTACTCATCATTACGCTGCAAAGTTGTATCCTCTTGTACTGTTTGCATATGAATGTGTATGTGTATTTGGGATTAAGGGAATACAGTTCACTCCTAAATATCGGCTCATTTGATACTGAATTTGGTCTCTGAGTGCTTAAGTGATAAGATTGTTTCAAATAAATGAATTACATTTGAGTTTATTGGAAAATCTTTGAAAGTTTTCTTTTGTTAACTGTAATAAAGAGGAAAAAAAAAGACTATTTTTGTAAATGTTTACACTTTTGGTACAGCCTTTGGAGAAGTGGGTTTGAATTTCAGCACATCCCTCACATTGTAACAGCGAATAGAATGGCCTTTTTTTTTGTTGTAGGGTTCTATTCTGTAATTTCTATAACTACCAAAGAATTCAACATTATCTACTTAGTATGGCATTAAGAATAATAGGATTTTTAAATATTTGAAGCAATGCTTTCAGCTCATCAGACTCATTTTTTCAAAAAGATTCTTTTTGAGGTAAAAACTACATCATTTTAATTTTTGTTATTTTGGACTCTGGAACAAAATGGAAAAGGGCCACTGTAATCCAGAGACTGGAAGGAATTGCTACACTTTTAAAAACAATGGGATTCATTGTGAGTTGTGTTAAAGGACAAAGGGATGGTTATTTAAATCTGCGAGGTGGAGAGTATCATTCATCCAGCGTGTGGTGAATCTTTGGAAGTCTCTACAGCAGGGAACTGTAGAAACTCAGTTGTTGAACATATTCCAGCATGAGATTAATGGATTTTCAGACATTTAGCTTTAGGAGAAATGGAAAGGACAGGAAAGTGGAGTCATTATAAATGTTCAATCATAACCTTACTGAGTGGAGAATCAGGCTCCAAGGACCATGAGTCTTATTTCTTATGTTCTTGTGATTGTAAAAGAAAAGTGGTCTTATGATTGCTTTTTGTGATCTGTGACAGAAAATTACAGGAGTTTGGGGTTTGGGAAGGAAGGTCAACATCCATAATGTCCAGCAGTCAGACAAAACTGATAGATAATGGGACTTGCAACCTTCAGTGGGAGTAAGTCCAGACCTTTAAAGCTGCCAGTCAATTTGATTGACCAACAGCTCCTTGAGTCCCATAGTGATAGACAACTGCAGTGAATGTTACTGAGACTGCAAGCAGAATGGAATAAAATGTAGAATAGAATAGAGTATAGAACAGAACAGAAATTTATTGTCATGTGTACTTTTACATGAAAAATACAGTGAAAAGTTTTATAGGTCTCCTCATCATGCATCTACGTCAATGACAGAAGTCATGTATAATAATAAAAACAAAGTAACAGTAAGACAAAGTTCATCACAGTTCAGTTAATGGCTCCTAGGCTTGGAGAAAGCTGATTAAAGAACGGTGGAATACCCTCAAAACACAGCCGGTATGAGACTGCCCCACCGGGCCGCTGAAACACTGGGTCGGAAGCATTTACTACAGAAGACTGCCATGACAGGTCTAGACCGCCACTCCTGGGTGACACCACTTGCTGGGCCTTTGGAATACCCGGATGCCAAAGATGAAGATGACCTCCACGCTAGGACGAGGCCTTCATGCCGGGACAAAACCGCCATGCCAAGGATAAGACCACAACACCGGGAGATCACCACACTGGGAGACCACCACATTGGGCAGAGGCTGCCTTTCCCCTCCTACAGGCAACTGGGTGTGAACCTGCAGTTCTGAGCCAGGTGAGTCAGTCTGGGACCTGTTCCTCGCTTGCCAGGAGATGCTGGGCCGGTTAGAGCTGTGTTTGGCTCATCCTGGCTTTTTGCTGCCACTGCCACTAAGTGGATGAGTTCACTTTCAACTGACAGCCAGAAAAAGAAATTAGAGTCTTGATGTTACACAGCTCCATAGGGTTTCCTTTTGGCCAGGGGCTGATGGTGGTGGTGGAATGGGGTGGCATGCAATGTATGTCAGGTGGCTATCTCACCACCTTCCAACTCCTTCACCCACCACTGTCCAGGCTTAAAAGAAAATGAAGAAAAAAGAAAAAAAAAGGAAAAGAGCAATAGTAAAAAGAAGAAGAAAAAAAAAGACGATGGGAGAGGACGAGGCCCCAGCACAGTCCCTCTACTCCACTGCCATCTTGAACTATTTGTAGGAAAGCCTACAAAGGAGGCCCAATGGATTCTGGAGTGAGGCAGGTTGGAGGTATTTGGGACGGAGATTTTGGAAACTAGGTATGTGGCAAGGAGTTGGGTTTTGTTGAATAGGTAGGTATGAAGGAAGGAGATATTATCATCTTGGAGGGTGTCCCCATGGGGAAAAGAGTCTACCACCCTTACCTCCACATCCCACTGTTTTGAATAGTAATAAAAATGATTGGCTGTACCAATCATTTAATTGCTTGGGCAGGTTATATTGGGGTCCGTTGGGCTTTTAACAAGCTCAACTGACCCTTCAATATTTATTTACGTATGGTGAGCAGGCTGCAAAATTCTGCACCTTCCCACCCTCTGTTATGGGGATGAGCTTGGGGCTGAGTTGGAAGGTGGTGATGTAGCTACCCGACATACATTGCACCCAAACCCATCCCACCACCAGCCCCTGCCAAAAGGAAACCCCGTGGAGCCATGTAATGACCAACCCCTATTTTTTTTTCCTGGTTGTCATTTGAAAGTAAATACTTCCCCTTAATATTTTTCATTTTGGCATTAGAAGTGACTGTACAACGAGCCCTGAGATGTCAATGAGCATTAATGAAATTATATTTGGCAGTGGCAACTGTAGAAGGATCATATTCAAATTAATTAGATGAGCATATAATGTAAATTCTAGGGGAATTGAGGGGAAGGTAGATGTTAGGAACAATAAATCAGAAAGAAAGGACAGGCAGAGGCACGTTAATGTACACTAATGGGCTGAAGGGTGTTTATTTCAACACAAGGTGTATTAAAGGTAAGGCAGATGAGCTTAGAGCCTGGATCAGTACATGGGACCATGATGTTATGGCCATTACAGAGACTTGGTTGAGACAGGGACAGGACTGGCTGCTCAATGTTGCAGAGTTTCATTGTTTTAGATGAGACAGAGAGGGAGGTAAAAGAGGTGGAGGAGTTGCATTGCTAATCAGGGAGAATGTTACATCTGCACTCAGAGAGAACATGCTGTAAGGTTCATCCATTGAGGCAATATGGGTAGTGTTCAAAACTAAAATGGGTGCAATCACTCTGATTGGATTACGCTATAGGCCTCCCAACAGCTACCAAGAGATTGATGAACAAATATGTACGCAGAATATGGAAATGTGCAACAAAAACAGAGTGGACATCATGGGTGACTTTAATTTCCTCGTTAGTGACTGGGACTCCCTTAGAGCAAGAGGCTTAGGTAGGGCAGAATTTGTTAAGTGCATTCAAGAGGCTTTCTTGAAACAGTACGTGGATAGTCCAACTAGAGGAGGGACCATAATGGACCTTGTATTGGCTAATGAGCCTGGCCAGATGACTGACCTTTCAATTGAAGAGCATTTTGGTAACAGTGATCACAACTCCTTAAGTTTCAAGATAAGAACAAGGATAAGTCAGAACCTAGTGGGAAGGTATTAAATTGGGGGAAGGCAAATTACGTTAGTATTAGGCAGGGGCTAGGGAGTGTTAATTGGGAGGAGCTGTTATCAGGTAAGTCCACATTTGACAAGTGGGAACTGTTTAAAGACCTGCTGGGGAGGGTTCAAGACCAGCATGTTCCTGTAAAGAGGAAGGATAAGGATGGTAAGGTAACGGACCCTTGGATAATAAGAGGGGTTGTGAATTTAGTCAAAAGGTAAAAAAGAAGCATATGTAAGGTTTAGGAAACTCAAATCAGACAGGGCCTGTGAGGAATGTAAGGAAAGTACTCGCAGGGAATTAGGAGACCAAGAAGAAGGCCATGAACAAAAACAAAGTTGCTGTCCCTTTGTGTTCATCATCCGCTCTCTGCCTACTCTTCCCCTTAGTCACACTGACTTCATTGTCTAGGTCCTTACAGGCTTTAGTTACTACCTCCTTACTGTCCACTAACCTCCTCATTTTGTTCCCATCCCCCTGCCACATTAGTTTAAACCCTCCCCAACAGCATTAGCAAAAGCACCCCCTAGGACATTGGTTCCAGTCCTGCCCAGGTGTAGACTGTCCAATTTGTAATAATCCCATCTCCCCCAGAACCGGTCCCAATGTCCCAAAAATCTGAACCTCTTCCTCCTGCACCATCTCTCAAGACAGTCATTTATCCTGCCTATCCTTTCATTTCTACTCTGACTGGCACGTGGCACTGGTAGCAATCCTGAGATGTCTTACTGACTTGATCGAATTTTTTCAAGGGGGCAATGAAGGAGATCAATGAGGGTAGACCAGTGGATGTTGTTTACATGGATTTTAGTAAGGCTTTTGACAACGTCCCTCAGGGTAGGCTCATCCAGAAGATTAAGATGCATGGGAACCATGGTGACTTGGCCGAGTGGATTCAGAATTGGTTTGCCCATAGAGGGTATCGGTGGAAGATAACACAGTGTGGAGCTGGAGGAACACAGAAGGCCAGGCAGCATCAGAGGAGCAGGAAAGTTGACGTTTTGGGTCGGGACCCTTCTTCAGAAATGGGTATAGGTGGAAGAGTGTTTTTCAGGCTGGAGGTCCGTGACTAGTGGTATTCCGTAGGGATCTGTGCTGGGAACTTTGCTGTGTTGAGATGCTGCATGGATTAGGGAGTATGAGCTATAAGGAGAGGCTAGAAAAACTCAGATTGTTTTCTCTTGAACAGCTCAGGCTGAGGGGAGACTTGAGAGAAGTTGATAAAATTATGAGATGTATAGATAGGATTGACGGTCATAATCTCTTTCCCAGAGTTGAAATGTCTAATACGAGGGAGTATGCATTTAAGGTTAGAGAGGGAAAGTTCAAAGGAGAAGTGAGGGGCAAGTTTTTTACATCGAAAGTGGTAGGAGCCTCAAACGCACTGTCAGGGATGGTGGTGCAGGCAGATACAATAGGAAGATTTATGAGATTTTTAGATAAACACATGAATATGCAAGGAATGGAGCGATATGGACCAAAGGCACACAAAAGGGATTAGTTCCCTTTGGCGTCATATTCAGCATAGCATCATGGGCCGAAGGGCCTGTTCCTGTATTGCACAGTTCTATGTTCTATGTGCCTTGGTAACTAGTTACAGAGAAAATGTTTGAAATGTTTTCCCAGCTATCCCATGCCTTGAACACAAATGCTGTTAATATACACACAAGTGACTTTTCAATTCTGATGAAGTGTGTGCATAGATTTTGTGATAAGTATCATCATGCTGTCCTTGCAAAATGTTTGTTCATTGGTGTTTCTTTAACAGACTTGCCAGGCATATCAGCTGTGAAAACAGATGCTGATAAATGAGTCAATGAGTTTAACTAGATATTCTGCAGTACAGTATATTGCTTGCAGGAAGAAATGTTTTAATGTGTGCAATGATAAATTTTGTTTTAATTTTTGTTTATTCATAATATTGTAATAGAAGAAACATTCAATTGTTAATCAAAATCCCAACGATATTAATACTAACTTTGGCATTTTGAAATTCTGTGACATCCACAACTCTGATCTCTAGGGCAAATTGACAATGATGACAATGTGTGGCAGCACAAAAAAAAGTAAATGGACAACTTTTTTTTTCATTTTTACATTTTATCTTCATAAAATGAAATGGAATCAAATTATGGTAAATTAAATTAAATTAAATCAGTATTTTCATGGCCTATATTGTAAATGTTAATAGGTTGCCTGGGATGGATTGGGAACAATTATTAGCATCTCATTGATTTTAGATTCATATAAGAACATAAAACATTTACACAAGTATAAAAAATGTCCAGAAAAAGCCAACAACTCAGCATCATATGGCCTGGAAATCACATTGCGTCCAATGTGAGGTACATATTTGGGTGCAGCACACACTATCCATGCTTAAAGAAGTCGGAAACAGGACTGCAGAAGATTGATTTACCAACTGCCTTTGTCTGCTACTGTTACATTGAAAATGTCACAGAAGCAGCATAGAACTAATGAAAGGAGGAATAAATCAGTTACATCACCCAAGGAGCAGTAACACCTTGTGTAAAGGGCGAGTCTTCAACTTTGACTTCATACTCCACATAGTTTTGTGACAGAAGGTTAAACAAGGTCAAAAAAAGATCCTGTAGATTGTCAGCTATCAACTGATAAGCCAAGAATTCTTACGGAAACTGTACCTGTTACTGTTTGAAGGTACAACATCAATAGTGCTTAACGAAACTTGTCCATTGTTGGAGATATTTATCTGCTGGGATGGGCTTGCATAGACTGCGGAAGGAACTAAAATAAAGAAAGTAACCTACTTGACTTTGTTCTCATCAACTTAAGACATTTTCGTCTTGTAGCTTCTGTAGCTTAACTTATCATAAATGTCTGTGCAATAATAATCCCACACTATGAATCCTTTTAAATAATGAAATAGACCATATCTGCCTAGAGCAAAACTTGGATAATATCCAAATTCAGGTGGATAACAAATAGGTGACATTTTGGTTAGGCAATCACAAGCTCAAATAAGGCAAAACAAAACAATCTTCAAATAAGAATGGCACTACCTCCATGATATCCTTCAACACAGTATCTTAGCAGTCATCATTGACCAGAAGAGTAACATAATCAACCATATCAAGACAATGGCTACAATAATAATAGTGTTTGGATACTTTTGGAGAAAGTAGCTCAGCTCCTGGTCCATTAAATTCTCATTCTGCATTTTTGGCAATAATCTTTTTTGCGTACTACTGCAGAATGTTCAGACAATTTTACCATGAGAATAAAATAAAGTAGAAGCGACCAAAGTTCGTAAAATCCAATACTTTATAAAGTCTGTGTCAGATTACAAGCCATATTAGAAACATAAGGAGCCTCCTTGCTCTCTGTGGAGTTGTAAATAAAGAAACTGCTAAGCCACAAAAAAAATGGATCTGTAGAGGTACATGCAATGACATGCAATTGTGTAGTGTATAATTTTATTTTCATAAATTGTTAAAATACCAAATTTCTAACTTGAGATGATATCATATATTAATTGTTCAAAGCTTCAAATTTCTCAGATGTTGAAGATTCAACTAAATATAGAATGGTTAAATTATGATTGATTTGGAATTTAAATTCCCTTCAATTCTCCTTCTCTGTCACTTTGCACTTGACCATCACACATTACAAATAATAGAAGCAAATAAATCACCTGTGGTTCTGAAAATAGGGTTAGGAATTAATGTATACATTTGGTTTATTTATGAAATAGTGGTCAGTTAGCTCAGTTGGCTGGATGGGTGTTTGCAGTAGAGTAATGCCAACAGTACGGATTCAATTCCCACACTAGCTAAAATTACCATGAAGGACTCTCCTTCTCAACGTCTCACAAGATGTGGTGACCCTCAGGTTAAACCACCACCAGTCACCTCTCTCTAATGTGAGAGCAGATCCATATACCAGTTGGACCAAGGGAAATTTATCTTTACCTTATGAAATAATGGATCACTGGGAGTGAGTTGCCTCTGTGACCCAGATATTATAAGTTTCAACTTACAAGATGATCAAGTCAGAAGTTACCAATTTGCATTATTTTAGAACTGAATCCATATTTTACCTGCACTAAATAATTGGAATTGTTACAATTTTGAATCATGTAATCATGTCAATATCACTGCATAGGTTGTTAAAGTAAAAACTGCCAACAAACATTGCAAAGGGAGAAGTTTTCCAATGGGTGCTGTGAGGGACACCTCCTGAGGTTTGTAAATCACATAGAGAATATGAATGCAATGAGAATATGAATGACATGTAATACTAGTGCCAGATGCCTTATTTATTCAGGATTGTGCATTAAACAACCACAGTATATGCTTTTCAATTAGTAAAAATATAGAGCATAGAACATAGAACATAGAACAGTACAGCACAGTACAGGCCCTTCGGCCCACGATGTTGTGCCAAACTTTTACCCTAATCCTAAAGTCTATCTAACCTCCACCCCTACCTTATACTATCATCCATATGCCTATCTAATAGCTGCTTAATTGCCCCTAATGAGGCCAACTCCACTACCCTCTCCAGCAATGCATTCCACGCCCCGACCACTCTCTGAGTAAAGAACCTACGTCTGACGTCTCCCCTGTAGCTACCTCCACTCACTTTAAATCTATGCCCCCTCGTAATAGCTACCTCCATCTTAGGAAAAAGTTTCTGGCTGTCTACTCTATCTATACCTCTGATCATTTTGTATACCTTTGATCATTTTGTACACCTCTATCAAGTCACCTCTCATCCTTCGTCGTTCTAAAGAGAAAAGCCCTAGCTCTCTCAACCTTTCATCGTAAGACCTTCCCTCCATTCCAGGCAACATCCTGGTAAATCTCCTCTGCACCTTTTCCAACGCCTCCACATCTTTCCTGTAATGAGGCGACCAGAACTGGACACAATACTCCAGATGTGGCCGAACCAGGCTTTTGTATAGCTGGAGCATAACTTCATGGCTCTTGAACTCAATCCCTCTATTAATGAAAGCTAACATATGCTTTCTTAACAACTTTATCCACCTGGGTGGCAGCTTTCAGGGAACTGTGAACATGAACCCCAAGATCCGTCTGCTCCTGCACACTGCCAAGAATCTTTCCGTTAACCCTGTATTCTGCTTTCAAGTTTGTCCTTCCAAAATGAATCACCTCACACTTTTCAGGGTTAAACTCCATCTGCCACTTCTCAGCCCAGCTCTGCATCCTATCAATGTCCCTTTGTAATCCAGAACAGCCCTCTGCACTGTCCAGAATGCGACCCACCTTCGTATCGTCCGCGAACTTACTAATCCACCCTTCCACTCCTTCATCCTAATCATTTACAAAAATCACAAATAGAAGAGGACCCAGAACAGATCCTTGTGATACACCACTCGTAACTGAGCACCATGTTGAATATTTTCCGTCCACTGCCACCCTTTGTCTTCTAACGGTCAGCCAATTCTGAATCCAATCTGCCACATTTCCCCCTATCCCATGCCTCTTTACCTTCTGCATGAGCCTATCATGGGGAACCTTATCAAACGCCTTACTTAAATCCATGTATACCACATCCACTGCTCTACCTTCATCCACATGTTTGGTCACCTCTTCAAAGAATTCAATAAGGTTTGTGAGTCATGGTCTACCCCTCACAAATCCGTGCTATCACGAATAAAACTGTGCCTTTCCAAGTGATCATAAATCGTTTCTCTCAGAGCCCTTTCCAATAATTTGCCCACTACTGATGTAAGACTAACTGGCCTGTAATTTCCGGGGTTATCCCTATTCCCTCTTTTGAACAAGGGAATGACGTTTGCCTCTCTCCAATCTTCCAGCACTACACCTGTGGAGAGTGAGGACGAAAAGATCATCGCCACCGGCCCTGTGATCTCTTCCCTCGCTTCCCATAGAATCCTTGGATAAATCCCATCAAACCCGGGGGACTTATCTATCTTCAACTTCCTCAAAGTTCCTAGCATATCTTCCTTACTAACATCGACCTCCTCTAGCCGACCAGCCTGTTTCACACTGTCCTCCATTACAACTAGGTCCTTCTAAGTTGTGAATACCGAAGAAAAGTATTCATTAAGGACCTCTCCTATCTCTTTAGGCTCCGTGCACAAATTCCCTTTACAATGAATTTGATGCCGGCATTGCCATTGGAGATCCATGCTCCAGAAAACCCTCTTTGTTAACTTTGTACAGTTGAGCATAACATTGAATGAAATCATGAACTATGTCCAGATTAGTAGCTAGATTACTTCTTTTGAATGTTGGATGTCATGCTACGTCTTTTGGAATTCTTTCCATGTTGATTTAAAAACAGCCTACAAGGAGTTATATAACTGGTGTTTCTGATGAAGGGTCTAGGCCCGAGGCGTCAGCCTCTCTGCTCCTATGATGCTGCTTGGCCTGCTGTGTTCATCCGGCCCTGCACCTTGTTGTCTTGAGAAATTTTTTGGTGGTTTAAAGTCCCATGCATAAACTCAATTGCTTTGGAAGATAGATCAAGTTAATTTGCTCAGAAAAAGGGGAGGCGGGGGTTGTAAAGGCCTCTCAAAAGGAGAACATATCCACAGAGAGTCAGTGAAGAATGTTATCTCACCTCAGCTTCAAGAGGGGCTAATGTTTCAGTCGTCTGCACTTCACCAAAAGGCTGTGACTGGAATATGCCAACTGTTACTTACACAATTCCAACTTCGTGGTCAAGATGATTATGGTTTTGAATCTTTATATTTCTGGCTCCTTCCAGACTGCTGCTGGAGATTTAAATGATGTGTCAGGGTTATTTTCAATACACTGCAGTATAATAGAGGTCACTGAAGCTCTGAAAAAATACATCTTCATCTCATTCCCTCTTTTCTGAGACAAGGGGTTGGCACAGTGGCTTAGTGGCTCAGCACTGCTGCCTCACAGTGCCAGGGACCCAGGTTCAATTCCACCCTCGGGCGACTGTCTGTGTGGACATTCTCCCTGTGTCTGTGTGGGTTTCCTTCCGGTGATCTGGTTTCCTCCCACAATCCGAAAATGTGCAGGTTAGGTGGATTGGCCACAGAAATTTGCCCATGGTGCTGAGGGATATGTGGGTTATAGGGGGATGGGTCTGGGTGGGATGCTCTGAGAGTCAGTGTGGATTTGTTGGGCCAAAGGGCCTGTTTCCACACTGTAGGGATTCTATGAACCTTCTATTCTATGAAGTAGAGATAGCAGGCACAAGGGTTTGCTTGGAAATTTAGGTTTTCCTAGGATGCAGGGTCTCACTGATACCATACTCATTGCTTTATATGAACTCTGTGTAAACTCTGTCAACCTTCCTTAACATATAAATGTGAAGTCTAAAATGAGAACCATTCTGCTGCAAGAAATATTATACAGTGTACTTTCAGCATCATTAAATAACATTTCTGTTGACTGATTCATTCTGGAAGTACCTCACCACAAAATGTTGAGCAGTTATCAAGATTTGTGTTAGCTTTCTGTCTGCTGCACAACCTTGCCATTACAAAGGGCTGACCTTTACTCTCATCAATATTCATTGTTGTATATGTATCTGAAAGGATTACTACCAAAGAGTACAATAAGGCTTACTCACTATAATAATGTTCCAGACTTGTGGTCAGCACAGCTTAGGAACTCAAAGCAGTGAGGTCTTATTTTTAGTCCTCCTCAAAGTCTCTGTAACAATGTATATCAATGTAACATATGGCTAGTTACCAACATGCAATAAACTAAATCTGATTAACTGTAATAGTGACTTCTGACCAAAGTAAAGACAATATCATTTGATTTTTCTATATTTTCTTTTGTGAACTGAAATGAAAAAAGGACTGTTTTAAAATCAAGAATTATGGAATAGAATACTGGACACTTTAAAAGCAATTTGGCAAACTCATTGTAAGTGGTGTTTACACCATTTTGTTTTAAGCTTTGTTTAACGAGTGGGGGATGTTTGTTGCAGATGGGCTGGCATCAGGGGCATACAAAGTTGGCAGCTGGTAATAAGTAACTGATTTGTGGAGTTGTGAACAGCTCTGGATGCAACTATGTGGTTCGCTCCTGGCTAGCTGAATGGTTTGAGAACAAATGGCCAAAAGCTGTTGGACTTCTAGAAGAAGAGATGATGTGTATCTTCCCACATAAAAACAAAATCTGAAGCCTAAAGAAAAGCAACCATTTTCTCTCACTAGTTTCTGTAAGCTGTTGTTTTTACCAACAATTCAGAGACTTTATCATTTGTAAGCCAGTTACTTTGTGCCTCCTGCAAGGAAGAGAAAACTACCTAGAGATGAGAGATTGAGAACAACAAATCCTGGAAAGCAAAAGGATGATCTCAGTGAATCCTGTGGATATGAGCCATTGAGTTGCCTTCACAGTCCATTTTTCCCTTGACTGTTAACACCTTTTCTTTTGTCTAGACATGTCTGACTGTGTATGTGTGTAGGGGGCTGGATTCTTAAGTGGGTTAGAGATTTAACTGAGTAGAGTTATATGTTAACAGTTCATAATCATTCACCTGCAGTGAGAAGCTTTTAATTTGTAATGAATAGTAACTCTTTTTGAGTACATAAACTTGGTCAGATCTTTCTGTTTGCTGGTCTAAATAAACAAGTTCATCAGGGAATTTTTGGTAACTTTGATAAAATCTTTAACTTTTGCTATCAAGTGGGGTTTGATTTCCAGTACATTACTTCAAATGAGGCAAAAACAAAGAAGTGGTTTTCCTCTCCCACATGAGACCAAGCAGGCCCTATTGTTCCCTACATGAAACAGGATGATATCAGCAACCTTTATCGTGAGCAACAGATCATACTTCCTGGTGAGTTGTCGTGCTTGTATCAAACTTAGCACTGCCTTTTTAGTGGTAATTTTAGTTTTATTTATTCTTGCAGTGTGAGCAATGCTAACAGCTCATCATTTGTTGCACATTCTTAATTGCTCCTCAGAAGATTGTGCTGAACTTCCTTCTTGTTCCTTTGCAGACCATTTGGGGGCAGATGCACTTGCACTGCTATCAGAGAGAAACTTTCGTGTTTTTGACCAAGCAATGATGAAGAAACAATAATATAGTTCCAAGTCAGAATGGCATGTAACTTGGGCAGGAACCTGAATGCAGTTACATTCCCATGCACGTATTGTTTTTGCCTTTCTAGATAACAGAAGTTGTGAATTTAGAAGGTACTGCCAAAGAAAACTTGGTGAGTAACTACAGTGCATTTTGTATGTGGTACATATTTGATACTAGTAGAGGAGGGACTCAGTGAGCGAGATGGTGTTTGGGGTGCCGATTGAATAGACTGCTTTGTCCAGCACAGTGTTGAGCTTCTGGAGTGTTATTGGAATTACCCTCGTCCAGTGAAATGGAGAGTATATCATCACATTCCTGATTTGTACCTTGTGGATGGTGAACAGGATTTGGAAACCGTGAGGTGAATTAGTTATCACAGGAATTCTCAGCCTTTGATCTACTCTTGTAGCCAGAGAGTCACAAAGGCAAGATTGTTACATTTTAAACCATCTTTTAAATATAAACTTGAGTATCATTTAATCTGCTAAGTATTCTACCGCTTAACAAGCATCTGCGGGTCAATGACCACAGAGACTAGATTGGAAGTTACATTTAGCACGGTGCAAAATGTGCACATGGAAAACAAAGGCAAGTGCTGATTGTTGATAAACCTTCTGTCTGAGTTTTTGGATAGAGAGAGAATGGCCTCAGAGACAAAAGGATTCAGGGGTGATGTAGTCAACAGAGGGAGAAGGCTGAAGACCTTCTGTGATCAGCCTGGCAGAATATGTGACCATAAGAAATAGGAACGGAATACACTCTCTCCTAGTCTAACCCCTTGATCTTGCTCTGCAATTCAATAGAATCATGGTTAATCTGACAATCTTGATGTTCACTTGTCTGCATTTTCCCTGGAACTCTTGATTCTCCTACTGGTCAAGAATCTATCTACCTCTGTAGCCAGCCACAAATATACACAAGAACTCTATCTCCCAAAGCTCTCTGTGGCAAGGAGTTCCAAAGACTCTCAACACTCTGAGGTGAGTAATTCTTCCTCATCTCAACTCCTTTATTCTCATCTATACCCTCTGGTCCTAGACTCTCCCATGAGTGCAAACATCCTCTCAACATTTATCTGTCAAGTTCCTTAAGATTCCTATATGTTTCAAAGAGATCACCTCTCATTCTTCTGAACTATGGTGAGTAGAATCCCAACGTGTTTACAAGACTTTGCTCACAAGACAATCCCTCCATACCAAAGATCATCTTAGTAAACCTTCTCTGAACTATCTCCAATGAAATGATATCTTTCCTTAAATAAGGGGACAAAGACTGCTGACAGTACTCCAGATGTGGCCTCACAACCACCTTGTACAGTTGCAATAAGACTTCCCTACTCTTATACTTCAATCCCAGAAGGGAGTATCTCATTGAAGAAATTCACCCCATGTTTATTTAAATACATCGGAAAATTAATACTACAGTGGGCGGGAGATGGAATTGTCAGGTGGGAGTTTCTACTGATTGTCAGTTTGGGAATTCTCCCAAATTTAGGAAAACACCTTTCAACACTGACATAATGTTATGACTTGGAGATGTGATCTCACAGGAAACTGGGAGTGATTATGGAATGTTTCTTAAAGACTAATGCTATGAAAACCATACTGTATATGCAGCATGGCTTATTTGTCACGTTAAGAGGTTAATAGATGTTATCATTTCTCTGGTTTAATGTATTAGTTGCCTACAAAGTAATGTTCAGCTTATGTGACATTTAATTTCTTTGTTACAGAAAAAAGTCTTAAAACTCAATTGCATGTCATGCAGTTTTTAGAAGTCAGTCAGTGCAGATTCAGATATCTCTTTGAAGAAAATCTGTCTTTGTGGGGACTGTAATAACATTGTTTATATGACTGGTCCAGTTAAGTCTCTAGTCCATGGAGGTTGATAGTGGAAGAGGAAAGAGAGGGAAAAAAATGGAAAAGAGCAGCTTGAAGGTAATATTAGGCTGTAATTTTAAGAGTTATTTGTGAAGGACATAGATTGTCAAGTAATTCAAGAGTAATATGAGTAATCTCAACCACCACAAGCAAGCATCATGACATAGTCTACAGTTGTGTTTATGGAGGTGATTACCTCTTCCAAGTTGAGAAGGATGGATTCCAAGTTTTGTAAAAATTCTGAGTCAAGTTTGTGTTAGATTCTAGTATTAAGCATAGGCTTTCAGACAGGATTTCCAATGCACCAAACATTTGGTCATGCAAACCTATTAGCTTCTTATTGAAGCCTGACACAGTGAAGTCCTCATCTGAATCCTCTGCAGCAGAACCAGTGTGTGACGTTGCCCTCCAGTGATTTGGAGCCCATACTACCCTTCTCTCTGTGCAACCTCCTAGGAAATAGTGACCATAACAGGGAAGAATTTAGCATTCACTTTGAGAGGGAGGAACTTGGGTTGGAAACAACTGCTTAGCTTAAATAAGTGTATGGAAAAAGAATGAGGGCAAACTTGGGTGGAGTAGACTGGGAAAAAAGTTTAGCAGCAAAGACAGTTGAGAAAAGAATGGCAGATATTTATGAATTAGTTCATTGTTCACAGCAAAGATATATCCCATTGAGACAGAAGAATTCTAGGAAGGGGATAAGCCAACCATAGTTAACCAGAGATGTTAAGGCTAGCATAAAAGTTGAATGAAAAAGAAATACACAATGTGCCAAAGATTCATGGTAAGCCAGAGGATTTGGAAAGATTTAAAAACCAACAAAAGAAAACCAAAAAAAAACGAGGGAGAAGATAAACTTTGAGGGTAAACTTGCAAATAATGTCAAGACAGATCATAAGAGATTCTTTAAATATACAAAAAGGAAGAGAGAGGCTATAATCAACACAGATCCTTAGATAATGAGGTTTGGGAAATACTAATGGAGAACAATGAAAAGGTAGAGGAGTTAAATAAAGACTTTTCCATTAGTCTTCACAGTAGAAGAAACTATCAGTTTTCCAAAATTACCAAGTAATCAAGGAGCAAAAGGAGGAGATTTTAAAAAAATCTGTAATCATCACTAGAGAAAACATACTAATTAAATTAATGGGGCTAAGGGCCAATACATTCTCTGGACCTGATGGGATGTACCTAAGATAATAAAAGAAGTAGCTACAGAAATAGTAGATGGACTGGTATTAATTTTCCAGGAATCCTTAGATACTGGGAAAATCTCAGGTGACTGGAAATCTGTCAGTGTAATACCTTTATTTCAAAATGGAAGGAGCCAAGAAACAGGTATTGTCATTCCTCTGTATCCACAAGGGTTCTGTTCCCGAGAACTACCACGAATGATAAAATTTGAGTGTGTAGAGTTCATTAAAAATAGGTTAAAAATTGCGGATACGTGAATTTTACCTACAGACATTGATTTCGCTGATACAGAGGACTTATTATAATTGTCAAGCAGTTAGCTGCTACTTGGAAAATGTTAAAGTCTGTTCTAAAGGATGTAATAGAAGAACATTTAGAAACATATACAGTAATCATATACAGAGCAAGCATGTCTTCACAAAGTGGAAATCATGCCTGACAAACGTATTAGAATTCCCTGAGGAAGTAATGAGCAGGCTAGATAAAGTGGAAGCAGTGGATGTAATATAATTGGACTTTCAGAAGGCATTTGATAACGTACCACACATTAGTCTACTTAATCAGATATGAGCTTATGATATTGGAGGAAGTCTACTACCGTGAATAGAAGATTGGTTAATTAATAGAAGACAGAGATTTGAGATAAAGGGAGCATTTTCATGATGGCAACCCGTAACTGGTGGAGTGCCACAGCAATCAATGCAGCAATACAATAGCTGAAACCTGCAAACGGCTTTCCGGTGGTTTGAGAAGTGACCGTGGTCATTCCTTCTATCAAAGATCAAAGGCAATGTGGTTATGCAGGCCTTCCTTATAAGAGGCAGCAAAGGTTTCTTGCTGGCTCTCCAGCTGATAGGTAAAGACCCATGACACTTCATCAAGTTTCAGTCTAATATTTCTTTTATTGTCTTACTGGGAGATGAGGCATGGAAGGCTGGTGGGATGGCAGGAAGATATTTAAATATATAAAGATGCACTAGGATTATACGGGACTACTGTGCACTTTTTTCCCTGTGCTTTGCATGAAACTAATGACCTAATTTTCCATACAACTTGTTATTATCAGCAAAGTTTTACATTTTTGCATTGAAATTTTCCTCTGGATCATCAAAGCAGTAAGCTGAGCGTGTGTGTGTGTGTGTGTGTGTGTGAGAGAGTTGTTATTTAAACAAAACCTTCAGATATTAATAAACCAGAAAAATTAAGCTAGCACTATTTGTAGCTGTTACTGTGCTGCCATTCAATTCTATAAATGTTCATTTTTCAACTGAGAACATAATTCTTTAATTGCTGATTTCAGCATTAAAATAATGTAGTCAAAGACACCGTTGTGATGAACACACAAGAGAATTAACTAATGTGACATTATTGCTGCAGATTCAAAGAGAAATAATCTGTAATTTATTATGGGAAGCTCTACTTGATATTCAATTAAGACATTTCCTCTTCCCTATTCCCACTATTACATGCTCAATATCTGCCTTAAAATGTCACAGGCCTTGATGAAACCTCCTATCTATTTAAAGAACAAACAAAAATCAGCTTTTCTTTGGATTGCATCTGTTTCATCCTTGCACTTGCAATTATATGTGATTGCGACTCTGGCACACTTTATTTTGATCTTCGAGCAATTGTGTCTCAACCGCAAATCTGCAATTAACAAATCTATGAGACTGATTATTGCAATTCTTTTTGCTGAGCAGAAAAGGAAAGGAAACATACATTATGAAGGCTTAAGCTATTTGACTGACCTTAACTTTCTCTGAAATTATACAGAACAAGATTGTAACAGGGTTTAATAATATGCTATAGAGAGAAAGGTGTTAAAACACTTTTGTTAAAGAACTTACATTTGTGATAGAGTTCAGAAGGTTTGCTGCCTACAAAAGGCAGGACTGGAGTGCTGTCTGTTCACTGCTGAAATGTTGAAAAACATAATAAAATTCAACATCAATGCATTGAACAGTATTTCCTGTACAAATATTAAAGCTGTATTCTTTGAGTTTGACTCTTGCAGATGCAGTTAGTGCATTTAAATTTCTTATATGTCCGTACAGATTTTCAGCGTACTGAACAAAACATAGGATAATTGATAACTCCAGTCTATTAATAGTGCAATCAAATTTTTTATATATTTATCTACTTCTGAATTTTGCAGTCAGTCAATGGAGAAGAAACAGTATTTACTTTTCACCTTGCTGGCAGCTGCCCATTTTTATGGGCTTTCAAGTACTGGCCTGCTCTAATTTGGCATTGGATCGAGAATAACATCTTTACAAGTCATCTGTGATGCCTACAAACAATGAAGAAACAACAAAAATATGAATTGCATCAACAGATTTAATTTCCTGCAATTAATATCCAGTGTCTCTTTCTTCCACAAATGATAGCTTGCCCAGGTTAAACAATTGGCCCCTAATTGTTGTATGTTATTTTGTGAATATGATATGGGATGCCCAAAGTGTTTTTCCAAAGATTAACAAGTAACCACAATCAAATCAACCACTTTTATTTAGTAATTGGCTACGTTTCAGTTTTGCCGAGGCTCATGGATGGTTTGACTTTGTAAGGCCTAGTGAGTTTTCTTGCATGATCGTTTAAACTTGTCTCATTAAGTAGGCACCACACAACTATGCTGCCCTTTTTGTCTGATGCTAAGCCAATTCTTCCACTGGTCGTAGGTACAAGTACTTCCAGAAGTCCAGGCACTAAAGCTATCTTTGATTCCCAGCCATGCACCTGGCCAAATGCTGGCGTTCTGGAGTATCTCATGGCATAGAAGTGGCATTGCTTATACTTCTGTGTATTTATGTATGTGTATATACCAATCACTGTTTAATGACCAGGCCATACAGCTACCTGTCCTCAGCCACATCACCTCTTACAACTCTCTATGCCACTATTACTCTTTCCCCAGTGCCCACTGTAGCCCAGCATCTTCTCATTGTTCAATATGAGATCATTACAAACAGGGAGGATTTCAAACAATTAAAAATATTCACCTTTATTCACCACCAGCAAAAGAGATGGAAATCAAATACACCAAAGCTGATCTGCCTCTGGGAACAGAAACAAACTGCTTGCATGTTGATCATGGACAGTTTTATTGCCAATGAATAATCACTGCACCCAGCTTTCATCTATAGGAACTGAATGCCATTTCAGTCATGCCTGGCTTGTAGCACACAATGCTGCTCTAATCTATCATGCTGAAGTTCCTCCTCTTCAATGTCCTCAACTCTCTCCTGGGAAGCTGCTCCTGCTCTCCCAGCATTTAACCCACCTCCTCTATGCCTGCTCCCAATGTGCAGGGCACAGTATACTGGGATTTTACGGTACATTCTGTCTGGAGTGTACCCAAGGTCTCCCACCTTCAAGAGGCTTATTGTCTGCTCCACACTGGCTGAAATCGAAGAGTGGGCTGCATTTTATCTGTGTTTCTCCTCAATCAGGGGCTTGTGTAAAGGAGTCATCAGCCATGGTCACAGAATCTTTGTTCTACAATAATCATTTTTCAAGGCACCTGGACTCTCCAACACAACAGGAACATGAGAGTTCAAAGATATAGACATCATGGCAGCTCCGTGGTACCTGATACAAACTTCTAAGATGTGGTATTGATAATCACTGATGAAATGGAACCTTTTTCTATTGATAAATTCATGTTATGATATGGCCCTCTCAATGTGATGTGTTGTATAGCCTATCATGCCCTGCACTTAAGGGAAGTCGGTTATGTTTTGAATGCGTCTGTTAAGACTGCAGCACTGACTTTGTCACAGAGAAATGAGATGACGTGTTATGATCTGGTACAAATGGCAGCGGTAGCAACTTTGATACATTTGTGGGTGATTGATCGAATGATCTCACACAAGTCCCCAGTGACTCCTTGTCATATAAAAGATCAACACAGCTGTCACCTTGACAACCACTAGGATAGGATGGCTACTCACTCCGTCAGTCACAACACTAACCCTCTCCTGGTGCACTGATTCTCAAGTTACACCACTCCTGGAGTCACCTTAAAAGTTAATTATTTAACCAAATTTGCAAAGTCTCCAATTTTCTTGACTAATGGAATCAGGCTGACAGAAAACTTAGCAAGAACTGTTACAAATAAACAATTTCTAACCACAGATAAATAAACCTAAAAGTTCTGAGGAGAGGTCCAGTGACCTGAAGTGTTAAATCTGCTTTCTCTCCATAGATGCTGCCTGACTTGCTGAGTGTTTCCAGCAATTTATGATTTTGTAAACAAAACAATTAAGTATCAATATGTAACTCTACTTGTTGAAACTCTAATCCCTTTTTAAACCTTCTACAGACAGAAACAGACAAAACAAAACACATTAGTGTTATGAGATAACAAAGTGTAGAGCTGGATGAACACAGCAGGCCAAGCAGCATCAGAGGAGCAGAAAGGCTAACGTTTCGGGTCTAGACCCTTCTTCAGAAATTCAGAGATAGTAGGAACTGCAGATGCTGGAGAATCTGAGGTAACAAGGTGTAGAGCTGGATGAACACAGCAGGCCAAGCAGTACCAGGGGACAAGCACAAACAGACCCGAAACGTCAGCTTTCCTGCTCCTCTGATGCTGCTAGGCCTGCTGTGTTCATTCAGCTCTACACCCTGTTATCTTAGATTCTCCAGCATCTGCAGTTCCTACTATCTCTGAAACATTAGTGTTATGGATGGAAGGAAAAACATCGGGGAAACAATTCATTCGCAGCAGTCAACAGACTTGATCAGATTTTCCTTTTGATTCCTAAGAACCTCTGTTCTCCGGTTCCCTTTCACTACTTTGCAAGAGCCACAAGGTGCTTGATACACTGACTATAACGTCTCTCAGTTTCTGGTTAAAGGCCACAGTAACTGGTAGGAGAAAATATTGCATTTCTTCAGCCTTCCTTTATTTTTATTGTGCAGAGATAGAGACACAGAACTTACTCCTTCAGTATTCTATATGCTTCTCCCCTTTATTGTAAACACCTAAGCGTTCACCTGCTCAGGAGCCAATCAGAGAGTTGATGCCAAGATGATCACTTCTGGCATCCATAACTGGTCACAACTGCACAAACCATTCAGCAATCTGCTGCTGGGTGAATCTCATTCTGCACACACACCCCGGTGCTGTGGTCTCTTATCTCTCTGACTGAACTGCTTGCAAGGTAGCAATGCAAACACAACTTATATGATTTCCTGTAACTTTGTTTTAAAGTGCAGCAACTTCTCAGAGTACAACTGGGCCTTGATCAGATGGGCCAATGGAACGAGCAGTGGTAGATAGAGTTTAATTTAGATGATTGTGAGGTGCTGCATTTTGGAAAGGCAAATCAGGGTACTTAATACACTTATACACTTAATGGTAAGGTCCTGGGGAGTGTGGCTGAACAAAGAGACCTTGAGGTGCAGGTTCATAGTTCCTTGAAAGTGGAGTCACAGATAGATAGGATAGTGAAGGTGTTTGGTATGCTTGCCTTTATTGGTCAGTGCATTGAGCATAGGAGTTGGGAGGTCATGTTGCGACTGTGCAGGATATTGATTAGGCCACTGTTGGAATACTGCAATCAGTTGTGATCTGCCTGCTATAGGAAGGATGTTGTGGAACTTGAAAGAATTCATCAAAGATTTACAAGGATATTGCCAACGGGGGGTTTGAGCTTTAGGGAGAGGCTGATTAGACTGGGGCTATTTTCCCTGGAGTGATGGAGGCTGAGGGGTGACCTTACAGAGGTTTATAAAATCATGGGGGACATGGATAGGGTAAATAGGCAAGGTCTTTTCCCCTTGGTGGATGAGTCCAAAACTAGAGGGTACAGGTTTAAGGTGAGAGGGGAAAGATTTAAAAGGGACCTAAAGGGCAAATTTTTCACACAGAGGGTATATATGAATAGGAAGAGTTTAGAAGGATAGGGGCCAAATGCTGGCAAATGGGAATAGATTTTTTTAGGATATCTGCTCAGTATAGACGAGTTGGACCAAAGGATGTGTTTGTGTACTGTATGTCTCTATGACTCTATGACTCTAACGCCTTCCATGGTATTTGGAGCGAAAACGGTTCCTTTTCCTACTTTATTCTACAATCCAGAACAAAGAAAAAATGAAAAGTGCTCTTTACACTGTTCTTCATAGAGTATTGCAAAATTTCATTAATCATTGACTGAACATTTTTGCTACTAATTTATTTTTGAAATCCAGTGTTGTTCTTGTACTTCAATGTAATAACTTGAATAATTCCCTTTGTATAATATTTTATATTTCAATGAAACTCCCCTGTAACACCTTATTTATACATTGAAGAAAAATTTCTTTAATATTTGTTTACCTGAATCACTGTAGATTTAGGATTCATCTTCAGAATGGGAGAAGAAACAGAAGAATAAACATTTGTTAGTGCAGAACTTGACTATTGCCGAAAATAGATACATTTTGAGCTTGTCAAAGAGTCATAAATTTGTACAAGATGGGAACAGACCCTTCAGTTTAACCTGTCCGCGCCAACCCGACATGCCAATCTGGCCAAGTCCCATTTTCCAGCATTTGTCCCATATCCCTCTAAATCCTTCCTATTTATATACCCATCCAGATGCCTTTTAAATGTTGTTATTGTACCAGTCTCTGCCACTTCCTCTGGCAGCTTGTTCCATACACATCAGAACGTTTTGCAAGTAAACCCATTTAAGAAGACAACCAACATTTATCCTGTGTGAGAGAGGAGTTCTGTATGATTGACAAGTGGACTCTGACTGGTAGAGGTTTTGGCATTGAGAATGGAGAATAAATGATGATTGACAGTTAACTGTCAATCTTTATTTCGATTTTAAACCAGTCAGGTTGACTGCTATCAGTTGAGGCATTGCCCTGAGAAATGAACCAGTGAATGCCTGTCACCTATTTTTGTTGAATTGAAACAGGTACCATGCATGTACATGTTTTTTCTCTCTGTGAAGAATAGGACCCTATGTATTGATATATGTAGCTTCCTGTTCACACAAATACGTCACTATAAATGTTGGCTTATCCACTTAAATTGGTACTGTAATGAATTATGAGTGGAAGATGAAACCCTTCAACAAAATGTATCTATTTTCAGCAATAAACACAATAATGGGTATCATTTCCATTGGAATTTTCCTTTTGTGAATGCAATTAAACATCTCTATGTGATGCTCATCTTGGCAATTTGCTTAATAAAAATGTCTTTGTTATGCTAATGATGTTTTCTTAATGTCCTCACATGTGAGAGTGCTATAACTGTATTGTAAATTTACTTTGAGTACAGTCTGGTGACAGTTATTGTATAATTGCACAAAACTATATAAATGTATGACAGATATTGATGTTCTCTCCTCGTATGTAGCAAATTCTAATCTTATTTTAGTCATCAAAGTCTGCAGTGAAGCAACCTAATTTTTTCCATTTAAGAACTATTACATCTATATTTTATATGCTGGATCAAGGGTGCTACAAAACAGCCTAGAACAAATTCATCTTCCTTCCATTTGGTTTTGGGATTAAGATAATTATTTTAGGAGAAGATTTGTGTCAAAAGAACATTTGAGAGAAATGTTATGGGAATTCTTCAAATTATTTGCTATGATTTCACTGAAGAGCTGATCATAGCTTGGGAAATATCTGCTAATGCTATTTATGCTGTTTTTCCAAATGTTTTCTACCAAATATATGGTAGACAAAAAGGAGAACCCAATTCACTGTAATATATTTCTTCCTTTCTGACTTTTGTTCTGGCCCTTGTCACAAAGCAAAGAAACAGTTTGCTTCACTAGCTGTAGGAAATTATTCCCTCATTTTCATTCTTCAGGAGTCTAGCTTGACACCATGCCATCTGTACATAATTGAAGATCTGTAATATTGGATCATAGGGATGAACCAGATTTCATTAATTCTTAGTGGCAGTCACCATTATCTTTGCTTCCAGTCTAGCAAATTGTCCTGAATGAAGAAGGATATCCAATGAGGTTGATTATTTTTTGTCCAATTTTGTAGCCAGTGCTGCAGGAGCAATAACAGGTCAGGTAGCGCACAAATTAATTCCAGGCAATTTCTTTCCCCTCTGTGTTCTCAGGAAGGTGCCTTATATTACACCTGCATGGCATTTTTAGTTCCAAGTTGTGGTCCTTCTGACTGAGGTTACAAAGTTGTGTTGAATTTTGAGCAGTTCTGTGCTTTGAATCCATAGTTACAAAAAAATTAAACTGAAACTTCTGTAAAATTATTTCTCTTAGATTCAGCTGAAAATAATATATTTCAATTCATTAACATCAGTCAGATTCTGATGTGGGTGTGAGAGAGCTTTATATTGGGTACTCACAGCTGTAGTTGCTCAAATTTACAAAATAATGGCCTGGACCTTCTTGTCTTTGATGGTACAGAGTGAACAGCATTGTGTCTTTGCATTCTTAACTTTTTCATCAATGAAGTGGGAACTTAAGCTCTTGACTGCAACATGGATTATTTGATGAGGAGAAACGTGAAGCTGAATGGCAAAGTTAAAGTGAAACCATGAATTGTATGCATTCCACTTGAGGTCTGACCAGTTCAAGATTCTAATTATTTTCATGCTGATTTTTGAGCAGCTTTTCATTCCTGTCCCCCTCATCCCCAACATCCTCAGTACCACTCCTCACATCCCTCGCATCTCCTGTGTGGTTCACGTCCCCCTCTCTACCATCCGTCACATAACCCTACTGGCGCCACTGGTTTACCACCTCACCTGTGCCCCCATTTCACTGCCTCCCACAGGCCAAGCTGACCCCCAGAGGGAACACCCACCTTAGCTGAGAGTGCCATCCAATTTCTATTGCTTTTGACCTTCAACAACATGAGCTGCTCTGCTCCAACGTTGGTAAAACTATAAGGAGGCAGGGATCCTAAATTGTGAGAGATTATGGGGTGATTGAAGAAAATTGGGGTAGTGAGACTGGAATTGCAGATGAGGGAAACACAGGGAATGTATAAACCAGATTTGACCAGAAGTGGGTGAGCCAAGGATGACAATGCAGAGATTCGACTGGGGTTGCAGGTTTGGGGAAAACTGGAAGTGAGAAGGAGTGATAGGTGAGTACTATTACATCTTGCAGATGATGAACACGTTGGTGATGGTTACAGTGAAGGCACAAATTTTCTTTGTCCGACCTGGTGAGAATAATGGTAAGCATAATGAGTTACTCTGGAGACAGTGAAAACAAATCATATTGTCACCTTCAAGAAAAGCTCTCCCTTCTTAAATCGTGAGATCAAATTCTCTACCATTAGAGACAGACAACTGGTGGTGGTTTACCCTGAGGGTCGCCACTCCTCATCTAAGGGGAGAAGTTGAGAAGGAGAATCCTTCATGGTAAACTCAGCCAGTGTGCAAATTGAGCTCTGCTGATGGCTTCACTTTGTATGGCAAACTGCCTCCAGCCAACTGAGGAATACATCCCCCTCCATTATGTACCAAACATAAAAAATAAATTGGGTACTGGAGTCACTTTCCAACATTGTTGATATGATAATAAAGTAACTACGACTTCACCATGAAGACCTGCGGGTTAATATTGCCATTAGACAGATTGCATTATTCGAACCGATCATCATTTGTGCACGGGGAACTTGTCAGCTTCACACTGATGTATTCACACTATTGTGTGAATTTTTTTTTTGTCAGTAGGGCTGGGGCAAGATGCTTCTGGTTAGGTTTCCTACATATGTTGACTGCCATCCCATCTCCCCCACCGTTTCCAAAGGGTGGGATTAAAATTATCCTGTTGTGTTTTGCAGTAAAAGATTGACAGTGGTCCCAACCCAAAAACAAAAGAGTCAGAAATCACACAACACCAGGTTATAGTCCAACAGGTTTACTTGAAAACACAAGCTTTCAGAGCTTTGTTCCTTCTTCGGGTGTTAGTGAGAGAGGTAGTAACAGAAACAGAATTTATAAGTAAAAGATCAAAGGGTGACACCACTGATGAGGATGTACCAAGCAAAGGTAAGATGCTGTAAAACCTTTAACCAGTTAGAATGTTTTAATTGCTTAATGTGTACATGTAAATCCCCAAATTCCTTTCAATTCACAGTCCTAAGAAAACTAAAGGTTTTATCAGGGTAAAGAAGGGGTGACATTTCAGGTCAGACAATGCGCATTAGGTGTGATGCCTTGTTTAGAATCTGTTTGTGTTTTGGTTTGGAGTGAGACTGGTTTTATTTCTAAAGGAATTTATAAAACGGCACATTGACTGACTGTCCATAAATTGTGTGTGTGCTTTTTGAACAAAATAGATCTGCAAATACGAATTCACCCAATAGATGTACATGTGTGTGTGTGTGAGGGAGAGAGAGTGTGTGTTTGTGTCTGTGTGTGTAGGAGAGGGGTTATGCATGCGCGTGCACGCGCACGTGTGTGTGTGTGTGTGTGTGTGTGATGGAGAGAGAGAGAGAGAGTGTATCTGTGTATGTGTTCGGGGGGGGGGGCACACACACACACATGCACACACACACACACACACACACTCTCTCTCCTCCCACATATACTCACACACACAATCCCTCCCTCACACACCAGCACCTCCACATCAAGAACATAATAGGCATTTGTGTCATATTTTTAGAAGCTAACATCGTCATTGTCTGAAGGAAGTAAAGGTTTTAGCCGTTAATGTCCTTGAGAGAAAGAACTGCTGTCCTCTGGGCTTACATGTGACTCCAGACCCACAGCAATGTGTGTCTGGACATTAGGAATGGATAATAATTGCTGGTCTAGCCAATGATGGCCACATCCCATAAATGAATACAAAAGTTACAACATTTCTCACTAAGTTCAGTAGATGGAGTGTGTGATGATAATTGCTAACTCAAGGATTTAGATGGAATATTAGTTAAATGGACATTTCATTCTTTGGTGACCTACTGAAGACTCGTAAAATTTTGACAGGATTTGGAAGAAATTTATCTGACTCCTTGTCCAATAGCCGGGAATATTTGTCTAGTTAGTGGTCTTAGGATGTTCATGTGCCAACAGTTAGAGTTGGATTGAATTTCTCTACAGGCTTCACATATAATCACATTTTATAATTTAGAAACCAAAGAAAGATCCTAAATCCACAGGAAATTGAATTCTTGCTTGCAGTTGCGGTACTTAATTCAATTTTGGAGCTTGACTAAAAAAAAAACAAACAAGCTGAGCAGAATTGTACATGTAAGATGAAACTGGCAGATTTTCCTTTTCAATTAGATAACTCCCACAAAGAAGAGTTGCAGACAAAATTCCCACAGTAAGCTTAACTACAATTGCATTGCAGATGTTATATTGGATTAAATCAGCTCAACTGATAGATCTAAGTTGTACCTATCAATTAGAAATGGGTAAAACACCAATAAAAGCTGACATGAAAATCCAATCTCGCTATAGTGCAAATAGTTTGACAGGCATTTCTGAATAAATAAATTGTCGGTCCCTTGAATACAATTGTGACATCATTATCTTTTTTATTCTGAGCAAGAAATGTGTTAGCTGTGACGTTCATTATACTTACATTTGCTCATAGACTTTCTTTGGTGTCTTGCGTGGCAAGTTTCTGTCAGCCAGTCACTCAAAAAGTGTGCTGTCCTCTACCAGGCATCCGGAATTTGTGTGAAAAGGGCAAGCATAGTATATCGCTATAATCAATATTATAGTAATATATAATTTATTGTAAATGCATCCATGAGTTAAGTGTAGGAACTACACACTACCCAATACATATTTAAGTGGTGAGTTAGATGGTTTGCATGCAGGGTATATGATACAGTAACTGCCAGATTTCTATGTTTAACTGCACACGTGTGGTTGCTAGAAGTTACTGCCCACTTTGTTTGAAAGTAACAATAAGCACTGATAGCCTCATTGTTACTCTTATATCAAATGTTTTTCAGCTGGGACTTTTTATCATTAAGACATTGTACATGAGGGATAGTGATTTGCTACATAATGTCTTTTCAAGTGATGCTACACAGACTATATTGACTGTGATGGATCATTGCTTGTGATGGACTTAGTGGTTGAATAGACTTCTGATACTCACTGTCTGATTCATACATTGAACACAAACATATAGGCAAGGCAGGAAACATTAGCTGGAAAACTAAAACTGTAAGACACAATTACTCAAATCTTTGGTAGAGGAGGTGAAAATGGGGATGAAATTGAAAAATCAATCATTATTCAATATATGGGACACCGCTATTTTAATTCTATGAATGTGGCACCAAATTCCTTGGACATTACTACATCTAAAATAGACGCATATAGGTCATCTAAATAAGTCATTTGTAGTGGTGCAAGTAGAACATTTAAATAACTGAAGAAAGGCTCTTGTACATTATGACAATTTTTGGTCCAACTCATCTGCTCTCAGACCTATTCCAACCTTTAAGGGAACATATTGGACTCATTTTTTTCTTCTCTGCAATTTTTCAGTCTCAGTGGGGAGGTGGTGTCATGAAGCTGGCAGCTTTCATTGCATAAACCTCTGATGGGTAGGAAGGTGGAGATATCTCCTTTTGTCCTTTGTGCACCTCGAGGGAGCTCTATCAAGATGGTGCACTTCTTTTATTCCTTCCCTCTGGCCTCTCTAACCAGACTCCCCATCTCTCAAAGCCCCTCATCGGGGTCTCCCAGTCATCTCCACCCAAAATAACCAAACTCATCTGAAGTTATTCAGATACTATTCATTGATACCATTGGGCTGCAATGTGGACTTCACAAGCTTCAAAATCTCCCCTCCCCCGACCGCATCCCAAAACCAGCTCAGCATCCCTAACCTGTCCTTCCTCCCACCTATCCCCTCCTCCCACCTCAAGCTTCACCCCCATCTCCTACCTACTAACCTCATCCCACCCCCTTGACCTGTCCGTCCTCCCTGGACTGACCCATTCCCCCCTAACTCCAGACCTACACTCACCTTTACTGGCTCCATTCCCTCCTCTTTGACCTGTCTGTCTCCTCTCCACCTATCTTCTCCTTTATCTATCTTCTATCCACCTCCCCCTCTCTTCCTATTTATTTCAGAATCCCCTTCCCCTCCCCCATTTCTGAAGAAGGGTCTAGACCCAAAATGTCAGCTTTCCTGCTCCTCTGATGCTGCTTGGCCTGCTGTGTTCATCCAGCTCTACACCTTGTTATTTCAAACAACTTGACTTTGTGTCTTGGGCCAAGTCTCAAATGTTCTGTCATAAGTATATTTTAATTTTGTTCTCATCCTCATCAATGTCTGGGTACAACAGAAAAGATCATTTATACAAAGTCACAGGAGATTCATCAAATTGCCGATAACTAAATATTATTGTTGAAGACTTAATGAAGTTAAGCAGATTTGTATAAAAATCTGGAATAATATCTCCCAGGAATTTCAGAGCTTTGTAAATTAGATTAATGAACATGTTTGCAAACAGAGATGCAGAATAGCAAGTATCATTGTAATTAGATTTGATGTTTGGAGGTATACCACAGAAAATTAACAGACTTTGGAGCAACTTCTTGATGCTTTGATAAAGGAAATGTTCATACCATTGGGAAATGGATGAGAGTCACTGGGTTGGTTCTTAAATTTTTTTGGCTAACTCTGAATTATGTTGAGGTTTGTGGAGGCTTCTTCACAGCGAGACCTATCAACGAGACCTTTCTCACCTTGCATTTCAAACATTCCTTATTAACGATGTATTCTGTCCCTATGGTATCCTTCAAGTCCGATTTAATCCCCACCTTACCTCATGCCATTCACAGAACAAATTGCCACTCATCTAACATTCACTGAAAGACCAGCATTTTTGTCACTAGTGCTGACTTTGAAAGACCGCCGTGCCCCCAGACAAGTATTGATAATCTGATATCGCTCTTTGTTTGTTATGTAATGGCACAGTAGCAACAAAGCAACAAAGAGGTTTTAGGTCTCAGAAGAATCAATGGTGGCATACCCTACAGGTGAAGGCTATACACACTCCTTGATGCAATGAAACATGTAGTACCCCAATCCATCGCACCATAAAGGGAATGGTTACTGTGCTCAGACCCCCTTTCCATCCCAGACACACAACAACCATTCAACTTTTCATTGCATTCAGTACTGACCATCATTAAACTTACAATAACAGTTGATGAAGCAATGTTCACTGCCTTCCTCAGCAGACTTGGAAGTTGCAAAAGTGATGAGTCACCTTTGAGCAGCATTCTCCTCTTTTAAGTCATTGTTGCTAACTTCTGCAACAATGGAATGGCTATGTTCAATTTGCAAGGACCATTCGCATTGAACAAATCATCTTTGAACAGCATTTGAAGTTCTGAGTGTGTTCACTCTGTATGCAATGCAAATGGGTGATGAAATGATTGCAAATTAAATGCAGATGGAGATTGTAAACTCATGCTTCATGCATTTGCTCCTTCAATGCCCTAGTATCCAGCATATATGGATTCTGTGCTTTTGCCCATTAGTGAATCTGCCCACCTGGCTGATGTCCCAGCCATTTTCCTGTTGCATTTCACATCTAGGAAATGGCAAATGATGGCAGGGAATGCAAGTCACAGTCAACACCATCACTACTGCGCTCTGCCTAGTTGCAAGGTAATTGCTGTGAGCCTCCATGTGTCTTTTTACTTTGCATTACTTCAACAATCCATTCCACCCTTTCCCCCTATGTGGTGACTCACCACATTGAACATTGCCTCCAACCATGTCCCCATATTTTGAGCCCTAACATTTTACCTTAATGGTACACACTCTGATCATCTATGCTCTGCCTGCGAAGGCCATGGTGCTTGTCAATGACAATAATCCCACCTCCCAAATCTTACTCTGTCATCTAATGCTGTTCTGCCTACTCCCTATACACTTTCAACTTCCTAACATCATTGTTATAGTCTTCATTCTGCAAATACTTCTGCTTTCTCCCTCCAGCCTTGACTCCCACATGACTTGTGGCAGTGAACCCAACCCCCCAACCCTGCTTAATAATCAATGGATAGACCCCAAGAATATGTATGCCCTGGACCGTTGACCTCAATAAGCAACATTGAGACATAACTACCAAGACCTCTGACTGCAGTGTTCACAGCTCTCCAATAGGGACAATATGTGATTTAATGGACTGTTGTTGTTGGCCCTATGGATTGACCATTGTGCACTCCCCAGACAGTATTCAAACTGATTCCTGACCATCAGTGGCCCAAGCGGACAATTGACTGTGGCCAACCCCCTGAACTCTGCCTGTGGCTGACAGTTTTGTGGCCTCCTGACATACAGTGTGGCCATTTAGTTGGGTAAATGTGCAGTGTGTTTGCTGCACAGGTAGCTGGCACTGGCTGAAGGTGTTATTGATATCTGAGTGTTCCATGTAGCATGATGTCTTCCATGTCAAGAATTATTGATTTCAAACTTATTTGGCACATTCGGTAAGATAGAAGCTGAATATTATAAGGTGAATTGCAGAATTGAAATGCTGTTTAACAAGCTGTAATCCCCTTTAAATTGCCCCCATCTACATTAATGAAGTGGCAGCTGAGAGGGTTGAGTCCATTAAACTCCTAGGAGTGACGATAACTGACAACCTGCCCTGGACTTCACACACAGATGCAATGGTCAAGAAGGCACAGCATGCCTCTTCTTCCTCAGGAGGCTCAGGAATTTCAGAATGTCCATAAGGATGCCCACCAGCTTTTACAGATGATCCATAGAAAGCATCCTATCCAGGTGCATAACAGCCTGGTATGGCAACCGCTCTGCCCAGGACCATAAGAAACTACAGAAGGTTGTGTGCACAGCCCAGACCATCATGGAAGCCAACCTCCCATCCATTGGACTCCATTTTCTCTTCTCATTGCCGGTGAAAGGCTGCCAACATTATCAAAGACCCCTCCCACCTCGGTAATGTTCTCCTACAGCCTCTTACATCCGGAAGATACAGAAGCTTGAACATATGCGCCAACAGGTTCAAGGACAGTTTCTTCCCTGCTGTTATTAGACTGATGAATGACTCTTTAACTTCAAATAATGTTGATCTTGTTAATGTTGATTGTGCTTCGCACAACTCCTGTACAGTGTCACCTGAATGCCTCACTGCTCACAAACAAAGCTTTTCACTGTACTCAGGTGCACATGACAACCGTAAATCAAATCAAATTAATTGGTAAATCTGCAATTGGAAGCTGGCTTTGCTGTTCAGCAAATATATAAAAAGTGTAATAGGTTGGTCCTAACATTGAACTAAGTCTCAGCAGACTTCTCACTCTATTCGGGTACAAAATGCACTACAGCTTACAGGCTCTCAGGCTCCTATAAGATTCTGCCATTCAGTTTGATATGTAGGAAAATTCTTTTTGGTCATTTCAGCCAGTCCACGATTTTGAGGTGAAGTCCATTTCCAAAGGCACCCATGATTTCTGCATCACACGCTTCTTGTGCTACAGGAATCAACTTTAATCTTTCCATTTCACAGTCCTTTGTTATCCATCAGATCTTTGGAAATCTACTTGTTATTATTTATTGCAAAGGAAATTGAATGTAAAAGTAAGGATATTTTGTTACACTTGAATTGAGTGTTGTTGAGGTCACACCTGGAGTACTGTGTACAGTTTTGATCTCAAAGGAATATAGGAACAGGAGCAGGTCATTTAGTCCTGGAGACTGTTCCACCATGCAGTGAGATCATGGCTAATTTGTGGCATAACTCCATATGCCTGCCTTTGGCCCATATCTCGTAATGCCTATGATTACAAAAAATTATCTGTCTTAGATTTAACATTAACAACTGATCCTGCATCATTGCTATTTTGGAAAAGATTTTCAAACATCTACCATCTCTTTCTGTAGAAGTGCTTCATCTTATTTTTCCTGAATGGTCTGTCTATAATTTCCAAACCCTGACCCCAATTCTAGAATTCCCAACCAGTCGAAACAATTTAACTTTATCCGCCCTGTCTTTTCCTGTTAATATCTCATTTTTAAATAAAGGATGTAAATTCATTAAGAGCTATTTAGAGGAAGTTTGTTCGACTGAAAGCTGTAATCGGGATTTCTCTTATGAAGAAAGGTTGGTCAGTTTGGTATGCATCCATTGGAAGTTTAAAAGAATTAGTGGTGATTTTATAGAAATATAAAACATCCTGAGGGGATTTGACAAGGTAGATTCTAAGAGGATGCTTCATTTTGTGGGGGAGCCTAGAACATAGGGACACAGTTTAAAACCAAGGAGTGACCTATTTAAGCTGAAGATAAGGAGCATTTCTTCCTCTAAAATGGTCTTGAGTTTTTGGAACTCTCTTCACCAACCAGTAGTAGAGGCAAGGTTATTGACTATTTGCTGGATCTTTGAATAATAAGGAAGCTAACAGTAATGGTCTATAGTAAGGAAAATGGAATTAATGCTGCAATCAGATCGGCCATGATCCTATTGAATGCCAAAATAGGCTAAATGGGCCAAATGGCGTTATCCTGCTCATAATTTGTAAGTTTGTCTGTAAGTTCTTGGGTACACCAGTCTTGTGTTACTTTTACTCCAAAACCTCAAACCAATTTATTCCATACCTATCTAACTTATGGAAACTACTTAATTAATTAATTAATTGTGCATTGCTGCCTTTCTCCTTGACTCAAATAGATCTCACTTTGATTGTGCCTTTAGTCATTCTCTACCTTCCTCAGGACCAAATCCACTTCTCTCCCTTATAGAGCTATCTGAGTTACCGTTATCGTCTTTGACATGTCATTTCGGTATAAACACCGTTAAAGTTGAAATATTCTGGCTTATTGATGATATGGACTGCTGTTGGTTTAGTTCTCAAAGGCATTTGCAGTTGAGCTAGTGAGGTCAGTTTCCCTGAAGGTATTGTTGGCACTCAGTGTCTAAAACAAAGTGATCGAATAAAACATCACTGGAAGAGGCAGAAAAAAGAAATGACTGATGGTCAATTTTCTTACAATGCTTTGCAAGCAACTTTTTTCTAACAAGAGGTCCCTGGATGGAACGATAGCTTGTTTATATCAGGTACATGCCATAGATACTGTGTATTCCTTTTTTTAAAATGAATTTGCCTCTGGAGTATTCACCTTTAGCATCTAACAAAGAGTCGTTTTCTTTCAGAATTTATTGATAAGCCAAGAAAATATGGTCACAGATCTCAAAGTATAGAAAACTGAAGCACATAAAATCTGATAGCGCAGGATCATAAATATAAAATTTGCAAAGCAAGGAAGGAGTGGAATCTTTCAGCAGTTGTTAGAGAAATCATATTGAAGGGAGGATAGATAGGCACAGTTTGAAGGCTATAGGTAGACAAAGAGGTCAAGTGACCAATTAACTCAAAGAGTGTAGTCTTGTGCTGCTCTCATTCAGGTGTCAAAGAGGGCAGGGTGAGGTGGGGTTAATTATGCAGGCAGCCAAAATTCACAATCTGGTTACTAGAATGAATTTAAATTCTTGGAATTTTAATGCTTGGTCAGGCTTACCAATGGCAAGCATATGGGAGACATTTTACCTGAATTTGCATTTCATGCATGTTCCTTGAAAGGCCAACATGCCAGAATTAGTTTCCCTTTCCAAATTTAGTAATTATCGGCCTACATGTTCACAACTATGTGGCTGAAACATGCACCAGAAGAGATAGTCATCTTCCAGGACTTTGGAGTGAGTAACTGCTGCTTTGAACTCTCCGGGAAGTGTTTATCTATGACCATGCCTTGATTGTTGGTGATTGTTGATAATAGTTTAAGTTGGTCAGAACACAAAAGCTGAACAATGTAGGGAGGCCGAAGTGAAATGGGTGTGAGGGAATAAGACTGGCTAAGGATGGAATCTTCACCAGAGGAGGTGGAAGAGTTATATGAGGATACAGTTTCAGCTGGAAATGATATCATCAGCAGAGTTGGTGTTGAATATTGTTTCTAAAGGGTCAGGCTGGTGGTACCAAAAGTGGAGTCTGGGGATTAATTTGAGAGCACTGGGAAGTAGTTGGGATAGTAACATTATTAGAGTAGACTGGGGCACAGCAGGGTGGGAGTTCCAGGATCATACATAAGAATATGGTTGTTTCCAGATGGGAAGGTTTCTAAAGATGAAGGAGAAAATGGCATTGATAATGGGCAGGCTAAGAGTCAGGATGGGCACAGAAATGATGATGGTTTTGGATTCAGTAGGTCGGTCAGGGATGTGGATATGTAATGAGCTAGGAACCACATAATTGTGCAGGAGAAGCCAATCTGTCCCTGAGCAGACATGATGCTCAGTTGCACACCTGAAGCTGAACTTAGACTGAAAAACTGAGGATTCTGCCCAAATTGAGGGCACAATTGTTAACATCCAGTATGGTCTAGCAGGAATGTCTGGGACAAAAAGCAAGTAGGGAACTGTTGATAATTATATGGCATTTAAAGGATGCATGGGTGAGCACTTTACTGGGTGTTAGGGGAATAAGTAATCGGGGTTTGGAGTTTGTGCTTTGTGTGAACCAGAAATAAAACTATGACCTGAAAATATAATGAGACTCAATGGGCCATAGAGCATCTTCTGTGCTATAAGACTCTATGGTTCAAGAGGTATATGACTGATTAATCAGCATTTTAACCGCTGGTGTTTATCAAGAATAGTTTCAAAATAGAAGGATTACTACACTGCTATATTAAATGCATTATGGAATGGTCACCTTTTTGAGTCAGATTTCCAAAATGCTAGGTGACATAATAATTGCAAGAGATGAGGTCAAGAAAATTTTATTTTTAGTTGTATAAAAATGTAAAATAAATTTTCTAATGCAAATGGTATAGCTTAAGATGCTATATCAGGCCAAAATTGGCAACAATTTCAATTATGGTGTTCAACTTCTTCAATCTTCCATCTCTATGGAATAGATTCAACAACTGAAACATTGTAGAATCTGGTAGTTGTCATGAAGCAGCACCTGTCTCACACTCGCTGTTGGAAAATACCAATTATTCCAGGGCTCTACATTACTTTGTTTGAAAAGTACCTAGTGCTGGTCAGTAGTCTCAATACAAAGTCAAATCAGGACTAAAGAAGGATAGGAATATTGAACATTATTGTGCAAAAATAAATCAATGAATATGTTATATCTGTGCCAGTTGTGATAAATACAGCTCCTGCTGAATCCAATTATACTTGGGAGGCCAGCTGTCTGTGAATTGCAAACTGCACTCACTCTCAGGAATTGCTAGGTGGCAATTCAATTCTGTCCAGCAATAATGGGGGCAGGCTGAGCGGGCATGGGTGTTGCAAGGTTTTCAACAGATCACTCAGGTGAATTCAGGGTCACTTAAGAGGAATTCAAAAATTACAGGGAGTGAACGAGGATGAGAGAAAGAGAGACATAACTCTATGTTAGTTTGCTGCATCGACTGTACTGTTGGCATGGCAACTGAACTAATCAGATTCTGTGTAGGTGATGTGATGGAGAGTCAACTGGATGACAATGTATTCTTGAAACTCAGAAGAATTTTTGGAAATTGTTTACCAGACAAGTGTCAGAATCAGAAGGAGTCTTCAGGAGATGTAGTGAAATGTGAAGGTCACGTGGTCTGTGTTGGGGGAATCCATGATGGGGCAGAGGAAGCCAGTAAGTACTAACATCTTAACACAGCTAAAGAGAGTAGGGATTGACAAGCTCACGAGGTATTTGTTTGATGCAATGTAGCAAGATTGGAGCTTAGAGGAAACAAAAAACACAAGAGCAGAACTAGTCCTAGTTTCACCTGCTAACGGAAACAACCTCCCTGCCTCCACCTTATCTATTCCCTTCATAATCTTATATGTTTCTATAAGATCTCCCCTCATTCTTCTGAATTCCAATGAGTATAATCCCAGTCTACTCAATCTCTCCTCATAATCCAACCCTCTCAACTCTGGAATCAACCGAGTGAATCTCCTCTGCACCCCCTCCAGTGCTAGTATATCTCTTCTCAAGTTAGGAGACCAAAACTGCACACAGTACTCCAGGTGTGGCCCCAACATCTAGTGGGAATTGCTGAAAATAAAAACTTGTGGGATATGTCTTGTTTGTATTCACAATTTGATGAATGGTGTTGGGTATTCGATCACAGTCTGTTACTCATATTTCTCACATGTCAATTCTGACTGTTAGAAATAAGTTGCATTTGTGTTGTTGATTGTATTCCCGTTCTAAAGTTGTGTAATAAAGTTTATTATTGTTTGTTCAAAATCATGACATCTTGGATTCTATTCTGTCAGTCAGACTCCTGGATTTCACATTTTGTCTGCTTTCAAAATATAAATTGTTGTCCTTAGCCAGAACACAACTTAAGTTTTGCAGTCTGGTCTGGGATCATAACAAAACACTTTCTCTGTATGAGCCATGTAATCTAATCTCACTCTTTGTGCTCTCAATTCTCCAAATTGACTGTTTTGAAGTACCCAGCTAAACTCCTTTAAAAGTTATCTTAGACCATGATTCAACAATAATTCTACCTGCTTTCCACCCTTGTTGTGAAGAATTTTTTTTAAGCTTTAGTTGATGTTGGTGTAAATTAACTCTTCGAAGTCCAGAGCTCTGGTTCTATGATAGTGACGTATATTGCATGAGTTTATGAGCATACATACAAACGTATGAATTAGCAGCTGGAGAGGGCCTTTGGTGCCTCGAGCCAGCTTCATCATTCATTAACATAGGAACTAATATCAGGAGTAGGTCACTCAGTCCTTCAAACCTGCTCTGCCATTCAATATGATCACATCCGATCCTCTAACTCCATACTATATTCCTGCTTTCTCCTCATACATCTTGATGCCTTTAATACCTAAAAGAAATCAATCTCTTTTTTGAATATACTTAGGGACCTAGCCTCAACAGCATTCTATGGCAGTGGATTCCACAGTTGACCATCCTCTGGGTGAAGAAATGTTTCCTCAATTCAGTCCTAAATAGCCTACCCTGTATCCTGAGATTGTGATCCTGTTACATCCTTCCTACATCTAGTCTATTCAGCCCTGTTAGAATTTGATATGGTTAAATGAGGTCCCCTTTTGTTGTTCTAAACTCTAATGAATGCAGGCCCAATCAAACCAACCTCACCTTGAGTCTTGCCATCTCCAGTATCAGCCTAATGAAGCTTTGCTGCTCTCCCTCTATGGCAAGTATATCTTTTCTTAGGTAGGGAGACCAAACCTGCACATAGTACTCCAGATGTGGTGTCACAAGGCCATGCGTAACTGCAATAAGATATCCCTACCTTTAAACTCTATTCCACTTGCAATGAAGGCCAATATACCATTGCCTTCTAAATTGCTTGCTGTACCTTTCTGTCTACTTTCATTAACTGGTGTAGAAAGACATACTGATCACTTCACATATCCACATTTCCTGCTGTATCACCATTTAAATAATACTCTGCCTTTTACTCTGAAATAACTTAACGTTCAGCCATGTTATACTGTATACATTACACGTTTGCCCACACACCCATATGATTAAGATCATGACTGATCTGTTGGTGGCTTTAACTCTTCATTCCAATTTGCTTCCTAAACCCTTTAATTCTTTTGCCAATGACAATCTGTTAAATTTAGTCTTAAAAGTATTCTGTGATCTTGCTTCTACTGCTCTCTGGTGAAGAGAATTTCAAGGACCCTCTGAGTGAAAAAAAATCTCTTAATCTCTAATTTATAAGGGAGATCCCTTATTTTTATTCATGGATACAGCACCATTCTATTTGAACTTTCCTTATATAAAACTTTCTTCATTGCAGGAATCAATTGAGTGAACCTTTTCTGAATTCTGTCTTTAGTGCTATTGCATTCTTTCTGAAGAAAGTTAACAAAAGTCATACAGAGTACTCTAAATGAGGTCTCACAACTGTCCTATATCCTTGTAGCAAAACTTTTCATATTCCACTCCTCTTGTAATAAATACCAATGTTCAATTTTTCTTTATAATTTCTTTCTACTAAAGTGTTGTGATTCATGTACCAGGACACCCTGATCCCTCTGTGTTGCAATCTATCTCCATTTAAGTAAAATTGGGCTTTTCTATTCTTCCTCTAAAAGAGGACATATTCACATGTTCCCATATTATCTGTCATTACTTTTGCCCACTACTTAACCTTGTGAGATATCATTGTAGATTCTTTGTCCTGGATTTTAATCCTCGGGGCAAGCAGTAAGAGTCAGAAAAATTCTTGGCTCAGTCCACCCACCTTGGAGGTAAGTACCCACACAGATGTAATTTTTGTTGTGTCGGTGAAAGTAGCTGTAATTGGGACAGTTGACCTGGGAAAAAGTTCAAAGGTATCCACAGAGGCTGTTGGGTGCCATTTTGGATTTTACTTTGAAATATAAATATCCTCTGTCCCTCAGCTGTCACTGCTCACACACTCTCTACTGCCCATCTTTTCCACCTCATGCACCATCCCTCTTATGCCTGGCCATGCCCCAGAGACATCCCCCTTAGACCCTCAGATCCTCCATTTTAAGCAATAGAATTTCCATGTCTATTTATAGAAGCAAAGAACGTAAGTGATAGTAATATATGTAAAAAAAAGCTTAAAGAATTAATTCATTATTTTTCATGTTGATAAAAGAAACTGCTTTTCACTACTGCCCTATAAATGTGCCAAACATTTAGACCCTTCAAAGTGCCAATTGCAGAATGTACAAGCACTTATATTGTGAAATTGATAGGAAAGAACATCATCAGAGACTTCAAGCAAGCAAGATCCAAATGTTTTAACACTGTAATGGATTTCTGACCTCTCAGCCAAGAATACTGAATAAGGCAAAAGGGGCAATGGGATTTTTTTTTGTAGGTGCAGAGCCTGGCATGATGGGCATGAGTACGACATTTTACACCTACCTTTCAATGTTCACTCATACAGACTATGGAACACTATATTCCTGAGTACCATGAGCCTCAATATTTTAAAACATGACAATTCTGCAGTCTAGCATATGCCTATCTCCACAATGTAGACAGGCAGTTCAGAAGTGATCTGACTGTGACCTTGACTCAACTTTCTTCCCTGTTCCTATAAATTTCACCTCTTTGTAGATCTAAAATCTATCTAATTTGGCCATAATATATTTAAAGGCCCAAACCTTACTACTCTATAAGGTAGAAAATTCCAAAGATTAACAAACCTCAAAGAAAATATCTTCTATCTCATATGTTTCAAATCTTTATTTTATTTTGAAACTGTATCTCCTTGCCACAAAAGGCATCATCCCCTCCAGCATCTACCCTGTCAAATCCCTTTCAAATCTTACATGTTTCAATACTCAAACAAGACCCATCCTTCTAAACTCCAGTGAGTATAGTCCCATTGTTTTATTGTCATCATTGTTTTCAATTCTCTTTTTCCTGTCTTTCCCTGCTATGGTCATTCTCTTTTTCCACTCTCTTTTTTTCCTCTTTTTCTTCCCTCCTCTATCTGTCTTCATTAGCACTGTGCCTTGCCTATGTTTCTGGTTAGTTTTCAATTTCGCTTTCTTGCATAGATATATATTGTTTTAAAAAATTGTTCCTTTTTTCGATTATTTCAGTGTTGCTAGCTGGACCATCATTTATTGCCTATCCCTTGATGCCGTTGAGAAGGAGGTAGTGAGCTGTGTTTTTGAACTGCTACTGTCCACTTTTTATAGGTAGACCCACAATGTTATTAAGAAAGGAGGGAGTTATCCAGAAACACTGAAGGAACGGTGATATGTTTCCAAGTCTGGATGATAAAGAAAACTTACAAGTGGTGTTCCCATGTAACATGTCCTTATCATTCTTGATGGCAGTGGTCATGTGTTTGGGAGGTGCTGTCTAAGGGCCCTTGGTGATTTTTTGTCATGCATCTTGTAGATGGTACACACTGCTGCTACTGAGTGTCAGTGTGAAGTGATTAAATGTTTGTGGATGTGTTACCAATCAAGTTGCTCGCTTTGACCTGAATGCTGTCAAGGATGGTTTAGCGCTGCCCTTATCCAGGCAAATAAGCAGTATTCCATTACACTCTTGACTTGTGCCTTGGAGATAGTGGACAGTATTTCGGGAGTCAGGAAACAGGATTCCCAGCTTCTGACCTGTGTTTGTGGTCACAGTATTAAATGGCTAGTCGAGTTCAGTTTCAGATCAATGGTAACTCTGAGGATGAGATTTAGTGAAGGTGATACCATTCAATGTCAAAAATTGGATTCTGTCTTGTTGAAGATTACCTGGCACTTGTTAGATATGAATGCTACTTGTTAGTTGTCAGTCCAGGTCCAGTTGACCTATTGTCTAGTTCTTGCTGCATTTGGACATGGACTCCTTCAGCATCTGAGGAATCAAGAATGGTATTCAACATTGTGCAGTTATCAGCAAATGTTTTCATTTCTGACCTTAAAATAAAGGAGAGACCTTTGATGAAGCAACTGAAGGTAGGCTTAGGATAGAGTGAGGTCTAGGAGCTGAGGTGACTGATCTCCAACAAAAACAACCATCTTCCTTTGTGCCAAGCAATAAACAGGCATATATTTTTCATTTACAGGATTTATTTAAGGCTATATTCTTGATTACACTGCATCTGTAGATATTTATTGAAGGTCTTTGTACAGTTATTTAGATCTTTTCCTTTCTTCATCAGTAAGTGCTGCCTCTGATAACCCAACTTCAGGTAATATAAAATAAATGCACTGCATTAAGAGTGAGTGCTGAAATTTCCTTCAATGTTAGGAGAAAATATGAAGTATTTTCTTTGGACTCAGGAAATTGTGATGGCCAGGGAAATCAATTTATACTTAAATGCGCTGTGGACTTCACAAGTGCAAGAAAGGTCGTGAGACTTTTAATCTAATAAATTTTGATCGATCATTCATTTCCGTAACGTCTCATTCATTCCTCAATTCCTTCAACCCTCTGCTCAAGCACTTACTAGACAATCTTTTATGTATCTATATATCACTCATGAATGGAATAACAAAACTCATGCAGACAGGAGTGTTCTAGGTTGCCTCAAACCATCAATTCTAAGTATTAGGAAATTGAGAAACACCATTAAACTGTACAGATAAGTTGCTTTGAAGTATTAAGAATTATGTAGCAATTTACAGTGCTCTTTTAACAATTCCCTTAAACCAAAGAAATTGAATATCACAACATAGTTTTTGCATCAAGAGCAACAGTTCCATTAAAACAATGGATTGGAGCCAAAAAAGATTTTTACATCTTGTCTCGCTTTGTACTCTCTTGCAGGAGTTCCATTTTGATCATTCAAAAACTACTGTGTGTGATTAAGTCGTTGTGAGATTCAAGTTCATGGCCACAAAATTTCAAGAGACTTTACTGTGCTTTTACTCCAGTGGAAATTAGACTACACTGGCTGATGGAGTAGAATTTATTTGCATCAGAATTTGATGGAGTTATTCATTTGCATATCTATTAGAATTGTGATCGGCATAAAACCCAGATAAAACAACAGTAATGTGCTAAGGTTCATGGAAAATAGTGTACAACCTGTCCTGGATGAAGATTACAGCAGTGTACTGTGGGGAAGTAGCAGATAAGTAAGGAACAGTACTTGACTCAGTGAGTTGCCTACCAGCCAGTGGAACTGAACGGCTTGCGATTGTTTTATCATAGAGACAAAGAATTATACAGCTCAGAAAGAGGCCACTGTGGCTGTTCTGATGCTTTGAAATTGTGATACAATTAGTCCCTGTCTCTCCATTATTTCCTCGTAGCTCTGCATTTTTACGTTTTGCAGAGTATTTCCAATTCTGTTTTGAATATTACTGAATTTACTTTCACCATTGTTTCAGGTTAAGTTCTCAGATCCCATTCATAACATCTTGCTGTTAAAATAATTCTTTTTATTGTCCCTCTAATTGCGTTGCCAATTATCTTCAATCTGCATCTTCTTATGACTGACCTTCCCAAAATAGTTACACTATATTTATTCTATCAAACATTTTGAAATTTTGCACAAGCCCAATAAACCTCTGTTCTAAGAAGAGCAATTTGAAAGGAACCATGTGCTGCAAGTAAAGGGATAGATGGAATACGTGAACTTGGCATTTTTCAACAGCAAGGTCAATGATTCATTTTTTCAGAAAACTGATTGTTTTTTTTTAAAATTAGGGCATGTCATTGGAATGTACAGCAAAAATATGCTGCATAATGGCCTGATGACAGGCAAAACAAGGAAGCAATCAGAATAATAGCATTGCTTTATCTTTTAATAAGAAATTGAATAGGATATGCATTATGAAATTTAACAAGCAGCTTTTAATGATTACAGGGATGCTTGCTTTATTTAACTGAATTTTTTCAGGCTTTTGCTATTACCTATAATGTTCTAATGTTTATTGATTGGTATCTGTCAGAGTTTATTCACAAGATTTGTAATGTTTGTGGCTGATTTTCTCTCGCAGGTGGGAACCAGCCTAATGAGATGTCAGTGATAGCAGGGAGGCTCAGTTGATTTTGCAAGGAGGCTCAGTTGATTTTAAAAGCTGAGTGTCATTAGCAGACCACTTGCCAACTTCACAATAAAAAACTCGAGATGCTGGTTGGAAATGGATTCCTGGTCATTAAAATTGGGTTTCTTGGAAGTCACAGCTAAGAAATTGTGAAAACAATACTTGGAACGAGGGATATTATGGGGATCAGAGGGGATATAGAGGAGGGAAAGCAATTTCTGTTCCTCTTGGCCCACAAAGAGACTTTGAATAAGTTTTAAAGATTAATGTTCTGGACCATTTCTTACCCTCAATGCAGCTCCAGGCTATTGAGTGAACATGCCTGCTCACTGTGCTGAATAAGATGCTGCTAATGATAAAGATTGCTTTCCTCACCTTTTTTTAAAGCATCTTCTCTAAGAAACTACAGGACCTGCTTGGTCTAGTGTTGGGGAGAAAAACTACTTTTTGGTCTACCGAGTAGACAACACAATTAGTTTACTGCGTGTTAGCAATTAGTTACAGGTTACATTGTAATAGTAGATATTGTTGTATTAATTTCGAGAACCACTTGTTAAGTCCACTCCTTTAGAGTCCTAAGCTATTTTCCTAAGTCCAAATAGTATCAACATAATAGACGGTGCTTATGGCACTCCTCAGCATTAAACCTCTAGTGTCTTTATGGTTCATATGCAATATCTTGCTCCAAGCTATTGTTTTCCTCATTGTTAATATTGTACGTTTGTGTACATACTTACATTTATTACTACCACATCTCCACCCTCACCCCCAAGTCTCTGATTTTACAAATTCAGGTGATTTGAAGGTTTCACCATTCACTCAGTAGGTGTTTCCTTCAGACTTGGAAGACTGAGAGTTTTCTGGGTTAAAGAACATTGAGTATTATGCTCTTTCTGATAGTTGAGGTCCATAGGTTTCTTTAAAGTGGAGAACCTTTAATCTTTTGTATTTCCTTTGTAATGGACATCTTCCCTGCTGAAAGACAATTTCTTCTTTGTCATACCTTGAATTAGTGGGCATTGGGTCTGTTGCAAAGCATCTCGTATCAGGTCTGAAGTGCTTTCACAATTCAACAGAGTACTCTTCCTTGTTGAAGGTTGCCACGAAGGTTTCTTCTTAAATCTTCATCTCTTCCCTGCTTTGGATTTTGGCGTATGAGAAGGTGACTTCAAGCTGAGTCTGAAAATCTCATGTTGCTGCTCACTATGCACCATGTACAGGCATATCAAATCTATATTACATGTTTCATGGGTATATAAACATACAGAATAAAGGCAGAAATAAACTATTTTACCCTTAAGCCTTCCCTGTCATTCAATAAGATCATGGCTAATCTGGTTATGTTTCCACATTCCTATCTGCTCCCATAACACTTGTTTCCCTTACCAAACAAGAATGTATTCACCTATTTCTTAAAAATGTTCAATGACCCACGTCTCCACGATATTCTGAAATGCAGAGTTCCAAAGTTAAACAATCCCCAGGAAGAAACAATTTTTCCTCATATCGAACCTGAAAAATTCCTATTATAAAGCAATGCCCCCTATTTCAAGACTGAACCACAAGAGGAAATATTTTTCCAGATTTGCCTTGTTAACACCATTCAGGATCTTCGACACTTCAATCAAGTCATCACTTAGTCTTCTAAATTTAAGTGAAAACAAACCAAACCTATCCAAAGTATTCTCATTGGACAATGATGGGGAGGCAATGGCCTAGTGGTACTAATGCTGGACTGTTAATCCAGAGACTCAGGTAATGTTCTGGGGTCCCGGGTTCAAATCCCACCATGGTAGATGGTGGAATTTGAATTCAATAAATATCTGGGATTAAAACTTCAAATGATGACCATGAACCCATTGTCAATTGTCGGAAAAACTCATTTAGTTCACTAATGTCCTTTAGGGAAGGGAATTGCCATCCTTACCTGGTCTGGCCTACATGTGACTCCAGACCCACAACAACGTGGTTGACTCTTAACTGCCCTCTGGGCAATTAGGGATGGACAATAAATGCTGAACTAACCATTGACACTCTCATCCTGTGAATGAATAAAAAAAATCCATTTATCCCAGTCGTTAATCTCGTAAGCTTCCTCACATCTTTCCGTATGTAAGGAGACTAAAACTATACATGGTATTTGAGATGTAGTCTCACCAATGCCCTGTGTATCTGAAGTATAACATCCCTTTATGTTCAATCCCTCTCGTTATAAAGGATAACATCTTATTTCACATTCTTGATTAATTGTTGTTACCTTGGTAGTAACATTTTACGACTCATGTCCCCATACACCTAATTCCTCTGCACATTGGAATTCTGCAGTTGTTCTCCATTTAAGTAATAATGTGCTTTTTCATTCCTCTGGACAGAGTAAACAACTTCATGTTTCCCAAATTGTCCATTTACCAGAATTTACCTTCTCATTCAATTTATGCACAGCACACACTACTCCTCCAAATAACTCCAATTGGTTAAGCACAAATTCTCTTTGATGTAACGCATGCTGAAATTTCCCAATTACTTTAAGGTTTTCTAAGACCACAGCTATAATCTCTTTAATGATCCATTCTAACTCTGCACTGTATGAGTTGCTATTCATCCTGGAGTTGGCTGTCAAAATTTAAATGTAGAAAACTGCAAAGCCTGCTTGGTATAGTGTGATCGAGCAAAACCGCATTCTGGTATAACTAAAAGGGTCTCTAATGGTTGACAAGATCTAGTTTATTGAATGTTAGCAACTAATTGTAGGTTACATCTGATAAACATTCAGCTAGATGTTAAGAATCCCTGTTTTTGGTGAGTTTTCAATGTGGAAATGTGAAATAGACCATGTGGCTAGACCACTGTCTTCCTATCCAGCCTGAGCTCACCCCATAAAATGGGTCAGCAGCTCAACCACAAAATATAAATAAATATTAAGTGTCAATTAAGCTTGTAGAAAGGTCAATTGGCCCCAGTGTTACCACAACCATGTAATAATATGGTTGGCAGCTAACCGGGAGCACACAACCTAATGCTTTTTCAACAGAGGGAAAGAGGGAGAGGTACTTTCTTTAGAGGCACCCTTTACCCATTGTGACACTCCAAGAAGATAGAATCCTCCTTCTTTCTGAATCACCCACACTTCAAATTCCAGCAGTTCAACCCTCTCACCTCCTTTCCTAATGTGAAAAGGAAACACATTCCTCTGATACTCTTGACTTAACTCACTCAGGAATTTATTGAACCCCTCTTTGCGGCCTGCCTGCACTGCCAGCAGCAAACACTGTGACTTCTGGTGCTTCTGGGATAGTTGGAGCAGCCCGCCCATCAGATAGGCCACCAGCTCCAGTGGATGGGATACCCACCCCAGAGCGAGACAGATGTACATTATGGCTGCAGGGCAGGTTTTTCTCTGGTATGTCAGCCCATTTTCAGAGAGTCTAAGAGGAGGACCAGATGATAAATCTCACTCCTTTCAGATGCTAAGTTCTTCTCTCCATAAATCCATATGCCATCATTAGAATTGGTGATACTTATGGCACTCCTCATTATTAACCTTTACAGGCCCGTAAATCCAATAAAATTTTCAAATGCATACACTGTTCTGACTTGTTCTATTCACTTTAATTTGGAGGTCCAAGGTTACCAATATGTCCATTTCCAAGTATTAGAATTTTTCACTGTGCTTTTTTTTTACCTCTGGACACCCATTCAGAACCACATGCAACACCAGCACCTTTGAAACTAACAAAAACAGAAATTGCAAGAGAAACTCAGCAGGTCTGGCTGCACCTGTGGAGAGAAAGCAGAGTTAACATTTTGAGTCTATGACTCTACTTCAGAACTGCACCTTTGACTTGCCGGCGAGAAAAAACTAATGCTTACCAGCTTAGTCCTCAGGAAAAAAGAGAACCAAGGCCTCAATAACATAATTAGAGCCTGACCCGCACATTTTATAAAAAGGGCCATCCTTGTCACCTCAGGTGAACTGAGGTGAAGGCATCGTGGATAACGTCCTGTTCCATTTTAACTGGACCCCGCCAAGCTCCTACCAAGCAGGAACCCACTAAGTTAACTTCTTGCATTAATGTCAACTCTAAACACGCCTGCTTGTGATCCATCTCTGTCTGTGGCAGATAGTTATGTCTGTTTTCTTATCTATACTGCCAAGTCTTCTCAATTCCCTTAGTAACTGTGTTAGAGAATTGCCTACATCAGTTCTCTTTAATATCCGGCAGCTGCCAAGACAAATCTCTTCATTTCCTCTCAGATCTTCAGTTTTTGGGTACATTGACGTTTTATGAAATCCGTGAATTGATTTGCGGTTTGTTGTCTCTTTGTCAGCTTCCACGATAGTAATCATATGATTCAAGTTATTTTTGTACGTAAATTTGCTTGACTCACCCATGGGAGTTTTTGCCATGTTTAATGACCTTCCTAACTGCCCCAGCATTTCTCTGCAGCACCAACACCATGGAATATTAGCAATGTACAGAATTAAGAAACCAAATAACTTTCAGACTTAGAGATTCAGACTTAAATTGGATTTGTGGCAAACAGTGATCAGCAAGTTTAATAATTCTAGTCTGGCATCGCAATGATTGATAGGAACAAAATTTTGAAATAAGCACAGTCACACAAAGCAGCAGGATGATAGTCATACAATACACATTCCAATTATTAGTTTGTGATCATAGGACATACTACTTAGGGAGGCAGTGAACAGAGGCTAACTGATATTTGTTGGGGAGGCAATGAATTGAAACAGAATTATCCTGAGTCATCTAATCACACGAATTGTGACTGGCAGTAAATAACTGGCCACCATTTCTGGAGAAAAGTTGTATATCAAGAGAGTTGAAGTGGTTTGTCAGTGAAAAGTTATGCAAAAGAGAAGGAATATCCAAGTTGACAAGTTGGACTGAAGGATCTGTTTCTGTGATATACAACTCCATGACTCCATTCTCTTAAAAAAAAACCTTCAAATATCTACATGCCTCCTTTTTAAATATTTTCAGTGACCTTGTCTCCACAACGCTCGGTGATAGAGAATTCCAAACATTCCCTACCCTCGGGGAGAAGAAATGCCTTTGCATCTCAATTTTAAATGAGTGTTCCCTTATTCTGTAAATTTGCTCCCTAGTTTGAGATCCACCTCTTGGTGGAAGCATCTTCTCAAAATCTACCCTGTCAAATCCCCTCAAAATATTGCACAGTTGTTCCTCCGTATCTGCAAGGGTTCCGTTCCTGCGTATCCCTGCCAATCGTGAACTTTGTAAGTATGGAACTCATTAAAAATAGATTGAAAATCACAAATACACAACTCTTGCCAGTGGGTGTTGAATTTTTTGTTACTCATTTCTTGGCATGTTAGGTGAATTCACAATGTGTGATTTTGGAGATAGAGAAATTTGCTGTATGTTTTAATAAGATCATCCCTTATTCTTCCAAATTCTAATGAATACAAGCCTAACTTGTTTAAATGCTCTGAAAATAAATGCAAGTCAACTTCAGACCAATGCTATTCAACTGTGTCCATTGCAAAAGGGGCAGCCACTTTCTCTTCTAACCCTCTACAGCCTCAACTGATGATGCTCAATGCGAAAGTGATTTCCATCCCAGGCACGATCTATTGTCCCCTGAGATGGATGGTTGCTTTTGGAAACAACTAGACTATTGTACTTTGGGACTGTGGGTGGCACTGTGACTGACATAGGTGATATCCTTGTGGATGTCGAGAGGAACCAGTCCTGTAAAGTTTGATCTTTGGTTATGTTTCCTATAAGGGAAGCCTAGTGGCAATACTTAACTGCCCATTAACATCATCATGGGTTAGATAGCATATCTTTGTCATAGCCTCCTCTTGATTCCAAAACTCCTCAGACACTAGTGCTCCCCATCAGTTGCATCTGGTGGGGTAGATTTACCATCGGTGTACAAAATGCACACCTGTGCCCATGTCTTCCTCTTGGAGTTCCTGCTACATTATAAAATAACTTACAATGCCTAATGCACCAGTGTTCAAAAAGTAGAATTTCCCCTACTAAGTTGCCAAGAGTTCTGGTGACATCTCAAGAACAAGGTGCAGGGCTGGATGAACACAGCAGGCCAAGCAGCATCACAGGAGCAGAGAAGCTGACGTTTCGGGCCTAGACCCTTCATCAGAAAAGGGGGAGGGGAAGGGGGTTGTGAA
>NC_063343.1:50356015-50418842 GCF_021869965.1 Rhincodon typus | reverse complement strand
TTCACAACCCCCTTCCCCTCCCCCTTTTCTGATGAAGGGTCTAGGCCGGAAACGTCAGCCTCTCTGCTCCTATGATGCTGCTTGGCCTGCTGTGTTCATCCAGCCCTGCACCTTGTTGTCTCGGATTCTGCAGCATCTGCAGTTCCTACTAACATCTCAAGAACATATTGTTTTTTATAAAGCTAACCAGAAGGCTTATGTAAATTATGGAATTAATCTTTGCCTTTACCTCATCTTGTGGGAAAGTTCAAAGTTGAGTGTTCTTTAACACATCATTCATTATGAAAAAAGCTATTTGAGAGACAGTGCTCTTAGTGGCAACCAAAATAAAAGAAAATTCCATTCCTGCTGTTCTATTTAAAGTGTATGCACTGTTGCTCATGCTACAGCCCTTTAAAATGAACTTATTTTTTATGGTAAATTCATCACTTAGTATCATTTTGCTCATATTAGTTAGGCTTGTAACTATTTTTTCCTATTATCTCCTATGAGATTCTGCGGTATTGCATGGATCACAACAATGTGTAAACAAAGTTAACGTCACATAAGAACCTGACCTGTTGTGCCCTCTGTCACTTGGTTGTAGCTCACCTGCTGTGTAAAAGCTCTACACTAATCTCTGTTCCTTCACAAAAATATAAATTCTAAAATTAACGTCTCAGCACAGAATTTATTCTGCCTGCTTTTTTGATTGACAACATATCCTGCTGACTCATACACCATCTGCTAAAGACATCAGCAGGCCTGTTGCTAAGTGAATGTCAATGATTTATTACATATTGAGCTTCTGCATGGATATGTTTAAAGGCCAGGCAGAAAATCTCTTCCTAGCAATTGTAAAGCAGAATTATGAAAGTATGGTAGCTCTTCTCTGGTGATGTTCGGGTAGTGCTGTGTTAAGACCATAAGACATAGGAGCAGAAATTAGGCCATTTGGCCCATAGAATCTGCTCCGCCATTCAATCATGGCTGATAAATCCATCAGAACAATCATGCACAAGAGTTAAGTTTTCCATATTTTACCTTCTTCTTGAGGTTGGTTGGCTCGCCGAGCTGATTTGTTGTTCTGCAGACGTTTCATTACCATGCTTGGTAACATCCTCAGTGCAGCCTCTGATGAAGCGTCGGTGTGTTTTCCCACCTGGCTTTTAAACTCTGGGGTCCGTTGTGATGGATTGCCTCACTTCCGGGTTTCCTCCGTAGTGGAATGTATATGGGGTCGAGTTCAATGTGTTTATTAATAGCCTGCTTCGTGGAGTGCCATGCTTCCAGGAATTCTCGTGCTTGTCTCTGCCTAGCCTGTCCCAGGATCTTGGTGTTGTCCCAGTCGAAGTTGTGGTTCTCCTTGTCCATGTGGATTGAGATGAGTGAGTATTGGTCGTGTCTTTTTGTAGCCAGTTGGTGTTCATGTACTCTTGTTGTTATTTTCCTTCCTGTTTGTCCGATGTAGTGTTTCTCGCAGTCTCTGCAGGGGATCTTGTAGATGACATTGGTCCTGTCCATGGCGGGACCTTCTTCTATTAGGTCAAGGGAAAATAATAATTCCTTTAGAATTACTTAGTGGGTGCTGCTACCCTATCTTTGGTCAATATTATGCCAAATTATTCATCAATAACAAATTAAGATTAGGTTGTGCTCTCTGATACTTAGATGTTCTACATTCATTCAAGCACATATGGCCCAGAGCTTCTGTTTGATTGCTCTGGGCTTTGCAGTGCTGTTCTGTGAAAATCAACAGTTCATGACTAAATAGTGTACAATTTTATGTGCAATTTGTGTTGAGCACAACTTTGTGTTTCTGCAGTGTTTTTATGTTAGCTGTAAATAAGCTGTGCTGGAAGCAGGATTGACCCATACAATTGTTAACAGCCCCAGGATGAATTGATCATCATTGGGAGTTCCTGCTAATTGTGCTTGTCTGCAGGCCCTTGCTGCTTTAAATCTTAAGCTGGATTTTTTGACTGTGAGGACCCTAGAAGGTACGTTTGAAACATGTTTCAACTTACCAAGTAACTGACTACTGCACCCCAAATTAATAAGGAAATAGTTCTGCATATATTTAATAAGGTAATTGCAGTGATCTACAATTAAGTTGTTCACAAATATCGGATTGGCACTGTGACTAAAATCTCTTTTTCATGTAATGAATATACATTCTATTTGTTTGCTGTTTCCATGCTGTATGACTCTATGACTCTACAGACTAGTGCAGTACAAGTGGGTTCTGTTGGATGGGACACTGGCAGCAGGACTGGGGCAAATGGAGTTTGTACCATAAGAATGGTCTACCACAGATACTGGTGCTAAGACTAGTATTTTGGTGTGCTAAATAACCTGGGAGGTAGAGGGCTTTAAACAAAATAGTGGGGACAAGGGAGCAATTTACGAAATAAAAACCAAAAGAACTGCGGAAGCTGTAAATTAGGAGCAAAAACAAAGTTGCTCGAAAAGCTCAGCAGGTCTGGCAGCATCTGTGGAGGAGAAAACAGAGTTAACGTTTTGGGTCCGGTGACCATTCCTCAGAACTGGCAATTTAGGAAATGTGGTCAATCAAAGAGTAGAATCCAAGCTTCAGAAAAACTTATTAATATGGGAAATAATAAACAGATCATGAAGCAGAAAATAGAGAGTACAAATCTAAGAGTATATCAACAGACAAGGCAAAGTTTACAAGAATAATTAAAATAAAAGTAACTAAAGGCTCTATATATAATGCACACAGTGTTAGGAACAAAACTGATTGAATGGTAACACAAATACAAATAAATATGATTTGATGGTCATTACAGAGATTTGAATGACATAGATTGAAATCTGAATATCAATATTTAAGAAGAACAGGAAGCCAGGAAAATGTTATTAATATTACAGAGAGAGGACAAAAATTCAGGAAACCAGCATGTAGTCATTGTTTGAGTAGAGATGAGAAATGGTAAAGACAAGAAGCCATTTATGTGAGTGGTGTACAAGCTCTCTAAGCACATGTTAAATAACATTGAGTATAAGGGAAGAAACAATGGGAACTTATCAGAAAAGCACAGTAATAAACATGGGGAATTTTAATCTGAAAAATCAGAAGGACAAAGGTAGCCTCGGTGAAAAGTTCAGGAAATGTTTTCAAGAATTTTTTTTGAAGTGCATGTTGTGGAGCCAGCCAATGAGCAGGCTATGCTGGACCTGGTATTGTACAATAAGGCCAGATTAATGAATAACCTCGTAACGAAGGTGCTTCTCGGAAACAGCAATCAGAATTTGATTGAATTTTACATTCAATTTGAACAAGAGAAGAGTAAATGGAAGACGAGCATTTTCAAAATAAATATATGAATTACAAGCACATGAAGACAGAGTTAGCTAAAGTGAACTCACAAATTAAGCTATGGGATAGGACAACACAAGTGCAGTGGAAGACATTTCAGGAGATATTTCAGAGTCTACAGAATGTGTACATTCCAAACAGAAAGAATTGACCATCTGTGATTGACTAAAATAGTATATGGCTTTATCAATGTTAAATAAAAAAAATACACAATTGTGCAAAAATGAATGGCAGATCATTATATTGGACAGAATATGTAAAAAAGAAAGAGTGACTGAGGGTCGAATCATTGCATCCACTGAATGCGCCTTGGTAAGAAATTTGGGAAAATAGGATAAGATTGGCGGTCAGGAAATTCTTGAGGTCAAGAGTGTAAGTCAAATTTCCCAATTAAGTGTTGAACTACAAAAGTCAAATCTCATTAGCGACTGGTGAGAAAACCATTGGCATTGATTTGCATGAATTTACTTCTGATTATTGGTTAATCTCATCTCATTTATATGCAGTTTCTCATTCTCCCTCCTGCTGGATAGCAACAAGACATCAACATTTACCAACATGGAAGCCAGGGCAGTTACCTGGTAACTCCACCTCACTGTTTGCTCTTCCAGACCACCATGGTGGACATCAGTCACCAATGTCTTGGAGCATGCACTGTAGGCAGCAACTGTTGCTGCCTACAGTGCATGCTCCAAGACATTGGTGACTGATGTACCCCACGCCACCCACAGATGTACCCCACCCCACGCCACCCACAGATATTGACATCAGACACATCTAGCCTCACCACATTCTCACAGCACATCTCTAGCCAGTTTACAGAATAACCGTGAACCTCAATGCTGCACTTTGTTGGGTATTGGCATCTTCCAATGCAATGAAACTGCCAGGACAATTTTCAAGGTGGGATGGGCATTGAGCTCATGGCTCAGATCAGGGTTCATCTCAGGGCTCCCCAATTGTTTTTTTAGTGGTCATTCACTTTGAGCCTACTAAGAGGCTCATAGCATTGCTGCTTTGTCTTTTCATATTTTCTGCTCATTCAGAACTTAAAGGCTAACAGTACATCTGCCTTACCTTGCTATTTAGTGTAGACACAAAGCCAGACAGCTTGTCGTAATTGTCAGCAGTGTGAAGTCAAAGGGGTGGACATGTTGCTCAAAGTCACTGTGCTATGTCAAACTCACACTTGAACCATATGCCAACAGTCTATGCAGCAAACACATTACATGTGCGTTAACTAAATGGCCATGTCTCAAAATCACAGTCAGACTTGTCCGCCCAGGTTTGTGAAGGGGCTGAGTGGGTCAGTGGGTCATGGTCAGTGATGGGAGCACTCTTCACTAAAAGTCAAAGGATTTATCAGGGACCGCTGTTGCAGGAGGCAAGCTGGGAGCTCAATTTTGGGGATAAGAGGCAGTGAACTGGGATTCAGAAGGAATGACAATTAAAACAGTGGAGGGTGAAATAACTCCACAGAGGCCAGTATCCTGTCACCGAGTTACCTTTTATTTATACTTGGAGATTCCTTGACACTGAGCCAGCCCATTTGAGCCAGCTCTCAAATAAAGAGGATGTCTGACACTCCTGTTTGTATCTGTCAGCCAGGGGTCCCAGATTACAACATATTAAAAGATCCAAACAGAGAACTCATATTCTATGATGCCCATCTGGCTGACCTTGTTACAAGCACTACAGAGGGGGAGGGGCAGCAGCATATAAGGAGGGAGACAATACGGCATGCTGGGAAAAGGTAAAGTGGAATGTTTGCCAGTTTAATGGAGGATTGATGCATTAAAATGTATGGCATGACAAGCTGATGTGCTTGAGGCTCATAAGTAAAAGTTTGGAGACTAACTGTTGAAGAAATGGGCTGGGTGGGAAAGACAGAAGGATCAAAGCTGATAGGGTTGACAGATACAGTTGGCAAGAAGGGAGCATGATGTTTTGAAAGGAGGGATGTCATCCAGATTGAGAGACTGACTACATGATTCACTGGGTGAAGAACAATCACTGTTTCCTCCCATCATGATGCCAGTAGAAACAGAGCAATGGTGAAAATGGCTGCCTCAGCACCTGGAGTATATGGAGTATGTGTTTCATTTTGTGTTGCATTTGTGTTACATTTGCAGTCAAGTTAATGGGAGAGTAGCACAGCTGCAGACAATAATTCTTTCTTGTACATGGAGGTTTTGGGATCAGATGAATAGCCAGGACCATGATCTCTCCTCTAAAGGGGTGAGGAGTCAAATGTTGGGCATTCCACCATCCATCTTGGATTTCTCCACCTTGTTGTTGAAACAAGGGGAGGGATTAGGTCAGCTAAAAGTGACCTGCAAAGTTGTCAGTGCTGGTGGAGTTGAGTAAAGGTGTCCTGAGTTAATGAGTAAACAGTGCAGAGGCCTTGCAAGATTATTCCTGGCAGTGATGAGTACTCTGTCTGTGGTGAGAGGGAGGATACCCTGAGCAGAGTGCCATATAGATAGGGCGCATAAGTAAAGGGGCAAGTTTGAGAAGATTGCATGAGAAGTTTCACTAATACGCAGAGACAGAAACCCTCCACGAAATTTGGCAACATTGATGTTTAGGCAATTTTCTGATAAAAGTCAGCCCTAAAAAAAACTTGAGAAGGTGGTGAAAAATTAGAACACGAGGAAAAACTAGTGATAAATATCAAAACTGGTAGTAATTTTCTATAGATATCTAAAACAAAAGCAGTTAACAAAGCGAGTTTCATTGAGAAAATGAAAGCTAATGGTGTAGAAAATAGCTTATTGGCATGGGTAGAAGATTGGCTAGTGAACAGGATGCAGGGAGTAGACATAAATGGCTTTTCAGGTTGGCAAGATCTGTGCTACAAAGATCAGTGCTGGGAGCCTCAATTATTATAAATGACTGAATGAAAGCATTGAATGTATCATCATTAAATTTGCTGATGGTATAAAGTTAGGTTGGAAAGTGAGTTGTGAAGAGTACATAAGGTTTCAAAGGCATGTAGAAAGCTTAAATGAACGTGCCAAAATCTAGCCAGTGGAGTATTAAGTGGGATAATGAAATATTGTCCATTTTGACAGGAAGAATAAAAAAGAAGCATCATATCCTGGTGTAGGAGGGAGGGCTTCCATTATGTGGATAATTGGAGCACATTCTGGGGAAGGTGGGACCTGTGCAGTAAGGACAGGTTGCACCTGAACCGGAAGGGCACAAATATCCTGGGAGGGAGGTTTGCTCGAGCTATACGGGATGGTTTAAACTAGATTGGCAGAGGGTGGGGAACCGGATTTGTAATTCAGAGGATGAGGTATTCAGCCTTCCAACAGACACAACAGGGATTGAGGTTGTTAATAAAGAAATGCGGTCGATGGAGCATAATTGTGGACACAGGGATGGTTTGAGGTGTGTATACTTCAATGCTAGAAGTATCGGAAATAAGGCGGATGAATTTAGAGCATGGGTCAGTACTTGTAACTACGATGTTGTGGCCATTACAGAAACTTGGGTAACTCAGGGACAGGAATGGTTGTTGGAAGTTCTGGGATTTAGATGCTTTAAAAGAAATAGGGAGGGTGGTAAAAGAGGCGGGGGAGTGGCATTGCTAGTCAGGGCTAGTATAGCAGTGATTGAAGGCAGTTCGAGAATGATATGTCTACAGAGTCAGTTTGGATTGAGGTCCAGAACAAGAAAGGAGCAGTCACTTTGTTGGGGTTATATTACAGACCCCCTAATAGTTGCAGAGAAGTGGAGGAGCGAATTGGGAGGCAGATACTGGAAAGGTAAAAAGAAGTACGTAGACAGACCAACACGAGGAGAGGCAACTTCGGATTTGGTGCTTGGCAATGAACAGAGCCAAGTGTAGACCTGTTGGCAGGAGAGCATTTTGGTGGTAGCGATCATAACTCTGTTACTTTTACAATAGTCATGGAAAAGGAAAGGTGTATACAGCAGGGTAAGGTTTATAATTGGGGGAAGGGTAATCACAATTCTGTTAGGCAAGAACTGGGTAACATAAAATGGGAACAGATGCTGCCAGGGAAGAGCACTATAGAAATGTGGAGATTGTTTAAGGAATGTATACTGCGTGTGCTCGATATGTTTATTCCTAGCAGGCAGGGAAGATGCGGTCGAGTGAGGGAGCCTTGGTTCTCAAGAGAGGTCGAATGATTGGGTAAGAGGAAAAATGATGCTTATATAAGGTTTAGGAAACAAGGAACGTAAAAGGCTCCAGAGGGATACAAGTTAGCCAGGAAGGAGCTGAAGAAAGGGCTTAGGAGAGCTATAAGGGGGCATGAGAAAACCTTGGCAGATAGGATCAAGGAAAACTCCACGGCTTTTCACACGTGAGGAATAAGAGAATGACCAGAGGAAGGGTAGGGCCGATCAAGGATTGTAAAGGGAATTTATGCACGGAGCCTAAACAGATAGGAGAGGTCCTTAATGAATACTTTTCTTCGGTATTCACAACTGAGAGGGACCTAGTTGTAGTGGAGGACAGTGTGAAACAGGCTGGTAGGCTAGAGGAGGTCAATGTTAGTAAGGAACATGTAATAGGAATTTTGAGGAACTTGAAGATAGATAAGACCCCGGGCTTGATGGGATTTATCCAAGGATTCTATGGGAAGTGAGGGAAGAGATCGCAGGGCCTTTGGCAATGATCTTTTCATCCTCACTGTCCATGGGTATAGTACCGGAAGATTGGAGAGAGGTAAACATCATTCCCTTGTTCAAAAAAGGGAATAGGGATAATCCCGAAAATTACAGGCCAGTTAGTCTTACGTCAGTGGTGGACAAATTATTGAAAGGGCTCTGAGAGATAGGATTTATGATCACTTGGATAGACACAGTTTGATTCGTGATAGTCAGTATGGATATGTGAGGGGTAGATCATGCCTCACAAACCTTATTGAATTCTTTGAAGACGTGACCAAACATGTGGATGAAGGTGGACCAGTGAATGTGGTATACATGGATTTAAGTAAGGCATTTGAGAAGGTTCCCCATGGTAGGCTCATGCAGAAAGTAAGGAGGCATGGGATAGGGGGAAATGTGGCAGATTGGATTCAGAATTGGCTGACCCTTAGAAGGTAAAGGGTGGTAGTGGACGGAAAATATTCAACATGGTACTCAGTTACGAGTGGTGTACCACAAGGAACTGTTCTGGGTCCTCTTCTATTTGTGATTTTTGTAAATGATTTGGATGTAGGAGTGGAAGGGTGGATTAGTAAGTTCGTGGACGATACGAAGGTGGGTTGAGTTGTGGATAGTGCGGAGGGCTGTTCTAGGTTATAAAGGGACATTGATAAGATGCAGACTTGGGCTGAGAAGTGGCAGACGAAGTTTAACCCTGAAAAGTGTGAGATGATTCATTTTGGAAGGACAAATTTGAAAGCAGAATGCAGGGTTAATGGAAAGATTCTTGGCAGTGTGGAGGAGCAGAGGGATCTTGGGGTTCATGTTCACAGTTCCCTGAAAGCTGCCACCCAGGTGGATAGAGTTGTTAAGAAAGCGTATGATGTGTTAGCTTTCATTAATAGAGGGATTGAGTTCAAGAGCCGTGAAGTTATGCTCCAGCTATGCAAAAGCCTGTTTCGGCCACATCTGGAGTATTGTGTCCCGTTCTGGGCGCCTCATTACAGAAAAGATGTGGAAGCGTTGGAAAAGGTACAGAGGAGATTTACCAGGATGTTGCCTAGAATGGAGGAAAGGTCTTACGAGGAAAGTTTGAGAGAGCTAGGGCTTTTCTCTTTAGAACGACGAAGGATGAGAGGTGACTTGATAGAGGTGTACAAAATGATCAGAGGTATAGATAGAGTAGACAGCTAGAGACTTTTTCCTAAGGTGGAGGTAGCTATTACGAGGGGGCATAGTTTTAAAGTGAGTGGAGGTAAATATAGGGGAGACGTCAGAGGTAGGTTCTTTACTCAGAGAGTGGTAGGGGCGTGGAATGCATTGCCGGAGAGGGCAGTGGAGTCATCCTCATTAGGCGAATTTAAGTGGCTATTAGATAGGCATATGGATGATAGTATAAGGTAGGGGTGGAGGTTAGATAGACCTTAGATTCAGGGTAAAAGTTTGGCACAACATCGTGGGCCGAAGGGCCTGTACTGTGCTGTACTGTTCTATGTTCTATATCCAAATATTGAGTAATTGTAGAACTCTCAGATGCAGAGGGATCTGGGTGTGCAGTTTCAGGAATTGTAAATGCCAATATGAAAATAGAACAGGCAATTAGGAAAGCTAAGAGAATGTTATTACTTTGAAGTAAATTGAAAATAAAGATGAGAAGGTTATGTTTCGGTTATACAGGGCATTGGTGATACCACATCTGGAGTACTTATGGGACAATATAGAACTTGCAATCACTGTTTAAAAAGAAAGCATCACCTAGTTAAGCCAGAGAGGTTTGTGAGTCTTTGGAATTCTCTTGTTCAGAAAGTGGTGGAAGCAGAATCTTTGAATACTTTTAAGGCAGAGCTAGATAGATTCAAGCTAAGTGAGGAAGTGAAAGTTATTGTTGGATGTTGGAGTGTGTCATGATCATGATCATATTGAATATCGCAGCAGGTATGACCCAAGTGGTCTATTCCTGCTCCCTAATGATATCCTTGCATATTTTATTCTTACTGCACCAACTTACACCTTTTAAAATATGAGGGAATTTTTTTTTGAAAATTGTATCTTAAAGCACTGTTGAGTCATGTTGAATTTAGGTTTAATTTTGTGTTCAATGATATGAAAATGCATTTTAAATGGAAATTCAGGTCAGAAAAAAAAACATTTTTTTCATAATAGACGTAAACTTGATCATCATTTGTCAGATAACGAGTTATACCCTAAAAGGAGATTCAATCTTGACATGTATTTTAGATTCAATCAAACGAAAGTGCTTTTGATCTAAACCAGTTATGCAACAATATATCTCAAGACAAAGAAATGACAGTATTGAATACATGTTCCTTCATTTGTATTGAATGTCAGATTTCAGTTAATCTGACTGAGAGCAGACAAAGAATACCAGCTAAGAATAGGAAGAGGAAATTAGAAGTTAGCCATTCAAGGACAGTCTTCAATTTGTTTGTAACTTGTTATGTAATGGAATTGGAAGTTGAGTCAGGACAGACAAGAAAAGACTATTCAGCCCTTCAAGCCTATTCTATCATTCTATTACATTATGGAAATGGAAGAATGGCCACTGGCCAGGGATTGGACTGTAACACCAGAAAATCAAGAGAATAATAAACTAAGCTAGGCAATAACTAGCAAAACTATGTATAAAATAAAGTAATAATCATTGAACTGAATGCTTGTATCAAAGGCTGAAGCAAATTAAAGATGCTAGACTTATGTTGGGAGATGATGTTTCAGAGTTGGAAATGGTGGTATAGTGATAATGTCATTGGACAAATAATTCATTGGTCTAGGCTAATGCTCTGGGGACATGGGTTTAAATTAGATTGTGGAAACTCGTGGAATTTAAAGTTAATTCTTAAAATTTAGAACTGAAAGTGAGTTTCATTGGTGACCACAAAATTACTATAAGACCTTTACTATTGCAAGAATACATCTGCTACACCAATGTTCTTTTGATGAGGAAATCTGTCATCCTTGTCTGGTCTGACCCATATTCCAGATCCACAATAATGGGGCTGATTCTTAACTGCCCTCTGTAATGATCTAAAAAGACCCCAGTTCAAGGGCAATTAGGGATGAGTGTTAAATGCAAGTAACACCCATGCTGCACAAAAGAATAATAACAATTGGTTTAAAAGGCTTGTTACCTTGTAACGGTAGAGGATGGTCAGATAGTTTGTTCACATTTGTTTTACAGACTAAGCAAATCTTTGAAAACACTGAAAATAGAAAGAACACCTGTTAAGTGTATAATAGTTTAAGGCAATCACTGGGACAGAGTTGACTGTAAAAATAACTGTAATGATTTCTGCTGAAATTTCACAGCAACTACAGAAGAGTGCAGTGAAACACTACAAGGCGGAAGTTGCTGTCTAAAATATATCATCACGTGCTGTGTGAAAACAATACGATGACTGACTTCCCACCACCCCATTCAAATACATTGAGCAATGTGATGATCCTTTGTTTACATCATAAAGGTGAATCAAACACTTTTTAAGAAGTGAAAATTTTTTAAATTGACAAACAACAGCAATTGTACTTGTGTAATGCCTTTATGAAAGTGAAATATTGCAAGACACTTTACAGGAACAATACCAAACAAATTTCGGTACCAACATTTAAAAAAAAATTAGTAGGACCAGCGTCTAAAAGTTCTATCAGAGTTGTAGGTCTTTAGGGGAGGATTTTAAAGAAAGTAAGAAGGGTTGGTGTATCTGAAAGACTGGGGAAAGAATTTCAGAACTTAGGGCCCAGTCATTTGAAGGCATGCCTATCAATAGCTTAGATATTAAAATCACAGGTACACATTAGGTTGAAGCTGGAGGAACACCAGATCTCAGACATTTGGAATACTGGAGGAGGATACACAGATTGAACAGAGAGAGCATTTAAGAGAGATGAGAAGGAATTTCTTCTCTCTGAAGGCTGTTGAGGTTGGGTCACTAAGTATATTCAAGACTGAGAAACGCAGATTTTTAATCTGTACAGGAATCAATGTTTACAGGGAAAAGGCAGTAGAGTGGAGTTTAGGGCTATCAGATCAGCCATGATGTCATTGAATGGGGGGGGAGGGGCACACTCACTGGGCTGAATGGCATACCTCTGCTCATGCATTTTATGATTTTCGGCCATTGGAAGGAATTGTAGGGAAGGCCAAGAATTTTAAATTTGAGGCATTACTGCCTAACGTGGGTTAGCAAGAGTATGGATGATGAATGATCATGAACTAGAGTTAGGATACAACCTCTCACACTCTGATAATTAATGTTTACAAGTGGGTGTGCCATTTCTTCAGATTGTACTTATTACTGGAAATTTAAAATCTGTAAAATATTAAATTTAGTTTTCAAGTCTTATTCTTTTTCTTCTTACGCGTTTTTAATGTCTCTTTATCATACCTTTATTTTTCTTTCTGTACCTAATTTATCAGTGAATTCTGTGTTCTAAATTGGATAACTGGCTTCAGACTGTGCATTGCTCAGTGATGATTCTTTATTTTTTGAGGAGACACAGAGATGCTTGTTCTGTTAACAAAGGTTCCAGATTATTGTAGAGTACAATGTACCATTTGAATCTTTAATTTAGAGCACCTGCCAGTGCGAAAGGTCATAGTCATTAAATGAACAGTGGTAGGTCCTACAAATGACAAGTGATTTTTAAAAATATTTCAAAAAGGCTGATTTATGGTTACATTAAGTAAGGGTACCAGCTTTGTCTTCCACCTATTGCATTCATTAAATTGAATGCTTTGTTGCATTATTTTTGAATTTGATCTTGATATTTCTAGTGTTGTAAAAGCTTAATTATGTATATCTTTTATATGCTGTATATTTATGTTTACAACTAGGTTATATTAATGTCTAGGTCACAATTCGTATGTCAAGTTCAGTCTTAGCAGACGGAATGGGATTACTTTCTGCTTGTTGAAAGAATCCTCAGATATAGCTGTAAACACTTTTTCTCCACCATTGTATTTGTCTGTTTCTTCAGTCTACAGCATATGCAATTGTGGCATATTTTTCAAGTCAGAAAACTACAGCTATATAGAGGAGAACAATAACAGTATTTTACTTATTTTTGAGCTAAGTCATAACAGTGGATCCATCACTGCAAAATGCAATTTAGGCGATTCAGCTTTTTTAATTATGTTATTAAGTTAATACAAACAATCCCCTCTACAATGTGATCTCCAGCCAAGAAGGACCTGCTTTCCCTGAAAGCTACGTAATGGATCAATATTCAACTATGTGCCTTGCTTGATTTGTCCGCTTGTTTTTCAGAAATCCTCTGATATGATACAGTACAAGGCTATCATAAAGGATAAGATTTGTGAAATTAGTTGTGGGATTTAGGAACGAGCTGATTGGCACTGCAACATCCATAGTTTAAGATACACATGGAAACTAGTTGTTCCAGCGATATCCTATTTTTCAGTGCTAGAATGCTTGTTATTAACCATTTCAACTAATGAACTAGATGTAGGTGCTGGGGGCATTTTGCACATGTTTAAACATAACACAGTACTCTGTGCGTCTGTTAAGACAACAGATGTTAATTTACTACAATTAGCTCCTGAGCTATCTGGAGATTTGAGCTCCTGTTTTGGCATACAATGTTCAATCTACAAAATTGCATGTGGGAAGACTTAATTGCACACATGTATACAGATTACAGAGAACTAAATTGAAAGAAAGTGACGAAAGACAAAGAACAGAAGTTTGGAGTCCAGGGGAAAGAAGCGACATACTGAACTCAGACTGTTAACTCATTTTCTCTCTTCACATATTTTGTCAGACCTGCTGTGTTTCCCCGGCACTTCTGCTTTTTTATTTCAGACATCCAGTATCTGCAGTATTTTGCTTTGTTAAGACAGACAAAGATCTGGTCATGTTGTATCACCCTTTAAAAGTTGACAGCCAATATCTAATGGCCTTATTCAAAGCAACAGTGTAATAAGTTGCTTTTACAAGACAATTATCTACAAAATGAAACAGATCATTTTAGCCTTGTACATGACACTGGATACCAAATTCAGGATGCTTTGTTCGGGTTTTTGCCCGTATTTGTAATTTTCGAGGCTTGGGAACAGCTATGGAGGAGGGCCACAGATTGAACACTGAGTTCAAACAGTTTAACTCTAGACTTAAGTATCTTGATACATTTAGGAATGTAGACTCAGGGCATTATATCAAAGATGAGAAAATAATGAAGGTACAAGATTTTGCTTGTGTGTACAAATTATTTTAACAGAGTAGGTTAATAAGGCATCTGGGTTTAGGAAACAAGTTATGTTAAGGACAGGAATAAAAACAGCAAGTGGTGGAGAATCTCAGCATGTCTAGCAGTTTCTACAAGCAGGAAAACAGCACAAGTTTCAAGTCCAATTTGACTTTTTTGGAATTTTTTTATTCACTTATGGGACATTGACATTGCTGACTGGTCCTAGTTGACCTTGAGAAAATGGTGGTGACTTTCCAAGTCAGGATGGTGAGTGGCTTGGAGCAGAACTTGCCAAGTATTCCCAAGTATCTTTGCCCTTGTCCTAGATAGAAGTGGTTATGTACGTAAGGACAGGTTGGATGTTAGATAGTTGTACTTTTCCCAGAGATTATGGGCACATGGAAAAGATTACTGACTCACAGTGAATACTGAACCATTCCACATCTTTCAGAGAAAGCAAGTCTGTCTTTATCGTTGTTGGATGAAGATCACATTATAGAAGGGATAGGTACTCTGTCAGGACCAATATGATTTAATGGATGAGTTCAATAATGTAAATTGCCCATGGGGAATTTTGAGATTTATTTCTCCAAGTTCCTTTCTAAAATCTATTTGCCTTCCCAAGAAGATTAGGTGGCCTCCTGTGGAAAGGGGGCGTTTGAATTGTGATGCGTGAGACGTATAGCCATGGAGTCATGTAGCATGGAAACAGACCCTTTGGCCCAAACAAGTTTCTCAAACTAAACTAGTCTCATTTGCTTGCATTTGGCTCATATCCCTCTAAACCTTTCCAATTATATATTTATCCAAACATTTTTTTAAATGTTATAACTGTACCTGCATCCATCACTTCTTCTGGCAGTTCCATATATGCACCACCTTCTTTATGAAAAAGTTGCCCCTCAGGTCCCATTTAAATCTTTTCCCTCTCACCTTAAGTCTATGCCCTCTAGCTTTGAATTCCCCTACCCTGGGGAAAGACCTTGACTTTTTATCTCATCTATGCCCCTCATGATTTTGTAAACCTCTAGAAGGACATTCCTCAATCTCCATGCTTTAGTGATAAAAATTCTCAACCCATCCAGCTTCTCCTTGTAACTCAAACCCTCCAGTCCCGGTAACATCTTTGTAAATCTTCTCTGCACCCTTTTCAATTTAATAATGTCCTTCTATAGATTCATACAGATGGAGATATGCAGACAGAGGCTATTCAGGCCACTGTGCCTACACCATCTCTATTGTGGAGTTTTCCGAATAATGTAACTCTCTTGAGATTTCCCTATCGCCAGATGTCAAAGCAAGAGATTGTTTGGACCAGAAAGAAAACTCAGAATTAGATCATTCAATAGGATTATGGTTCATTTGAGTGTAATATCGAGCCCACATTCCTGCCTCCCCCAACCTGACGCTTCATTAGAATCTATCCTCCTTTGCCTGACAAATATTCAAGGACTCAGCTTCCTCCTCGTTTTCAGAAAGAGAGTTCCAAAGACTTACAACCCGCAGAGAGAATTTTTAAAAATGACTGTATTAGACAGGACAGCCTTTGACTTTTGACATTTTCATAAGTGTGTATATTCAGACATGCTGACTGTACTCAGGTCCAAAATGAATGAATATTTGCATTTTAAGTTTTCAAAGTTATTGCAGCTACATTACATGTTAGGTAAATATGATTCCTCACTTCAGTGCAAACCAAAAATTCTCTAGTGTCATTAAACAATGTAGTTAAGGACGGGCCAAAATTCAATCACTGGTCTTATATTAATTAATCTTGGCCAGAGTGGTTATAAGAGAGCAATACAACTTGCAGCTATATAACATCATTGATGACTTTAATATGCCTAAGTCAACAAAATACTTTTGAGTTGCAGTCACTTTAGGAACGGTAAGTTTCAATAAACAGCAATGAGGGAAATGACAATTTCACTATTTTATTGGTACTCGTTGAGTGTTAAATGTTGGACACAACGCTAGCAATATGCCACCATCGCTTTGAATAGCACATAGGGTCTTTAACATCCACCTTAGACAATAGATGGGGCTTCTGTTTAACATCTTATCTGAAAGATGTCATCTCCAAGTTTAGTACTAGCTTGGGAGTCAGTCCGGATAAAGTAGACCTTCTGACAGAGTAAAGAGAGTGCCACCTCTGAGCCACACTTAATAATAGTGTTAGAGTTGGCATTAGCCTGGACAAGGGAGATGACTGTTACCCAGATTTCTCCAACCTGATTAGAATCTAGTGATCCCTATTCAAAAGATTTCAGTTGAATCAGACTCAAAATTTATGCCTTTCAAATGAATATTCTTTCTGGATTTACCACCCAATGATGTATGGCAGACCTGCCTGGACTCAGTTGAATTGCAACCAGCAAAAATCTATTCTTTCAGGAAACAATAACAGAAAACAAAAACAAACAGTCTCAATACTAATTCTTACTCTTTAAATCTGTTTTTTAAACTGATTCATCAACAAATCCCTGTTCAAAATCTGTTTACTTCCAAAGATGAACATGTGTTTGAAATACAGACATAAAACATTGTTAGCTACGAATGATTCTGATTATTTAAGTATCTGTGTGTAGCACGACCCATAATAACCATTAACTCTATAATATTTTTCAATCAAGGTTTAAAGTTGTTACCATTTTATTCACACAGAAAACCTTTATGTTTGATTTATCATTGAATGAATAAAATGCATGTAATCAAATCTTTTAGGATGACATTGTTTATTCATGCAAATAGAAAATAAGATCAAAAAATAAAGTCAATTAACCTTCCCACCTCTACTAAAACTAAAAGATGTGTGATAATAATGGAACATAATGTAGAAGGCATATTTTTTTCTTTGATTCTATGATTTATTTACAGATTTAGATCTCTTTACAAATTTCACAATTTTGTTGAAACTTGCATTTTATTTTCATTAACAGGATGAGGGTATCGCTGGCGAGGCAGCATTTATTGCCCTTCCCTAATTGTCCAGGGGGCAGTTCAGAGTCAACCACATTGCTGTGGGTCTGGAGTCACATGTAGGCCAGACCAGGTAAGGATGGCAGTTTCCTTCCCTAAAGTTCATTAGTGAACCAGATGGACTTTTCTTAATGATCAACAATAGATTCATGGTCATTATTAGATTCTTAATTCCAGATTTTTTTTAATTGAATTCAAATTCCACCATCTGCCATGGCGGGATTCGAACCCAGGTCCCCAGAACGTTATCTGGGTCTCTGGATTAACTGACCAGTGATAATACCACTAAGCCATCGCCTCCCCTGGAGGGGATAAAAAAAGTTACATTTTTTTAAATTCAGTTTCTGCTATAATTATTATTGTTTTGTGTCTTAAGGCTTCAGTATTCAATAAGCATTCAAATGTCATCACATTAACATTATTTACATCATACAACCTGATAATAAATGAAAGGGGTGTTCTGACGAGGTGGGTGGGGAGTGTATGGATCTTGAAGGGTTAATGCTGAGGAACGCATTAAGCTTTATCCCAATAGAATGATGTCACGTGAATTTGGATGGGGAACAGCTTTGTACCTCAAAGTAATCGCACCTAACAATAAGACCTTTCTTCTAGTCACACTAATGATATCTATTACCTGATGTGCCAGGTATTTAGTTGCTATATCTTGATAGAGACAAGAATGTTTTCTTGTGAGATGAACAGATGATTTTTCTCTACCCAACAGGGCAATAAGGCCCTGTAGATCCCTTCTCAAAAAGAGGACATTGGCATTAAAACACAAATAGATGATACATAATGTAAAAAATTCAGGAAGCACAATTGGAAAGGAGCATCATTTATTATTGAACACCAAAATATTCATGGCATACATCGGTTAGTCCCAGCCTGGAAAGAAAGTACTGCTGTAATATCCCTGGGTCTGCTTTATTTTTCTAACTAACCTGGCTAGAGATGTTATTTCATGCCTCTGGAACAGGTAGATTTTGAACACAGTCAACCTGGCTCAGAAGTAGGGACACTATCACTAAACCATAAGGGCCCCTTGGGACTGTTTGTTTTTTAATATCCTGAGTCTCCTTTTATTTACATCTAGAAGTGCTCTTACACACAACTGAATGGCTTTCCCACCACCACATTACCATGACATTTTTTTAAAAAAAATGTTTTTAACTATCTATCGCCACCAATATAGCCCAAGTCTCCATTATAGACATTTTCCTAACTAAACTGTTCAGAAATATTATTACACACTTCTGGAACAGGTGGCCTCCTGGATAAGAGGTAGGGACAGTATCATTGCATCAAAGGAGCCCCACTGAGTCTTTTATTTTTTGTCAACACATTCAGACTTGTTATTATACAACTCTGGAATAAGTGGGACTTGAACCTGGGCAACCTAGCTTTAGAGGTAGGGATACTATCACTACTCCACAACAGCCCTACTGGGTCTGCTTTTTCTTTATTCTATACTCAGAAGTACTATTCCACACAATGGGCAACTTTCCTATCACCAAAATCACTGTGACATTTTTTTAATTTCCTTTTAACTACCACCAGTAATCAACCATGTAGCCATTTAAATATTTATCAGCATTGTGGGCAAAGCAAACCATCAAAGGTGAGAGGTGGGAGGTTAGGGAGAGTAGGAAGGAATACATCAAAATGGAGTTGGAGAGGGAAATAAAGCACCGTGTCCCCCACAGTGCCCACCTTTCTCAAAAGGCATTGAGAGCATTGCTGTGCACCACGTACTCCCTCTCTAAAGATACCTGGCCACGAATGTAATTGCTGACTGGGTCTGCTTCATTTCATTCCTTCATGTGTTTGTTCGTTCATTCATTTTTTCTTCTTCACCACAAGGGAAAAAAACCTGTGTGGCCAATTGAATATTTACAAGCAAAGCCTGTCAAGGGCAATGCTAACATCAGACAGTGAAGGGAGTGGTGGTGTGGAGAGAGTGGGAAGGGACTGTTAGGATTGCCCATAACTGAGTAGCACAAAATGGTTGACTACAACTGTTGCTGACAGCAACATTTTCTTAAGGTTTCAACCAACAGCATTTGACATTTGATTCAACTCTGTAAACCACAGATAAAATAATTAACATTTGTAGCTAACACATAAAATAATAACATTAGACTCATTTGACTACATCAAAATAATTAGTTGTTTAATCAATCATTACAGAAACAAATTAGTTCATAAAAGGATTTAAACCAGACCTCAGATGGTTAACAATTAGTTCAGCAAGGACAGCACCTAAGGTCTTCTCTCTCTCTCTCTCTCTCACTCACTCACACACACACACACACACCCACACTCGCTTAAGATATTGGAATTTTAATTGGAATGTGCTAAACACATAACTTTGTTGGGGCTGATTAAAAGTCAATATTCTTTTGTTTTCCTTGTAATGAGAAATTTACAATTCCTAATCTAATTCATTGGCAGTTCTGGCAAATATTACTCAGACAGAAACCATTGTGAAGATTCTCAAAAACAACATGAAGGGCCGTGATTGGGCCACGAGCCTGTCCATATCAGTGAAGATGCTGTATAAGAGAGCCAATTACTGAACAACAACTCAGCCCTGCTGACCAATAAGCAATTAAAGGGGTGGTGCGTGTGCTCTAAGTTAAAATGTAGAAGATAAGACATCTGCAAGCTTTTTGTGCTCTTTTCTTCATCTCATGTGTTTGTGACTTTGTGCCTTTTTTCACTGTATGCTGTAACTGAGCTGTAACTAAGCAAATATGAATCAAAATATGAATCTGCCCTGCAACTCCGAATCTCATTGAAAGACATGATATCTATCAATTTGACATAGTCGGCAGGATTGCTGTAAGAACACAGACATCTCTGTAGACTAAAGACCCATATTGACACCTTTAGAGGAGTCTTGGAAATGCAATTCTCTTTGAACTAAATTCTGATAATATGTTCTAAAATCTGAGAAAGCTGAAATTGAGGAGTTTTATAAAAAGAGAATACAATCTAACAAAGGAGGTGGGATTTTTCTTTGTTAATTGTAACACACTTACTTCCTTACAGGAGGAGGAAAGATGGTTGATGTAATTACATCCGGGAATTTTCATCCCTTTAAACCGCATTCATTCTCATTTTACTAATTAACCCATTCTGCTTGAAGTGGAATGGATGGATGTTTTTTTTTTCCCAGATACAGAAAGCATTCACTGATGACTACAAACTTCTGAACCTGTTTGCAGACTTTCAAAGTTGCAACACAATGATGTGTGTTGAGGCATCTTCAACCTATCAAACCATTCATAAACAATACATTTTATCTTTGGAGAAATACTGTGAATACATTAAATATATTGAATTTAGACAAATTTATGCAGGAGATATATCAAATATAAAAAAGTGGGTCATCTTAGAGAAAGAGTGAACAAAGAATGTTTTCCCTGAATAAGACAGAAATGTTTGACTTCTGTTTTAAAGTATAAGATGATGTTCTATCATCTATGGGTGGACTACAAATCTCTCCAGATCTCTGGAATAGATAGTAATAGTTAAATTGTAAAATTGGATTTGATGGAGTAATTAGGAATGGAGAGCACTGTCAGAAGAAAAACAAATTAAAATAATGGCTTAAAATGACAATTAAGGTTAACATGAATTTTAGTAAAAAGGAAGTTTAGGTGAGAGTACTAAACTGATAGTTTTCTGTTGGTGATATTTGTGTCCTTGTCTTTCCTTTTCAAAAGAATTGTGTTTGATGATCAAGCCACTACCTAAGCCATTGGGACTGTATGTGGAGAGATAAGTAAAATCTCATAGATCTTTTCATAAGATCATGCAAGAGTCAAGAATATGTGACATGGTCTTGGGATACTCATGTAATTGTGCAAAAGTGATTGTTATCTTGGAAGTAACACACATAATGCATGGCAAAAAAAAAACAATTGCACTGAAGAATGGGCCTCAGACATGTACACCTATTTGACAAATGGATTAGTGTGGCTTGGAAGAGCACAAAGGCATAGTTTAAATGATAAGACCATATAGAATCCATAATCCATAGAGAAATTGACTTTGAAGCAGTGATGGTGAGCTGAATTGAAAAGGCCCAAAATCTAACTGTGGTTAATTGGGCAGCACGGTGGCCCAGTGGTTAGCACTGCTGCCTCACAGTGCCAGGAACCCAGGTTTGATTCCACCCTTGGGTGACTGTCTGTGTGGAGTTTGCGCATTCTCCCAATGTCTGTGTGGGTTTCCTCAGGGTGCTCTGGTTTCCTCCCACAGTCCAAAGATGTGCAAGCTAGGTGGATTGGCAATGCTAAATTGCCCATAGTGTTCAGGGATGTTTAGGTTAGGTGGGTTAGACATGGGAAATTAGGGGAATGGGTCTGGGTGGGATGCTCTTCGGAGGGGCGGTGTGGACTTATTGGGTCGAATGGCCTGTTTCCACACTGTAGGGGTTCTATGATCTATGTTCTAAAATGGTAACATACATACCTCAGGAAAAAGAGAGGGGAAGCATAAGCTGAAGGTAAAGCTTGATGAACGCACTGTAATTTGTTAGAGCTGTATTGTTTGAGACTATGGACATTGCAGCTCAGAAGGGGAACTTGCATACAGAGGTAATTACTACTCAATGAAACAATCACTCGTAAAATTGGCAAGAAAGGAAAAATATTGAAGAAGCATTCTCAAAGTGGATACAGATAACAGAACTGGAGAAGTTTGAGGCCATGCATGCTGTTAACGAGTAACCAGTAACTGAACTTGAAGCTTAATAAGAACTATAACATTTGCTCAAAAATGTGTAAGTTAAAGATGCTCAGGACTTCAACACATGGCCTAAAGGATATGCAGAGTCAGTGCTTGCGAGAAAATAAATGGACTTGGATTGAGGCAGAAATTAAACTGTACAATGAGGTTATCTGGGGGCAAAGAGAGATGGACAAACCTGTTGCCCCACAGGCATTAATGCCATTTTTGGCACAACAGATCCACTCATAGGGATATTTAGTTTTGCAACTAATGATGGCACAAGAAGTGGTGGTGGTGTTGGAGTTTTAAAAAAAAAATACATGCCCCAGTTGGTAACAGACTATTGCGTGACCTGCCAGAAGAACAACCCAAGACCCATCACAGCCACACCCCAAATGAAACACCCCACCCCAGCAAGACCGTTCCAACACCTACAGGTCGATTACATATCCCTCCCACCATGTCGAGGCGATACTAAAGTCCTAGTTATCGTCGACAAATTCTCCAGGTTGATGGAAGCTTCTCCAGCCAGCAAACCACAGCCAATCAAACAGCTAAACTTTTGTGTAAGGGTTACATTCCTTGGTGGGGAGTCCCGAACAGCATAGACTCCCAGCAAGAGACACACTTCAGAGGTGCTGTCTGCCAGGAAGTTTGTAGGATGTTAAACATTAAATGGGACCTTCACCGCACTCCTTAATCCCAGCCATCAGGGCAGTGGAATGAACCAACTGGATGATAAAACAAAGGCTCGCTAAGCACCACCAAGAGGGATTGTCCTGGCCACAAGCCCTGTCAATAGTACTACGCAGCATCCAAACAACCCCCAATCAAACAACAGGACTAAGCCCTTTTGAAGTCATCACTGGAAGGCCTATGTCATTGCCAGGAACAATTGATTTACGTAAAGCCAATTACCACTTAATGGGTGACGTACTGTTGAAATATTACCAAGGCCGAACCAATGTTGCCAGGTCTGCTTCCCTCCAGGTATTGACTGCCTTGGGTGATCCAGCAGAGGGAGGACATGATATTGTTCTTGGAACATGAGTCTGTGTAAAGAAAATCCATAAAGAACTGCTAGAAGCCAAGTGGGAAGGACCCTACCAGGTGTTGCTGACCGCTCCAGTGGCAGTAAATGTCCAAGGGAAGAAATCTAGGAACTACACATCACACATTAAAAAATAAACAAAAATTGTTAAAGTATTAGAATTGTTACATTTCGCACAGAATGGGGAAATTAACTGTATTACTGTGTATATGTTGTGTGTTTGTTTACTAGTACCTTGCCAACCCCCTGCACCAGAATGGAGATGTAAAAAAAAGGGAATTGCAGGTAAATGCCTTTTTTATATGTCCTACACATATGCCAAGCAAGCTAAATGTTTTCAATTGTTGGGTAGGCTCCCACATATCTATCCACTCGAAACAGAGCATCTCCTTAGGACCTATCCCTTCTGGTGTATCCAAAATGGCAGAATGGCACGGCAGCCCTTAGCAGGGACAGGGGTGTATCAGAATCGCATGACTGACCCTGAAAGCAGTTGGAATCAGCAGGTTACAACCTGACTGCCTTCGCAGGATGGTATTGACCAAATTATGACATCTCACAATAAATCCCATTCCTGACCCTTGCTAACACCTCTGGAATGAGGAGACCGCAAGAGGATTTTGTCTATATAAAACCCAGACAGGAAGTCAGGAGATGGGATACAGCAAGTGTTCCCAGTATTGGAATGTAACCCAGGATGTTTACTCCATCATCCTGACATTTCAAAATCTCAACAGCAAAGGTACTTTCCAGCAAAAGTGGTATTCCAAGATAAGAGATAGTAGGAACTGCAGATGCTGGAGAATCCGAGACAACAAGGTGCAGGGCTGGATGAACACAGCAGGCCAAGCAGCATCATAGGAGCAGAGAGGCTGATGTTTCGGGCCTAGACCCTTCATTAGAAAAGGGGGAGGGGAAGGGGGTTCCGAAATAAATAGGGAGAGAGTGGGAGGCGGATAGAAGAGGGATAGAGGAGAGGATAGGTGGAGAGGAAACAAACAGGTCGAAGAGGCGGGGATGGAGCCAGTAAAGGTGAGTGTAGGTAGGGAGTTAGGAAGGGGATAGGTCAGTCCAGGGAGGACGGACAGGTGAAGGGGGCGGGATGAGGTTGGTCGGTAGGAGATGGAGGTGCGGCTTAAGGTGGGAGGAGGGGATAGGTGGGAGGAAGAACAGGTTAGGGAGGTAGGGACGAGCTGGACTGGTTTTGGGATGCGGTAGGGGGAGGGGAGATTTTGAAACTTGTGAAATCCACATTGATACCATTGGGCTGCAGGGTTCCCAAGCGGAATATGGGTTGCTGTTCCTGCAACCTTCAGGTGGCATCGTTGTGGCACTGCAGGAGGCCCAGGATGGACCTCATGGTTACCTCATGGTCAGGATCATGTTACTTGAATTATGTCATCCCCTTTATCTACCAATCTATCAATCATTCTCCCTAGCATATTATAGCATATTCCACTGGCAACGATTTAAAGGTGCTATTACAGCGACGGAGAGATTATTTTCCATCTTGATCCTCTGGTATGGAACTGCCAAAGCATCAAGGGAATTCATTAACGCGGCAGCTATCCAAGAGCAGGCGGCCAGTGATACAGCAGAGGCCTTGGATGAAATAAGCACTGAAATGGTAGCCATCCATAAAACAGTGCTGCAGAATAGAATGGCTCTTGGTTGTATACTCGCTGAAAAGGGAGGCACTTGTGCTCTAATCGGGGCTGAATCCTGTACTTGTATCCCACATAACTCTGAAGCAATCACTGATTTAGTGGCACATATACGAAAAGATATAGGCAAACTAAAACAACCTCCATCCTCCAATTTGTGGAGTTGGGCAACGGGCCTGTTGGGATCCTTGGGAACCTCACTAGTGCAAGATATAATGTTATTAATTGTAGTAATTCTCATTTAGTATTGCTTGCTTTTATTAATCAAATGTTGTTGCCAACAGGTGGCCCCACAGGTTTTGCCACTGAAAGCTAAGTGACTTGTGAGGCAATCATTCTTGCATATAAAACCTATCCCATGTGTGTAAATACATACTTGTTTGTTTTGTGATTCACTTTAGGGGGAATCAAAGGGGGAACTATTAGATTTACCCTAACTGAGTAGCACAAGATGGCTGCCCACAACTATTGCTGATATCAACATTTTCTTGAGGGCGCAACTAACAGCATTTGACATTTGATTCAACTCTGTAAGCTACAGATAAAACAATTAATATTTGCAGCTAACACATAAGATAACAACATTTGAACAATAGAAGGCATTGAACATTTGAAGAACAACATTTGCAACTCTGTAAGCCATAGATAAAACAATTAACATTTGCAGCTAACACATAAGATAACAACATTAGACACATTTGACTACCTTACACAAATTAGTTGTTTAATCAATCATTATAGAACCAAATTAGTTCATAGAGATTCAAACCAGACCTCAGATGGTTAACAATTAGCTCAGCAAGCACAGGACAAAAGGTTTCTCTCTGTCTCTCTCGCTGGGTTAATTGGAATTTTAATTGGAATGTGTTAAACCACATAACTTGTTGGAACTGATCAAAAGTCAATATTCTTTTGTTTTCCTGGTAATGAGAAATTTAAAATTCCTAATCTAATTCATTGGCAGTTCTGGCAAATATTACTCAGAGAGTAACCATTGTGAAAATTCTCAAAAATAACATGAAGGACCGTGATTGGGCCATGAGCCTGTCCATCTCAGTGAAGATGCTTTATGAGATAGCCAATCACAGAGCGACAACTTGGCTATACAGGCCAATAGCAATTGAGGGTGGGGTGTGGGAGTGTGCGCTCCATGTTAAAACATATAAGACATTTTAAAGCCTTGTGTGCTCTGCTTCTTATTATCTTGTGCCTTCGTGACTTAGTGCCTTTTTTTTGCTGTATGTTGTAACCAAGCTATAACTAAACAAATCCCTCATTGAAAGATATGAGGTCTATCAGGGACTAAATCAAAATGGAGTTGGAGGGGGAGATAAAATACTGTATCTCCTGTGGTGTCCACTTCTCTCTAAAGGCACCAAAAGCATTGATGGACACCATGTGTTCCCAGTCCATGGACACCTGGCCATGAACGTAACCGACTGACTCAATTTCCTTTATAAAGGGCTTAGGTGATGAGTTCCAGCTGGGCAGTTCATTGCCTGTTGCCAAGGGAATTCTTAGTCAAACAGCTCTACAGGGTGATTACTTATTGATTTCCAATAGGCCCTAAAGGGGTTATGATAAGGAGCTGAAGTCAGGATTCACCTTACAGTGTGGTGGCACTGCTGCATACTCCAGTTAGCTGTAGCATACATACAGGCTGGCAGCTGAGAAAATTTGAAGATTCTTAAGATGCAGCTTTGAAAGGCTGCTCAGGGAGTTAGGCAGCAGCCAAAAGAGCTGAGCATTCAACATGCTTGCAGAAGGAAACCCTGTAGTAAAAGTCTACAAGTTGATGGTAAAAAAACATTTCACTTGTGTCGTGAGATGACCAGCAATGACTGTGAGCTAGAAACTGCATGGAGATGGAAGATGAGTCACATCTTCACAGTTACAGATTGCAATGGGTGTCTATAATCCTGAGTCAATGTTCAGCTGGACAGCAGACAGGCATTGGAAGCATGGTTAGTAGAGTTGAAATCCCTGGTAGGGAAGGGAAATTCTTTGTAAAAAGATGCAGTTTATAGATTGGAAAAGCAAAAAGTAAGCAAAGTAACCCACGGACAAGGGAGGCGCAGTTGTAGTATGGCGCACTGACCACTACATCGCCGAGGCCAGATGCCACTTTCCGACACCTCCTCCTACCGCCCCCTTGATCATGAACCCACATCCGAGCACCAAACCATCATCTCCCAAACCATCCACAACCTCATCACCTCAGGTGACCTCCCACCCACAGCCTCCAACCTCATCGTTCCCCAACCCCGCACCGCCCGCTTCTATCTCCTTCCCAAAATCCACAAACTTGACTGCCCTCCACAACTCATCCCTCACACCACCTCCCCGCAATAACAACCAAAAAAGAATCCCCCTCGTCCTCACGTACCACCCCACCAATCTCCGGATCCAACGCATCATCCTCTGACACTTCCGCCATCTGCAATCTGACCCCACCACCAAAGACATTTTTCCCACCCCACCCTTATCTGCTTTCTGGAGGGACCACTCTCTCCGTGACTCCCTTGTCCGCTCCACACTCCCCTCCAGCCCCACCACACCCGGAACTTTTCTCTGCAACCGCAGGAAGTGCTACACCTGCCCCTACACCTCCCCCCTCACCCCCATCCAAGGCCCCAAGAAGACTTTCCACATCAAGCAGATGTTCACCTGCACATCTGCTAATGTGGTATACTGCATCCGCTGTTCCCGTTGTGGCCTCCTCTACATCGGGGAAACCAAGCGGAGGTTTGGGGACCATTTTGCAGAACACCTACGCTCGGTTCGCACTAAACAACTGCACCTCCCAGTTGCATACCATTTCAACTCCCCCTCCCATTCCTCAGACGACATGTCCATCCTGGGCCTCCTGCAGTGCCACAACGATGCCACCCGAAAGTTGCAGGAACAGCAACTTATATTCTGCTTGGGAACCCTGCAGCCCAATGGTATCAATGTGGATTTCACAAGCTTCAAAATCTCCCCTCCCCCTACCGCATCCCAAAACCAGCCCTTCTCGTCCCCGCCTCCCTAACTTGTCCTTCCTCCCACCTATCCCCTCCTCCCACCTCAAGCCCCACCCCCATCTCCTACCTACTAACCTCATCCTGCCCCCTTGACCTGTCCGTCCTCCCTGGACTGACCTATCTCCTCCCTGACTCCCCACCTACACTCACCTTTACTGGCTCCATCCCCTATTCTTTGACCTGTCTGTCTCCTCTCCACCTATCTTCTCCTCTATCCATCTTCTATCTGCCTCCCCCTCTCTCCCTATTTATTTCAGAACCCCCTTCCCCTCCCCCATTTCTGAAGAAGGGTCTAGGCCCGAAACATCAGCCTTCCTGCTCCTATGATGCTGCTTGGCCTGCTGTGTTCATCGAGCTCTACACCGTGTTATCTCAGATTCTCCAGCATCTGCAGTTCCTACTATCTCTGAATCAAGTTTGTGAGACACAGTTTTCCTTATACAAAGATACGTTGATTATCCCTAATCAATCCTTGCTTCTCCAAATCCATGTCAACCCTATCTTTCAGAATCACCTGCAACTAACCCAGCACCAATGTCAGACTCACAGGTCTATTGTTTCCAGGCTTTTCCTTACAGCCTTTCTTATATAAAGGCACAACATTAGCCTCCCTCCAGTCCTCTGGCACTTCATTTGAGTTTTGAGATGATCCAAATAATACTGCTGAGGGCCCCAAAATTTCCTCCCTAACTTCCCACAATGTCCGAAGATACACTTGATCAGGGTCCTGGAGATTCATCTACTTTTATCTTTTTTAAGACCTTTAGCACTTTCTCTTCTGTAATGTAAACTGTTTTCAAAACATCAATATTTATTTCCGTGTTCTCTAGTTTCCATTTCTTTCTCAACAGTAAAACTTGACTCAAAATATTACCTTAATATCTCCCCCATCTCTGTTCTGCATGAACTGAGAGTTCTGGATTTACCATCAATTCATTTCTTTGAGTGCATGCCTTTCTGACTTCTGTACAAATGCATGTATGTTAATAAGTCATGTATATCCAGGAATTTAATAAAATGCTGCCAATAATTATGATCAATATCACTGAGTCACTTAAAGAAGCACATAAAATAAATTTCTTTTAACTTAAGAAATGAAATAATTATTCTTGGGTTGCAGTTAATGGGAAACTAATTGGATGAGAGACCGAATGCACAGCCTCACTGTTTTCTCTGATCTGTTGGTAAGCCTTTAACTTATGCCTTCACTTTCTCAAAGTAAACATTTGTAATAATTTCCTTGTGAGCTTCTTCTGTTCCCAGTTTGCAATTTATTTAGAATATTGTAGGCTATCTCTACAAAGTGCCAGTGGCTTCCTGTGTCCCTCCATATCAGTTTCAGGATCTTTATCTTGAGTTTCAAATATTTCTGTCGCCTCACCTCACCTTACCTTACCTGAGTAATGTCCTTTAGTTCCATGACTATATTTCAGTAAGAATATGGCTGAAGTGTTGTTATGTTCTTCCTTTACCCATTCCCCTACTTTGCATTGTCCTTGAAACAAGCTGCATAGATCCCTCCCTAGAATGTTGAAATGTTCTTTGCTAATGAGCTTTAGGTTTTAGAATCCATGGGGGCCATGCTAAAGATTTCTTGACACACATCTGCACAGGGGCAAACTAAGGCATTAGAAGAGAAAGTTACACGTTGCATACTGACTGAGAGGAGATGAAATAGTTTAAGTGTGAATGCCTAATATGGTGCTCCCACTTTTGTTAGCCATCCTTTTCCTTCGGTATTTGTACATCACTCCTAACTTTATACTGGGATGGAGCTTAGTGAAGATCATGGATATAGCATCCATCCTCTTGCCTAGTCTGCAGGGAACAGTCGGAGGACGGGGTGGCAGCACAGAGGCGAGTATAAAAACTACTGGAGCTCGGGAATTGTGCCCTAGTCTGCAGGGAGCAGTCAGAGGGTCGAGCGACAGAACTGAGTATAAAAACTGAAGTGACGTCACAGGGAAGCTGACCTGATGGGTTGGTAGAAAATCTGCACCAAATTTGAAAAAGAGCACAGCAAAGAAGTATTAAAAAATTAATTAATTCATTAACAAATTTATATAAATTAATAAGGTAATTAACTAAGTACAGATGGCTGGTCAGGTGATGTGCTGTAGCTGTATAATGTAGGAGCTGGCAGTTCCCATTGCGAACTGCAGTGACCACATCTGCAGCAACTGTTGGTTGCTCGAGGAACTTTGGATCAGAGTTGATAAACTGGAATCTGAGCTTCAAACATTGCGGCACATCTTGGAAGGGGAGAAGTACCTGGACGCCTGGTTTCAGGAAGTGGTCACACCTGGCAGATTAAGTATTTCTAATTCAGTTCATGATCAGGGACAGCAGAATGTGATTGCATGTGAAGCAGGTAGGGAGATCTGAATTCAGGAATAGAGGAGCCTCAGCTCATGATTTTGTCCAACAAGTATGAGGTACTTTCTCCCTGTGAGGGTGAGGAAGAGGGCTAGAGGGCGGATGAGCTAACTGACAACTGCACCGTGGTCCAGGAGGCCATTCCAGAGGGGAGAAGCAAAAAGACAAATGATAGTTGGAGGGGCCTCTATAATTAGTGGGATTGATAGCATCCTTTGTAAGCAGGATCGAGAGTCCCTCATGGTGTGTTGCCCTGCCAGGTGCCAGGTTGAGGGACATCTCTGACCAGCTTGAAAGCATATTGGAGCAGGAGAGCAAGGATCCAGTTGTTGCGGTCCATGTTAGGACAAACAACATAAGCAAGGCTAGGAAGGAGAACTTGCTTGGGGGTTATCAAGCACTAGGAATGAAATTAAGGAGCAGGCCCTCAAGGTTATAATCTCTGGATTACTACCTGAGCCACATGCAAATTGGCATAGGGATAAGAAAATTAGGGAAGTAAACATGTGGCTAAAGGAGTGGTGTGGGAAAGAGGGGTTCCATTTCATGGGGCATTGGCATCAGTTTTAGAACAGGAGGGATCTGTACTGTTGGGATGGTCTCCACCTGAACCTATCTGGAATCAGAGTTCTAACGGAAAGGATAAATAGGTTCGTCACTACAACTTTAAATTAGTGAATTGGGGGGGAAGGAAAACGGAAAACAACAGAAAGTATAATGGTAAATAGAAAAGAATGCAGCAGGTTAACATGTGTGCAGGAGGGTTTAACTACATTGAAGACTATGGAAGAAGTTAAAAGGAAGAAAATCTCAGGAGATATTATTAATGGAAATGTTAGAATTCAAAAAGAAGGTATAAAACCTAGCATAAAGGCATTTTACCTGAATTCTTGTAGCATTCGAAACAAGGTAGATGAGTTAACAGCACAAATCATTGTGAATGAGTATGATTTAGTAGCTATTACGGAGATATGGTTGCAGGGTGTTCATGACTGGGAATTAAATATCCAGGAGTATCAGGCTATTCGGAAGGTAAGGGATGTGGTGTAGTTCCGATATTTAAGGATGACATCAGGGCGGTATTGAGAGATGATATTGGTTCTATGAAGAATGAGGTTAACTCCATTTGAGTGGAAGTTAGAAATTCTAAGAAGAAAAAGTTGCTGATGGGCGTAGTCTGCAGGCCACCAAACAATAACATCACATTGGGGCAGGCAATAAACTAAGAAATAACTAATGCCTGTAAAAATGGTACGGCAATTATCATGGGGATTTTAATCCATATTTCAATTGGTCAAACCAGGTCGGCCAAGGTAACCTTATGGAGGAGTTCATTGAATGTATCCTCAATAGTTTTCTTGAACAGTACGTAATGGAACCAATGAGGGAGCAAGCCATCCTAGATCTGGTCCTGTGTAATGTGAGAGGAATGATTAATGTTCTCATAGTTAGGGATCTTGTTGGAAGGAGCTATCACAGTATTGCTGAATTTAGAATACAGGTGGAAAGTGAGAAGATAAAATCCAATACCAGGGTCCTATGCTTAAACAAAGGAGACTTAAATAGGATGAGGGAGGAGTTGGCTAAAGTAGACTGGAAGCAAAGACTTTATGGTGGGACAGTTCAGGAACAGTGGAGGACTTTCAAAGCTATTTTTCAAAGTGCTCAGCATAAGTATACACCAGTGAAAAGGGAAGGCTGCAGGAATATGGGGTAATCAGCCATTGATGTCAATGGAAATAAGGGAAGCTGTCAAGTTGAAAGATAAGGCATACAAAGTGGCAAAGACCAGTGGGAAACTAGACAATTGGGAAAACTTTAAAGGTCAACAAAAAGCCATAAAAAAAGCTATAAAGAAAAGTAAGATAGATTATGAGAGTAAATTAGCTCAGAATATAAAGACAGGTAGCAAAAGTTTCTACAAATATATAAAACAAAAAATAGCTAAGGTAAACTTTGGGTCTTTAGAGGATGAGAAGGAGGATTTAATAATGGGAAATGAGGAAATAACCAAGATATTGAAGAGGTTATTTTGCGTTGGTCTTCACTGTGGAGGACACAAATAATATGCCAGTAATTGACGACAAGGAGACGAAGGTAGGTGAAGACCTAGAAATGTTCATTATCATGAAAGAGGTAGTGTTGGGCAAACTATTGGAGCTAAAGGTGTGCAAGCCTTCTGATCCTGATAGAATGCATCCCAGGGTACTAAGATGGTGGGAGAAATAGCAAATGCTTTCGTATAATTTGACCAAATTCATTGGACTCTGGGGCAGTTCCAGCAGATTGAAAAACAGCAAAATGTGTCACCACTATTTAAAAAAGGGGGTAGAAAAAATATGGTGCACTATAGCTTAACTTCTGTAGTGGGGAAAATGCTTGAATCTATCATCAAAGAAGGAGGCAGGTACAATAGCAACATTTAAAACACATTTGAATAGGTACATGGATGGGAAAGGTTTAAAGGGATACGGACCAAATGCAGGCAATTGGAAATATCTGAGTGAGCACCATGGTCAGCATGGACCAGTTTGGGCCAAAGGGCCTGTTTCCATACTGTTTTACTCTATGACTCTCTAAATAACAAGACATCTAGATAGAAATTGTCCCGTTGGGTAGACACAGCATGGGGTTGTTCATAAAAGGTAGGTCATGTTTAACTAATTTAATGGAATTCTATGAAGACGTTGTGAGCACGGTGGACAATGGTGACCCAGTAGCTGTGGTATATCTGGATTTCCAAAAGGCATTCAGCAAGATGCTGAATAAAAGACTGCTGTCTACGATAAAGGTTCACAACATTATGGGCAACTTATTAGCATGGATTGGGATTGGTTAACTGACAGGAAGCAAAGAGTTCAGATAAATGAGTGCTTTCCTAGTTGGCGATCAGTGACTAGTGGCATGCTTCAGGGATCAGTGTTGAGACCGCAAATGTTTACAATCACATAGATGATTTGGAGTTGGGGACCACATGTAGCATGTCAAAATTTGTGGATGACACTAAGATGAGTGGTAGAGCAAATTGTGCAGAGGACTCTGAAAGTTTACAGAGAGATATAGATAGTTTGAGTGGGCAAAAGTCTGGCAGATGGAGTGCAATGTTGATAAATGTGAAGTCATCCATTTTGGTTGGAATAACAATTAAAAGTACTGTTATCTAAATGGTAAAAAATTGCAGCATGGGTGTCCTTGTACATGAACCACAGAAGGTTGGTTTGCAGATACAACAAGTAATTAAGGAGGCAAATGGAATTTTGTCCTTTATTGCTAGAGGGATTAAGTTTAAAAGCAGGGAGATTATGTTACAGCTGTATAGGGTTCTGGTGAGGCCACACCTGGAAGACTGTCTGCAATTTTCATCTCCTAACTTGAGAAAGGATGTACTGGCACGGGAGGGGGTGCAGAGGAGATTCACCTGGGTTGATTCCAGAGTTGAGAGGTTTGGTTTATGAGGAGAGACTGAGTAGACTGGGATTATATTCATCAGAATTTAGAAGAATGAGGGGGCATCTTATAGAAACATATAAAATTCTGAAGGGAATAGATAAGATAGAAGCAGGGAGGTTATTTCCATTGGCAGGTAAGACTAGAACAAGAGGGCATAGCCTCAAAATTAAGGGCAGCAGATTTAGGACTGAATTGAGGATGAAATTCCTCACCCAAAGGGTTGTGAATCTGTGGAATTTCCTGCCAGTGAAGTAGTTGAAGCTTCCTCATTGAATGTTTTTAAAGCTAAGTTAGATAATTGTTTGAACAGTATAGGAATTAAGCTTTGTGGTGAGACGGTGAGTAAGTGAAACTGTGGCAATGAAAAGATCAGCCTAGACCTTATTGAATGGTAGAGCAGGCTCAATTGGCCAGATAGCCTACTCCTGCTCCTGTTTTCCCATGTTCTTAAGATAGTTGACATGCTAGTAACATAGTCATGGTCAACACCAGCATGCTTTGATAGCTTTGATTGAAGTTCCAAGGAAGTGGCCATGGTAAAAACCCTATGAAATCTTCTACCATGTGTCCCTTGACCCATTGTTTAATAAACTGAAAATTTATTTGGTCTATTGTTCCCTGACTGGCTAATATTGCCCTGATTTTCCATAACTCGTTTTCCCTTGAACAGGGTTTCTTTGACCAATCTGATTCTTTCTGTCATTTGAAGCACATTCAGTTCAAAACACACATTCATACATAAGAGTGAAAATTATTGGTTGTGAAGTAAGATAGGTTTCCTACTATCTGACTCCCCTTGTGTTGGAGAGTTGTTTGTAACATAACATGAATCTTAATCTTAATCTTCAATCTCAACCTCCTGGACTGCACAGTTGCACCACTGCATGCTTTAAATACTTTTCTTTGATTGTGGTATACTATCTGACAATATAATGAAACTTCTTGTTATATTAACCTAAAAATAAGTGGGGAATCCATTGACAGAAATCTAGGTTTGGATCACTTATTTTCTCTAGAAATAACTTTGGCATTTTTTCCTCAGTGTATGTTATTCCACCTCATTAATTTCTCTGTGTGAGTAGCTATTGTCTTCTTGTTGTTCTTTGACAGTGTCCTACTTAGGCACATTTTCAGAAAATAATCCATTTTCTTACAGATACAACATTCTTTTTTTAATATCTGGATACTGCTTGTGCCAGTAAGACTTCCTTGATCCATATTACTGGCTCTTAGTATCTCGTATCTACTCTCTGAACTGGTTTTTTTTATGTATTTCTTTAGGATTTTGCATTCTGCTGATCACCTGTGATCAGAGTGATTTTCTTCATTTACAATCGACCTATTTTGCTTCCAGATTTCTGCTTCACTCACCATCTGAATAGCTTTCTGTAGAATCTTCTTTTCAAATCTTCTTTTAACTATAATAAAACTGACAAACTCATCAGCAATTCCAGTAACAATTCTGTCTTTTATGAATTCTGATCTTTAAGTGACATGAATACACCTTCCACAAATTTGCAGAGTTCATTGATAAAGATATTTCTGGAATCTTTCTAATACAATACTCTTCTATTAAATCTTAATATTTCTCGACATTTATTTATTCTGTGGTTGAAACAAGAACTGTCAAAAATATTGTTTGCTTCTTTTACAACTTAGTGAGCTTTATCATTATCAGCTACACTCCCAAGTGTGTACAAAAGTATATTTATTTGTTCAGCTTCTGATTTAGTTCCTTTTTAGAAAGAATTCCCTACCATAAATGTAAATGATTTGGATGTGAATATCAAAGGCATGGTGTGGATAACACAAAATTGGTGGTCTTGTGGACAGTGAAGAAGGCTATTTAAGATTTCAAAGAGATCTTGATCAATTGGGTTAATGGGCTGAGGTGTGGCAGATGGAGTTTATTTTGGATAAATGTGAGGCATTACATTTTGATAATACAAACAAGGCCAGGACTTATACAATGCTAGGGCCCTGGGTAGTGTCGTAGAATAGAGAGATCTAGGGGTTCAGGTACATAACTCTGAAATTTGCATCACAAGTAGACACGGCAGTTAAGAAGGCCTTCATTTCTTAGACCTTTGAGTAAAGGAGTTGGGACGTCATGTGGAGATTATACAGGATGTTTTTGAGGCTTTTCTGGAGTACTGTGTGCATTTCTGGTCACCCTGTTATAGGAAGGATATTATTAAACTGGAGAGGGTTCAGAAAAGATTTACCAGGATGTTGCCAGGAATGGAGGATTTGAGATGTAAAAATAGACTCAAAAGACTGGAACTTTTTTCACTGGAGCATAAGAGGTTGAGAGGTGACCTTATTGAGATTTATAAAATCACGAGGGGCATAGATAAGGTGAATGACAACGGTCTTTTCCCTAGTGGGGGATTTCAAAACGAGGGGGCATTTTTTAAGGTGAGAAGAGAAAGAATTAAAAAGGACATGGGGGGTAAATTTTTAACACGGTGAAATTAACTGCTAGAGAAAGTGGTGGATGTAGTTACATTGACAACATTTGAAAGGCATTAGGATAAGTTCATGAATAGGAAAGTTTTAGAGGGATATGGGCCAAGTGCAGACAGGTGGGGCCAGTTTAGTTTGGGACCATGTTTCGATTGGACTGGTTAGACAGAAGGGTTTGTTTCCATGATTTATGACTCGATTACTCTATAACTGGACACAAGCAGCAGTTCAGTTTATGTCTTTGTCACTGTTAACGAACTTTAAATTGCATGAAAGTGAACTTTGTTTGGAAAGAGCTCAGGATTTACAGCGTTGGTTGAAATACTAGAAAATCTGTTGTATACACTGCAATTTAGTCACTCACAAGCAACTTTTTTTTTAACTCAGCTGTAGATTTTTTTTCTATCTGCTTGCTTTTAATAGTTTGCCTTCTGTGCCATATCACAAACATAAAACAACAATTAGTCATGGTCATAAGATTGAAAAGTCTGTTCAGATCTTTTATCTGTGAATTTAATGAGCAAAGAGTGGATCATGGGGACTGAGCTGTAAGGCAAGTCACATTTTGCTGAAGTCCATAAAGTGCCACAGGTATTACTTTGTTAAACTCATATGGAAATATGCAAGTTATTATTATTACAGCCTGACAGCAGTTTTACACCTCATTATTCAGCATCTGCACTGTGTTTCAGCTTTAAATTGAGTGCAATTGGATTATCAACCCTGGCTGCTTCGAGTCATCTGGTATTGGTATTATGAGTAAATATTGTGTTTCACACTATTGCAGAGGTGGCTCTGTGGTCCAGTGTACAGTGTGAAATCTGGAAAGTTTAGGGTGTGTGAGAATGTTTGATTTCAATAGGAATACTTCATTACCTTTTTAACCAACCAGTTTTGAGTTTCCAAAGAGTATAATTGGGTGTGATGTGCAGCCAAATGTCTAAATTTTAATTTGACTGCTTCAAAGATTAATGGAGCCGGAAGCGTTTTCGGAGAAAATTTTTTAAAAGTAGCAGTCAGGTAGATCGAAGGCTTGTCCTTTTTAAATGAGGCATCAGTATAATGTATAGTTGTGTGCAGAAAGGATGAAGAAGAAGGTCGTCTCCCTAGAGATTGGCAAGAAAAAGAATTCTGTTGTAATGGTTAAGATGTGGCTCAGGAGGTGAGCAGAAATGTAATACACATAATTGGATCCAATGCATGAAGTGAAGTATTAACTTAACCAGGCTATGAAAGGTGAGCACTGTTGCAGGTTCATACCCAGTCACGACTGGAAGTGGGCAATTAAACAATTAACTTGCAGAGGAGGCTGCAAAATGTCCTCAAGCTCATTTTTTGGGGAGAGCCCTGCATGTCAGTGCAAAAGATAAGGCACTTATAAATATATTGAACCAAAAAGACTGAGTGGTTGATCCAGCTCAATCTCTACCTACGGTTCACAGCATTCTAGATGCCAGTCTTCATCAAATTTAATTCAATCATGTGAAATGATGAAACAACTGAAGGCACTGTGTTCTCCAAAGGTTCTGGGCAAATTTCTGGTGATAGTAATATAGACTAATATTCCAGAATTAGCAGTGCCACAAGCCAAACTGTTTCAGTACAGTTATAATACTGGCAAGTACATTGCAATTGCATTGCATTACTACGTTGAAAATTGCCAAGAAATTATCCATCTGCAAAAAGCAGGGCACATCCACTCCAAGCAATTACTACCTCATTAGTCTACTCTTGATCATCAGCAAAGTGATGGAAGAAGCCATTGGCAGTACTATCAAGCAGCACTTGCTTTGTAATAACCTGCTCACTGCTGCTCAGTTTGGGTTTGCTGCTCAGGACTACTCAGCTGCTGACCTCATTGAAGCTTCAATCCAATCTAAACAAGAGAATTGGACTCAAAAGATAAGATGGCATTGACTGCCCTTGACATCAAAACAGCACTTAATGATGTGTGACGTTCAAGGAATCCAAGTAATATTGAAGACAAAGGAAATCCAGGAGAAAACCCTCCTTTAGTTGTCAACATACCTGGCACAAAGGGAAGTGAATTGTGGTTATTTGGAGGTCAATCATGTCAGCTTCAGAATATTTCTGTAGGAGTTCCGTAGGATATAGTGTCCTCGGCCAAAACATTTTCAGCTGCTTCAACGAAGATCATCCCAACATCACAAAGTCAGGGTGGGACGTGTACTGATATTCACACAATATTCAGTACCTTACACAACTCTTCATACACTAAAGCCATCCGTGACTGCATTTACAAATCCTGGAATCCATCCATGTTTGGTACATTCATACCACACAAGTGCAAGGTAATGATATCACATACAAGAGAGAATCCAACCATCATCTCTGACAGTCAATGATCTTGCTGATCTTGTTGAATTCCCATTATCAACATCTGGGTTGTTATAAATAAACTGAATTGGAAAGCCGTAATGCAATGGCCACAATTGCAGGTCAGAGGCTGGGGATTCTGTAACTAGTAACTCACCTCTTTTCTCCCCAAAGTCTGTTTGCCATTTGCAAGAAGCAAGTCAAGAATGCTATGGAATATGCTCCAGTTGCTTGGATAAGTGCAGTTGCAACATGTAAGAAAATCAACACCATCCAGAATAAAACATCCCTGCAAATGGGCACTCCATTCTCCACCTGAAACATTCACTCCCTCCATCACTTCTGCACTGTGGCAGCAATATGTACCATGAACAAGATGCATGGGCAGAACTCACATGCAGCTTCTACCCCTAGAAGACAAGAGCAACAGGAAAATGGGAAGAGCAGCACTTGCAAGATCTGTTCCAAGTCTCACCATCCATTGGGGACTGTATTACAATTCTACTACTGTCTGTGGAATGCCCTTCTTGACAGTGTCTATACTACATGCGCTGCAACAGCTGACTTCCTACCACTTTAGCATAGGCAATTAAGAATGGGACTAAATGCTAGTCAAGCTATCCACATCTGAATAAATAAAAAAAGAAGAAAATAATGAAGAATTAACGGCAAATGTATAGAGACTACCATGTTTACACTACTGACACTTTGCACAGACAATGAAAAAAATCTCATGAGCGACAATTTATGCAGAACAATTTCTGTTCCTTCAACAGGCATTGTGAACTGTGCTCAATGTTTAAGCAGTACTACCTGTTTTTTTCTCTGCAGAAAATCTGCCATATTCATTAGATTTTCCCTAAGCAGCACACCTGCTAATGATAAGCAGAAAACTAAAATTCAACTGTCTCCTGAAGTCACTGCAATTTGTTTTTCTGCTTGCTCTGAAAAGCTGACCAACAAGCACTGCACTATGCTAATCCCATTTACCTGTGCTTGGTCCACAGCCTAGTGCACCCTGGCATTTTAAGTATTCATTCAGATTATACAAATCAAACCAACCTCCCTCGAAGTATATCAAGGAGTTTGTTTAGAACCTAACTTTTTATCTTAGCAGCAGGGCGCTTTAGCAAAGCGCTATGTTCCAGATATTATTTGATTGGTCACACTGCTAGGCTTTGAGGAAAACACAAATTATTCTTACACCACAGTTAAAACACAAACAAAAAAAAGGTCACAACTTTAATTCTGTTGCAAAACTTAACAAAATGTTATATTATTTAACTGCTATCATCAACAGTTTCAAAATAGCAGCATCCAATAAACACTGTAGGCAAAGACAAATTTGGCAAAACAGATTTTACGTTACTTGCTGTCTCCTCCAGTCCAGGAGAAGAAACACCAACAGAATGAATTTAGCAGCAAAGAGAGCTGTATCTAGCAGCTTCAACTGCAGAACCCCAACTGTAACTATTGAAAGCAAAAACTAAAACCTTGGGTCTGTGTGAGTCTGACTCCACCCACTCATGCTTCTTTTGTCTAATTTTCTTTTAAAAAAAAAACAAAGCTATTTACTTTGCTTTCTATGGTGCAGACACCTCTGCAACAGGTTTATAACATCCCCTTCAAGTGAAACAGGACAGAACAAAACTCTCTTAAAGGCACATCTCATCACAAGATCCATCTTACACATTATGTGGGAGTCACTGGCTAGACCGCCATTTATTGTCCATCCTTAAATGCCCTTGAAAAGGTGGTAAGCCAGCTTCTTGAACCATCGCAGTCCATGTGGTTTGGCACCCCCACATTGCTGTTAGGAAGTGAGTTCCAGGAATTTGAATGTCGTTAGATCTGCACACATGCTAGCATACAAATTAGAAGCAGGACTAGGCCATCCAGATAAATGGGATTTTCCATCGCACACCTGACTTGTACCTTGTATATTGTGAATAGACACTGGGGAGACAGGAGGTGAGTTAGCCTCTGGCCCACTTTTGCAGCCACAGCATTTATATGTCTGTTTCAGCTTCTGATCAATGGTAATCCCGAGCATGTTAATAGTGAGATTTCAGTGATCATAATGCACAACATCATGGGAAAATGGTTGAATTTTCTCTTGTTGCAGAAGTTTATTGCCTGGCACCTGTGTGGCACACATATAGCTTGGTACTTAACAGCTCAAGCCTTAATGTTGATCAGGTCTTGTAGCAGATGTATACAGACTGCTTCAGTATCCAGGGACCTCTGAATGGTGTTTTATGATCATCAGTGAACATTTCCACTTCTGACCTAATGGTGAGGATAAGGTCATTGATAAAGAAGATAGCTAAGCCTCAAATACCCTGTCGCTGTAGACTGAACACCCACTTTATTTTACATGACTTGGAGATAGTGGGGGAATGGAAAATTTTGCCTGAAAGCTGTTGGCAGCCCCACACAATTTGATAACCATGGTATGGATACCTCTTTGTCAGGGACAGGTAGAGAATAGTCATCTTCATGCAAACATTCTGTGATTACTTCCTCTTTAGTGGAGGGACACATTAAGGAAGGATTGAAGGTTTTCCCTGAATGGAACTTAATGCCCACAGACACATATCTCTAGCTAATACCATTTCATACAATTTCATCCTCTTATATGACTTGAGCTCTTTTTGATTTTCAGGGGTTGAGACAATATCACTATTCATCCGAATCTTGTCTGTACTTACATTTCAACACCAGGAAAAAATAAGGCAACATTTAAAAGTTGAGTCAGTAAACACAAGGCAGCCGATATGACAAGAGTTCTTTAAAAAACTTTATTTAATGTGTCTATTGTGCTGCATTAAACATACCAGCCACCTTGCTGATGGGAACATTGTTGCAAACTGTGAAATGACTGATTACTTTTGTCACTGAACTGGCACTACCTCACTTCATTTAATAAATTTTTTATGATGCATATCTTCCAAATGTTGAAAGAGTTCCACTATCTTATTCCCTTTGGATATAAAATTCCAAAAGAACTGGCATCTACGATGAAAATATTGTGAATCTGTCAAATGCTTACTCAATGTCATCCAGGTATTACATACCAAGTTATAGTATGCATTAATGTGTTTAGGGGAAAGAGATGTTTATAAAGAATCTGTCCTCAGAAGACTTTTTTGTTTTGCATTCATTGGCAATAAGGGAGGCGATGGCCTAGTGGTATTATTGCTGGACTGTTAATCCAGAAACCCAGATAATGTTTTGGGGATAATGAATCCCACCAAGGCAGATGGTGGAATTTGAATTCAATAAATATCTGGAACCAAGAGTCTAATGATGTGAATCCATTGCCAGTTGTTGGAAAAGCCCCTCTGGTTCACTAATGCCCTTTAGGGAAAGAATCTGCCATCCTTACCTGGTCCGGCAATAAATGCTGCCTGGCCAGCAACACCCTCATCCCGTGAATGAATTTTAAAAAAAAGCAATCATAAGGAAACCAGAAAATGCTGGTGAAATTCTCTAGTCCAAAGAAGTCATACAGGACTCAAAAGCCCCTGAATACTGTAGGGAATATTATGTCAGTTGGGAAAATAAGGCAAGATCAAGAAATGTAAGATTATCTACATTGAAAGAAAGTCCATTTGCTTCTAAATGCTTATAGGTTTTGTCCCTGAGAATCATTTCCAAAAATTTCCTTTAACTGACGTGAAGCTCACAGACCTGTAATTTTCTTAATTATACCTGCTACCCTTCTTAAACAAAGGACAACATTGGCTTTTCTTCAGTCCTCTGGGACTTCATCTGTAGCCAAAGAGGATACAGAGATGTCTGTCAATGCTCCAGCAATTTATTCTCTTGTCCCTCTTGATATTCTGGGATTGATCCCAACAGGACCTGGGGTCTTATCTACCTTAATACTTTTTAAGACGCACAACTCCTCTTCTTTTTTAATTGCAATTTGGCTTAGAAAGTCGATAGTCCCTTCCCTGAGATCATCCTCCACCAATTCTTTCTCTTTGGTGAATGCCAACACAAAGTATTCATTCAGGGCCTCACCTAACTCTTCTGGCTCCACATGTAGATTCTCTCCTTTGCCCTTGAGAGAGCCAACCCTCTCCCTAGCTACCCTCTTGCTTTTTATATTTGTATAAAAAGCCTCGGTATTCTCCTCAATCCTGTTTGCTAACAATTTTTCATGGTTCCTTTTAGCCCTTATAATTCCTTGTTTCAGTTCTTTCCTATTTTCCTTTATACTTTAAGGGCTTCATGAGTTCTCACTCTTAGACCTTATGTATGCTTCATTTTTCTTTTTGGCCAAAGTCATAACATTCTTGGTCATCCAAGGCTCACCTAACTTGCCATATCATCCTTCATTCTCGCAGGAAAGTGCCGCTCCTGAACCCATATCAGCTGCCATTTGAAACATTCTCACATGTCCAGTGTGGATTTACCCCCAAACAGCCGCCTCCAAATAAAATTCTTTAGTTCCTGCCTAATATTGTTGTAGTTCACCTGCCCCCAGTTTAACACCTTCATCCGAGGGCAGCTGTTATCCCTATCCATGAGTATCTTATATCTCATGGTATTATGGTCACTACTCCCAAAATGCTCCCCCACTGAAACTTCACTCATCTGGTCAGGCTCATTTCCCAAAACCAGGTCCAGTTCCCTGGTTGGACTGTTTACATAATGTGTCAAGAACAAAGAATAAAGAAAATTACAGCACAGGAACAGGCCCTTCGGCCCTCCAAGCCTGCGCCGATCCAGATCCTCTATCTAAACCTGTCGCCTATTTTCCAAGGAGCTGTATCCCTCTGCTCCCTGCCCATTCATGTATCTGTCTAGATACATCTTAAATGACGCTATCATGCCTGCCTCTACCACCTCCGCTGGCAACGCGTTCCAGGCACCCACCACTCTCTGCGTAAAGAACTTTCCACGCATATCTCCCTTAAACTCTCAGGACACTGTACTGAGCAGTGACCACCAGCGCCCCCTAACAGAGAAGTCAGCATCAAATCAGGAAGATCCTGACAGTGGCAAGTACTCCCATCACTGGGGAAGTGCAAGATGGCTTGCAAGCAGTGCTAAAGAAGCATGGTGCATCTCCGATAATGTGAGTAGCAGAGAATTACATGAGATAACTTATTCGGGAGCAGAGAGAGATAACCTCCAGGTAATTCCCCGAAAGTGGCACTTCGCTGACTTTTCGTAAAATTCAGCCTGTTAACTTTGCTTTTCTGTTGAAAGATGTTGCCAGACCTGCTGATTTTGTCCAACAGTTTCTGCTTCTATTGCATATCTCCACCAATACTTTGTTTTTTTTTGTACTGAAAAATGTGATAAATTCAATTTGAACACCTCGGCATGATATTAATTGCCTGACAAAACCTGTTGGCACTAGCGAGTACAATTTGAGGACCTAGAGATGTTAACTCCCAGGCCTCATTTGCAATTTTTAAAAATATATTCAGGCAATAGGGGGGCTTTATTGACTGGGCCAGCCTTTATTGCCCATCACTGATTGTCCTTGAGAGGGCTGTGGAGAACTGATTCCTTAAACCATTGCAGTGTATTTGATGTAATTATGTCCACAAAACCGTGAGGGAGGGAGATCCAGGATTGTGGAATAGTCTCTCACTTTAACTCAACAGGAGCTGCTAATTGACCAACAGGTATATGCACCATTTGGGGCAGCAGGAGAAAGAAAAGACTGTTGCACTCAGATGAATACTTGAGAAGGGTGGTGTTTTGGAGGGGTTGAGAGGACATCATGGCTCTCAGAGGGAATAGGAAGTTGGTCGGTGGGGACAAGCATGTGCCGGAAAACCTTAAAATTGCTGCATGATGTGTCATTCTTTCTGGATCTCAGGAACATTGAAATTGACAAGAATGTGTCTTTCTGAACCACCTCTGGTTGCCAGGTTGGCGTAGTAGGGGAACCATTATTACCCTAAGTACTCCTGGAGTTAAAATTATACCATCAATTTGCACATTTAAAAGTGGACCAGTTAATTATCATCTGCTCAAAGGAGCTGGATAAAATTGTAATGTGGAAGGAAAAAATTTAATTATTTTAGGGCTGGAATATTAAACGCTCCTCATTGAGACCCACAGAATTTAAAACACTTTCCTCCATGGACCTGGTCCTATTTGTCTGCTCTTCCCTGCTGGAGTAGCCTCTGCCTGATGAAATCGGTTAGGAAAAGGCCTACAGAAACGAAGGCACACAGCCTACTAAAAAGTTTTGTTTTAGCATTCAACCTGACTGATTGCTGCAACTGGCTTACTTCTAATAAAGCAGAGATAGTAGGAACTGCAGTTGCTGGAGAATCTACACCTTGTTATCTCTAATTAGGCAGAATTGGGTGAGTTGCACTTGCTTGGACAATGTTCAAAATTTTAACTTCTTACTGGTGCCCAATCCATCCACTCTTCAGTTAAAATTTATCTCAAAGTATCTTATTCTCAAAACCAGACTTTGAGAAATTCAAAATACTTCAAATACTGAAAACCTGAAAAAAAAAACAGAAAAAGGGAGGCAACAGCCTGGTGGTATTATTGCTGCACTGTTAGTCCAGAGTCCCAGGTAATGATCTGCAGATCCAGATTTGAATCCCACTATGGCAGATGGTGGAATTTGAACTCAATGACATCTGGAATTAAGAGCAAAATGATGACCATGAATGTATTGCTGATTATTGCTGATTAATGGCCTTTAGGGAAGAGGAGTTCCATTCTTACCTGGTCTGGCCTACACGTGACTCCAGACCTACAGAAATATGGTTAACTCCTAACTGCCCTCTGTGCAATTAATAAATGGGCAATAAATACTGGCCTAACCAGAAATGCCCACATTCTGTGAATGAAAAAAAAAATGCTGGAAATACACAGCAAGTCAGGCAGCATCTGTGGAGAGAAACAGGGCAGTGTAGGCAGCAGTAACAAAGTACCTTAGTTCAGAAAATCAACTTCTGAAATTTGTACAGGAAGAACTCAGAGGAGCAAAGATCAGAAGAAAATGGATGTAAGGAGTTCACGGACTCCCAGTGTTGAACAAGATGTTGGACAGAGTATAAATCGGGAAACTAGAGGAGCTTTTAACAGAGGTAATGTAATCCTTGTGAGATGTTTAAATATTTATATAGATTGGGCAAATGTAATTGGCAAAAGTAGCTGGACAGAGATATATTCAAAATTGTTTACTGTAACAAGCTGATGAGGATCCAACTCAGAGGAATCAACAACAAATAATCAAGAACTTGATTAAAAAATGGACGATATAGAACTATGAAGTAAAACAGCAAGAAATATTAAATTAGATTGAAAGAGTTTAGAAGTATAAGAAAGGAAGAGAGGATTGTAAGTAAACAGAAATTTCTGGAAAACCTCAGCAGGTTTGGTAGCATCTGTGGAGAAAAATCAGAGTTAACGTTTCCGGTCCAGTGACCCTTCCTCTGCCAGACCCGCTGAGCTTTTCCAGTGGTATTTGTTTTTGTTTCTGATTTACAGCATCCGTAGTTCTTTTGGTTTTTACTTTGAACGTAAACATTTGTCCCTTATAGACAGGGATTGGAGAAAATAGAATGAGGAATAAGAAAATGGCAAAAATGTTAAATAAATACATAATTTGGTCTGAATCTTACCATAATTTAGGAGTTTCATGCAGCATTTCCCTCCATGGGACATTGTGACATTTCTCACAAAATCTTTTGCTGCTTACGTCATTAATTATGCATTCAGGCTCCATGCTGCCCTTTCATTCTTATGGGGTCGCAGAGTTGGAATTTATCGTCGATTCCCAGACCTCCTCGTGTTGATGCTGCAGGTACCTGATTTAAACTTCCGAGATAACAAGGTGTAGAGCTGGATGAACACAGTAGGCCAAGCAGCATCAGAGGAGCAGGAAAGCTGACATTTCGGGCGTAGACCCTTCTTCAGAAATGGGGGAGGGTAAGGGGGTTCTGAAATAAATGGGGAGAAAGGGGGAGGTGAATAGAAGATGGGTAAAGGAGAAGATAGGTGGAGAGGAGACAGACAGGTCAAAGAGGCGGGGATGGAGCCAGTAAAGGTGAGTGTAGGTGGGGAGTTAGGGAGGGGATAGGTCAGTCCAGGGAGGAGGGACAGGTCAAGGGGGTGGGATGAGGTTAGTAGGTAGGAGATGGGGGTGGGGCTTGAGGTGGGAGGAGGGGATAGGTGAGAGGAAGGACAGGTTAGGGAGGTGGGGACGAGCTGGGCTGGTTTTGGGATGAGATAGGGGGAGGGGAGATTTTGAAGCTTGTGAAATCCAAATTGACACCATTGGGCTGCAGGGTTCCCAAGCGAAATATGAGGTGCTATTCCTGCAACCTTCGGGTGACATCGTTGTGGCACTGCAGGAGGCCCAGGATGGACATGTCGTCTGAGGAATGGGAGGGGGAGTTGAAATGGTTCGCGACTGGGAGGTGCAGTTGTTTACTGCGAACCGAGCGTAGGTGTTCCACAAAGCGGTCCCCAAGCCTCTGCTTGGTTTCCCCGATGTAGAGGAGGCCACATCGTGAACAGCAGATACACTATATCACATTAGCAGATGTGCAGGTGAATATCTGCTTGATGAGGAAGGTTTTCTTGGGGCCTGGGATGGGGGTGAGGGGGGAGGTGTAGGGGCAGGTGTATCACTTCCTGCGGTTGCAGGGAAAAGTGCCGGGTGTGGTGGGGCTGGAGGGGAGTGTGGAGCGGACAAGGGAGTCACAGAGAGAGTGGTCCCTCCGGAAAGCAGATAAGGGAGGGGAGGGAAAAGTGTCTTTGGTGGTGGGGTCGGATTGCAGATGGCGGAAGTGTCAGAGGATGATGCGTTGGATCCGGAGATTGGTGGGGTGGTACGTGAGGACGAAGGGGACTCTTTTTTGGTTGTTATTGCGGGGAGGGGGTGTGAGGGATGAGTTGCAGGAAATGCAGGAGACATGGTCGAGGGCGTTCTCGACCACTGAAGGGGAGAAGTTGCTGTCCTTGAAAAACGAGGACATCCGAGATGTTCGGGAGTGGAATGCCTCATCCTGGGAGCAGATGCGAGGCGAAGGAATTGGGAATAGGGGATGGCATTTTTGCAGGAAGATGGGTGGGAGGTGGTGTATTCTAGGTAGCTGTGGGAGTCGGTGGGCTTGAAATGGATATCGGTTTCCTCTAGGCCCGAAATGTCAGCTTTCGTGCTCCTCTGATGCTGCTTGGCCTGCTGTGTTCATCCAGCTCTACACCTTGTTATCTCAGATTCTCCAGCATCTGCAGTTCCTACTACCTCTGGTTTAATCTTCTGTTGTGCAGTAGTTCAGGCAGGAACTGCTATCAAGTCTCTTGTGCAACCATGACTATAGACATGGCTGAGAAGGGAAAGTTGGCATCCTTGTCCAATGGTAGGGACCATCATTATCTAGTAGACAGGGTGGTGGAGAGGAGGGATATCTCTTTCCTACAGATCACCAAAGGAGGTCCTTGCAGCAGACACTGCTAGCCTGGACTATCTAGCCACCCTGGTCAGTGCAGTGTCTCCAGTGGGAAGTTTAGAAAGAGGATCAACGACCTCTCCCAACCACCCCCTGTACAAGTTATTATCTTTTCTTCACCACCTCAGGCTCACTCTAACAAAATATCTTTGGCAGAAGAGATTGAAGGTTAGGAGTAATTGGATTACCAGGTAAAATGTGGGACCTATTGGAGACAAAAAGAGCAACATGCATGTGGAGTCAGTGGACATGGGTGAGATCTTCAACAAATTCTTCTCATCTGTTATCACAGAGGAGGAAGACATTGTATCTGGGGATTTCAGTTGGGATGGTGAGGTTCAAGAACATGGTAAGAGTAATAAGGATGAACTATTGGATGTTTTACTGGGCATACATGTGTGTAAATTCCCAGGACCTGATGAGATGTATGATAGACAAGGGGGAAGATTGCTGGAGCCCTAGTGGAAATATTTAATATTTCACTGGCCACAAGTGAAGTGCCAGGTGACTGGAGGATAGCTAATGTAGTTGTTATGTTCAAGAAGGCAGCAAGGATAGGCCAGGTTATTATAGATCAGTTAGTCTGACATCAGTGCTAAGGAAATTATTGGAAAAAATTCTGAAGGACAGGAAATACAGGAATAGTGAGCATGGATTTGCTGGAGGGAGATCCTGTCTGACTAATTTAATTGAGTTTTTTGAAAAGATGATTAAATAGATTGATGAGGGTAATACAGTTGATGTGGTTAATATCAGTAAGGTCTTTGACAAAGTGCCATCTGGAAGTCTATTCCACTAAGTAAGATCCCATGGGATCCAAGACAAGTTGGCAAACTGGATCCAAAATTGGCTGACAAATAGGAGGCAATGTTTTTGTGATTGGAGGTCTCTGACTAGTGGTGTATACTACATGGATCTGTACTCAGACCCTTGCTGTTTATTATGCACATTAATAACATTGATGTGAATGTAGAAGGTATAATTAGCATGTTTGAAGATATCTTGAAAATTAGTGGTGTTGTTGATAGCAAGACCTCAAGACTGAGAGATGTGGGAACAGAATTAGGCCATTCAACTACACAGTCTCCTCTGCCATTCTATCATGGCTGACCTGTTTCTCAAACCCATTCTCCTGCCTTCTTCCCATAATCGTTGATACCCTTACTAATCAAGGACATATTTATCTGAATATGATGTGTTCAGGCTACAATCTGATATTGATCAGCTGGTAAATTGAGCAAAGCAATGGCAGATGGAGATTCATTAGGATGTTGCCTGGCATGAAAAATCTCAATTATGAGGAGAAACTGGTTAGGATGCTTGTTTTTCTTGCAGCAGAGGAGGCCGAGGGAGGATTTGAATGAAATATACAAGATTTTGAGAGGCATAGACAGAGTAGATTGTGAGAATCTTTATGCTTTGGCAGACGTGTCTAAGACCAGAGGGTATAATTGTAAGGTGAGGAGCAAGTGGTTTAGAGAGAAGCTGAGGGAAAAAAAAAAATCACCCACAGAATGGTAGAAATACGGAACGTGTTGCCTTAGAAGATGTGTATGCCTCCTTCTACCATACCATTTAAGCATCTGGATGAGCACTTAAAATGTTGGAGCATAGTAGGCTTTGGTATAAATGCAGGTATTTGGGATGATTGCAGTTTGTTGTTTGTTGGTTGGTGGGCTGAAGAGCCTGTTTCTATGCAGTCTGACTCTATGACGAACACCGCCATTGAATGCGCCTTCCGCTAAGGCTAATGACCTAACCACTCTCATTACTGTAGGCAGAACCTTCACTTAATGGCTCTTACCCTCCTTGTCCTCCCAGGCTACAAAGTCTTTCTGCCTTCTGTGCTTCTTTCTCACTCAGTTGAGACACCTCATCCACCTTTGCTGTTTCAGCACCACCACTAACAACTCTTCCAGCCACTTTCATGTCACACAAATTCTCCTTTTGCCAGCATGGTGATGACTTACAAAAACCCTCCTTTACAGTACCCCATGCCCTCCCATGCTATGTCAGACGTACCTTTACATTTGGAGCTCCTTCGCAGGCATTATTCACTCTGCATCCCAGTGTAATTGCTCCAATCCCTACGCTTCAGTTTCTCACTTTCCACAACAGCATGGGCTGCCATTGATGTTTACTGCTCATACCCACAGGACTGATTGTGGCCGACCCCTGGATAGATATTGAACAATGGTCTTTATTGAATGCAACAGTAACTAAGGTCTGCTCTCCCTAGACCTTCGTGGCCATTTGGTTGAAGCACATGCTGCATGCTTATCATAGAAATTGCTGGAACATACTGTAGATATGACATTGACACAGCATAGTGCCATAAACCAATAAGTCTAACCCCTTGACTGTGCCCACAAGCCATGCCTGGCTTACTGTCTGCACTAAAAAGCAAGGCAGGCCTGAGATGCTGTGAGTCTCCATGTAAAAGCAAGGTGACCAAGCTCTAAGACCTGAAATCCATCCTGTGCAGATAATCCTTACAACCTGTCAATGTGAGGTGTCAGTGAGGTCCTAAATGAAGTCGTGAAGTGTTGACTTTTTTTCCGTGTTAACCCCAGATCGGTCACAATAATGGGGTGTGGCTGGTACTCAGCTGATTCTGACTTCCATGATTAGAGGGAGGAGGCAAAAACAGCCCCTGGAGCATGCCATGGGATATGGGAATGAGGGTGAACATGGAGGCCTGCAGAAGCAACCAGCAAGCTTTATCTGCCAGGAAACCACTCTGATTTTCAAATGAGCAGGTGACATCATCTATTTTTTTCTCACCAGTGTGTGGGAGAACTGTTAACTGCACAGAAATAAAGGTTAGTGAATAGTGAGATGCAAATATATTGGAATAAAGTCCTTGCTGCCTACTAGTGAGATTCTCATCTATCTGTTGAAACCTTAAAGGAAAGATAGGACTTTTGTTTTCTTGATGTTGAGAATCTAATTTATTTATTTCTGGCTGCATTCTCTCTAATTTCTAGTCTTTGCTAATGACCAATTGAAGGCTGGGAAAATTCCACCAGTACTATCTGTCTTCATGGAGAAGGACACAAAGAACCTATCAAAATGTGTAGCAGACCAATAATCCAATGAGAGTGAATAAGTTAAAGTGTTTCTTTCTAATGCTGCTTATTAAAATAATACAAAATAGTTACAACATTTTTCTAGCAGTAGTCAACTATCCCTTACACTCTCAAAATTAGATGGATGAACGTGGGTTGGTTTTCAGTTCCCATTTATTGATTTTTACCCTTCATTTGCACCCTCCCCCCTTCCCCACTATCCATTTTAGCAGACTCTAATGCATTCCTCAGAATTCAACATGCAATTACTTCAGACAAATGGCAATTGTAACATTCTTGGCTAATTTATTAGTACTTTAAGTGAAATTATGGTTGAGATTTGTGAAAATGATTGAACCCAAGCAAAAGCTTTTGCCAGTTTTCGGTGTTTTTTTTTTAATAAAAATGTATAAGGTAACTCGTTTGTGATGAACAACAATGTTTTCAAAGCCATGAAATATTTAGCAATAGGGACAAAGCCCATAAATAAGCTTGAAACCAATAAACTTATATCTCAAACTAATGTTTTGCTTTGATGCAGAGATAGAATTTTAGTGAAACTTTATGGTTTGAAAATGTAATTGGAAATGAAACTGGATACATTAAACATGGTGACATGGGACTAAACACAGTGCTCATGATAGGTCTTCTGCCAATGTGCCTAAAAGTGGGAAGTGAATCAACTTTGCTCATAAGTGGGACCCATGAGGAGTACAGTTAATGTGTCAACTAACCTGATTGAACAGATAGATGGAAATTTGTTTTGTCAGCTGGCCTTGTTATGAATGCATGACTGAGCTCCAAGTCTCTCATAAATTCAGATCTGTGGAAGATTGTTTACATAGTTTCAAAGTGATCTGCTAGTTTTGTTTTACGGACAGTTTTATGTAATAATATCGTCTTTCTTTGAAGTCGATTTTCAATGCATGTTTATACTTCCTGATAAGATTACGGGTTATTAAGTCGGTTAAATCTTTATTACAATGAATGGACAAATATTTGTATTTAGAAACATTTTGAGCTTGTAAGAAGGGCAATCTTTTTTCAAGGATTTTGAAAAGCCGATTAAAACAAAATCATGAATACATGTGACTATTATTATTTAGCACATTCAATTATAGCTATTAGATATAGGAAAAGTTCTTGAAAGGCTCAGTAGATGTCAAGAAATGTCTAGCTTCATGTTGTCCAATGCAGAATAACATTTTATTTAGGGGATAAAGTAATCTAATGCATATGAACCCTTACACAATGATAGCTAATTTAATTATTTCAAACCTTTCAATGACAAAAGCCTTACAATTAATCATTGTATTAATAACATATTTTACTTATCAAGTAACATCTAATTATGATAGCTAAAGTTGTCAAGCACTTATAAACTTCATGGTCTAAAGGTTTTTAATTCTACAGTAAGATTTTCCCAGGATTCAAGAGATGACATATCTGATATTGTTTGTAAAATATTCAGGAACCCATTTGCCTCCACAAAAATAGGTACCTCAGCAAGGAATTGTATGTCAAGCAGGTATTTAAAATTTTCAGTTAAATGATTGTTGGGTGAAAGCAATGAGTTAAAGCAGCTGCTAATTTGAGATAAATATGGACCTGCTATACAGTATGCTTTCTCGCAAAGTTCAATGCAAAGGTAGTTTGTACATAAATGTTATCCAATACTCATTTAAAGTCTCTAAAATAAATTAAAGTCTTAATCATAATTTAATTGTAGTGCCTTTGAATATGCATTAGAAGAGTCAAGAAGAAGTTTGTGGTTAATAAAACATATTTCAAATTTGCCGACTTGCTATATCTTGCTACTGTTTCCCTAATAACCATATCAATGTTGCAAAGAAGAGCCCGAGATAACTGCTGTGACAATCAGGAATTTGCTATTACAGTAGCAGAAAGAAATTAGACTTTCTATTTTAAGCACCTTTTCACACCACAGGATATTCCAAAACACTTTGTAGCCAATGAATTACTTTTGCTATGTAATCACTGTTGGCAAAGAAAGCCACCAATTCATAGAGCCAGATCCCAAAACAGCACTGAGACAAATAACGGCTTCATCTGTTTTGCTGGTGCTAGTTGAGAGATGAATTTTGGCTTTGAAGCTCACTCTGTTTCTTCATAAAGCTATTATGCAATCTGTTTTGATGTCTCATTTGAAAGATGGTGTTTCAGACAACCATTCCTGGAAATGTTCTGAAGTTTAATCTTAGATTATGTGCTTAAAACCTGGGATGGGAATTGAACCCACAACCTACTGACTCAGGTGTGTTTACTGAGCCAAATAGCTCCAGGAGGAAATGTTTTCCTTAGATTGAAGAACAAGGTTAACATTAGAGGTAGTGTAAAAGGAAGATTTAGTTTTTATGTTGTACCTGGATAGTGTTGAATTGCTTGATGCACATTTCTGTCCTCATTTAATATGAAAAGCTACTAATCTGGCTGCATTTACTAAATCCCAACATACTCCTCAGCTTTGTAAAAACAAACAGAACTTATAAGCAAACACCAAAAGTTACTGCAGCGACAGAGAAAGAATACATCAGGCTAACAATTAAGAGTTTCTAGTAAATTAATATTAATCCAGCTTTACTTTCTCTTTTAATGTTAAATAATATTGGGTCACCAACTGTCTTAAGGCTTTAGGATTAGGATTGAATTTGTACCAGCGTGCTCCAAAAGTCTGAGATGAACCTTGATACTGAAAAGGCTAAAACATAGATGACTGTTTTGTAGTTTAGCAGCCAGGGCAACAAACTTATGGATTAATTCTTATGTAATTACAAACCCGCAAATAGAATTAAATGTAGATCCCAATCCAACCCCTTTTAACATGCTCCTGTAGAAATTCCATATTCAAAGCAATGTTTTATCTGCACATTGGCCCCAGTTATGCACATGGAATATTCCTGCTTGCCTCCCCCCTCAAAAACTCCTTCTCCAGCATGACAAATATATTCTTGGTGTTCTTTCCTTTCTTGAATTGAATTGGAACAAAAAAAAAATCAATATTTTCCAATTTCTATCCTTCCAAAATTTTTACATATTCCATCTCTGACTCCGTCCTTCCCTTCCTTGACATCACTGTTTTCATTTCTGTGGATAGGCTGGCCACAATATCCATTACAAACCCAGTGACTCCACAGTTATCTCAGCTATACATCCTCATGTCCTGCCTTCTATGAGGACCCCCTTCTATTCTCCCAGTTTCACCATCTCAGTTGCATCTGTTCTGATGATGTCACTTTCAGTAGAAGGGTCTCAGGCACATCTAACTTTATTATCAAATTCACCTCCACTGTCGTTGGCAGAATCCTTAGCCGTGTACAATGCATTTCACCCACTTCTGCCCTCACCCTTTTTCTTCCCTCCCATACACCATGAAGCCTGGTTCTCCCTTCCCAGTCCACTAGTTTCTGCATCAAAGGATCATAAGCTGCCATTTCCACCACCCTCAGCAGGGTGCATCAACCAGACACATATTCCCTTTCTCCCCCCTGTCAGCAGTCTGCAAGGATCATTCCCTCCAGGACCCTCTTCCACTCCCAACACCCACTAGGGCACCTTCACATTGCAATCGCTGAAGGTGAAACACTTGCACATTTACCTCCTCACTATTCAAATTCCTAGACACAACTTCCAGGTAAACCAGCAATTTACCTGCTCCCAATGCGTCTCCTCTATAATGGGGAGATCAAACAGAGATTGAGTGACAACTTTGCCAAACATCTCCACTCTATTCATAAAAATGACCCTGAGTTTCCATTTGCCTGCCACTTGAACACACCACTGTATTCCATGCCAACCTTTCTGTCTCAGGTCTGAAGCTCAATGCAAGTTGGAGGACAAAATCTCATTTTCTGCCAAGGTACCTTACAGCCTTCAGGAATCAGCACTGAGTTTAACAATTTCAGTGCATGAATACCTCCCTTGATGTTCATTAACCACCTCCACATGCCAAGGTCCTGTCCTCTATGGGTTGTTCTCAGCACAGCAAGCCCATTTCAATTAATCACAGTCCCTGCTGTCAGCTCTTCAGCTTGTCTTCTTCCCTGCCTTACTCAGCAATTCTTTTGTCTGCATCCCTTTTCTCTCTCTCTCTCCCTCTCACCCTCTGGGCACTGTCTCTATCTATCCATCTTATTCCAACCCATCACCGCCATAAATACTATCATTTCTCAACTGCTTTCAGAACTGAAGAAGGGTCACTGGACTCGAAACATTGACTGTTTTTGTCTCCTCAGATGCTGCCAGACCTGTTGAGTTTCCCAAGTAATTTCTGGTTTTGTTTGTTTCAGATCTCCAGCATCTGTAGTTTTTTGTTTCTTTTATCTTATTTGAGTTTGGACCTGAAAACAGCAGTTCATTTAATAATGAACTGCAAACTCCAGCTGGTACATTAAGATACGATTTTATTGTCCTTTAAATGTCTCTGTATTATAGTTCTTTTTGTGGGCACAGAAAATGTACCAAAAAAAAATGAACTCTTGTGCTGGAAATCGGAAACAAAATCAGAAATTGCTGGAAAAATTCAGTAGATATGGCAGCATCTGTTGAGAAAAAGCAGAGTTAACATTTCAGTTCCACTGACCCTTCTTCAGAATTGAAGACAGAAAATGTACATTTTAATATTAGTTAACCCACCCACACCAAAACAAAAGTATCAAAGGCCAATTTGTCTTGTGGGTGTGGGAAGGTGGGCTAGGAAATAATGGACCCAACATACATTCACAATTTCAAGTAGCAAAATAACAAAAATCCGGTGGATGAGTACAAAACCATGACATAGAAGTTTAATGGAATCTCACCGTGAAATTGGGATATTGTTAGAATCTACTTGAATATTGCATTCACTTATGGGCACTGCACTATAGAAAAGATAAATTGCCCTTGGAGGGGTCTCAGCGCACATTCACCAGAATGATATATAGGCTAGAAAGAATGTAATATAAGGGCAGGTTGCATAGACTAAGGTTGTATTCCTATGAACATAGAAGATTTAGAGGTAATAAAATTGGGAGTTTGAGAAGATTAAAGAAAGTCCAAAATAACCTTAAGCTTAGATCTAGTTTCAAAGTAAAATATGAAAGCGCTATGCACGCACATGATGTCTAGAAATTCATCACTCCACAAATTCCTTTGAATGGGCCAATTGAAAATTTTAAAATTGAAATTGCTGATCATCTTACAATTCCTTTTGAACTCCAAGGTGAAAATTGAGTATACATGCATTTATAAGTTTCTGCACTCGTCTCTCCCCAAACCATTCCTTGGGGCCTTTCTCCTTTCAGATACTCACACCCAGGGACAGAAGGGCAGTAGATGGCAAAAGAGCATGACAGCTATGGAGAACAAATACCATCACTTCATCTCAGACTATCACCGTCCATCTCACATCCAATGGTGTTACACAAATTGTAGAGGAGAGGACAGAGGCAGAATCTACACTTCATGAGCGACAGGGAACAAGTGACCTGCGACAAGGACAGGGGAAGGATAGTACAAGCATTTGCTATCCAGAGGATGAGGTTCCACATAAGTTCTGTTGCAGAGGGCAAAGATGAGGATAGTACTAATTCTTAGTTGAGAAAATGACAACCTGGTAGTAACTTCAACAATGGCCTTACCAGTTTTGTATATTAATGTTTCTGAGAAGAGTCATTTTAACCTGCATTAAGATCAACTGAACCTGATGATGTCACACAATCTTTAGATGGAGTAGCAATTAGACTTGTATGTGGCTCTGACAGAGTCAGACATGACATAACTACCTTATGAGAGCTGCAATTATGCCTAACTAGTTAATGTTAATTGGGCCTATTTCTATCATGTAATAAACTTTGTTATGTAAGACAAATGCCACTTCCTGTTAAGACTCTACAGTGGTCTAACCTCTACCATTGATAATTGACATGCTTTAGACTCAACGTAGGATGGAGGATTGGTGGCAGCAAACTGAACTAGTCACAAGCCAGCTGTAGTTGGTTTCCAGAAGTTAGGACATATTGACATTGCTGGTTCCTAAAAATACTTGTCTCCTTTAGAATTGATCAGCCTCCTTAGAATGTTGCATTTTTAAAAATCTTACTGGCTAGAGAAGACAAGGTAAAATATTTCTCAGTGACATTAGGATTATATCTGTTTTCTTACATTTATGGCTTGCTTATACTGTTACCCTTTTGCATTCAATCTTGCCACAAGTGTTTGGAAATCAATTATTTTTGGTGCCCCTAGTTTGAGTGAGAAAATAATTAGTGATTGGTCCCGAGACTTTTTAAAACATGTCCAGGTATTTGTGGCTCTTTGATGCTTTAGGTTGCTCAACTTACTGTCCCATTTGTACATTGATCTTGATTTCCTGGAAAATGTCCAGTCGTAGCAAGGTAGGTGAGGTGAAGAATAGAATTAAGATGAATAGAAGGCTTTTTTTTTTCAGAACTTGTGGAACATCTTCTGTTTGCTACATTTAGCACTGTCCTATGTTACCAGAAAACAATGGGAGCTACTAGGTAATAAAGATATGTGATCATTCTGATTTAATAAGGGTGCCTTTCAGGTAAGCCAAGACTTTTGTTCTCATTATCTGAGTATATGAAAAGCCTCAGTGATTTTTGTTTTAATCCATAAATGATTCATTATTATCTACAGTAGAAAAGATGAGCTTGTATTACATTTATATTTTCATCATTAAATCAATGCAAATGTCACACATTATAAAGAGTGATCTTTCACAAATTTATCAAGAAGACAACATATTGCTGTAGTTGCATGGTAATAGTGGAGAGGAGGAGTTAGTAGACCTCAGTCCAACCATTTGTTTGAAACCAATTTCTGGGAAATGAGAAATCTCAACCTCAAAGAAAGCATGTTCCTCTAAATAAATTCTAAACTTTGAGAAAATAATTATACAGGAAATGACATGTTCTGTAAAACAGTTAGAAGAGCAGTGCCAACTGGATCCATTGAATTTCCTCAGTCTTAGCTTACTTCAAGTACTTAAAATAACAAACCTCAGTTAAAGGGTACTGTGAAGCATGGCATAAGAAAATTGATCCATTTATTGCTAGCCTTTCTGCATGTCATTATAAATAGTTTTTAATTCTCTAAACTAAAACAATAAATTTCCTATCTTCAGCTGAAACACTTACCTTCGGTTTAAATATTGACCTCATCTCATTCATTTTATATTGTCTGTAAATTGATTTTTTGGATGACTCCTTGAGGAAGTGACAATTATGCAACAACCTTGCCTTAAACTTGCTGTAATTTCTTTGTATCTATCTAAAATTAATTGAATCTCAAGTGGTCCAGGTGAGTGTTGGATGAAATTTTGCAGAATATTTTTGTTATCAAAGAAACTGAATGCAAATTATTTCTCTGAATAATAGGTTGGTTAAGCCTTAAGAAGGAAAGTGTAGGTATAATGAGTAATCAAATTCTAAGAAAGTGGCAGCTAGTATTTCAGATAAGTCTGTGTTGGGACTTCAACTATTGATGATATCATTATGAAGATACAAAATCTAAAAATATTAATGTAGAATATAATTGACTAGAAATGGAATATAATTGACTAGATATATACCTTGGACTTTTTGGGAAGAACATTGAAAAAGAGATTGCTTGCAGAGTGAAAAAAATATTGCGTTTGCAAGAAGCATAAGCTGCTGAACTGCAGTCACGGAGTCTATAATACTTGCAAATTTATGGGTGTAATCAAGTTATTAAAATGTTAATACAGATATTCAGAGAGATAATTTGCCAGGATAAATAGCCTTTGCCATTTCTCTTTTTCTGTTTCTTTTCCTGAAACCTCTCATCAAAGTTAATGAGTGGAAAACCTACTGGAAGATCTCATCACCATAAGTGAAGGTTTTCTAAATGAGAATCCAAAATATGTACTCCAAACTCAAGCAAAAGATGTTCAGTCAGGGATAATCTAGGAAGAAATGTAAACATCAACAGCTTGTGTACAAAGTGACTTTGGCTCCAGACCAACATTTGAGCAAACCTGTAAATAAATTTATTGTTTGAATTCAACTCATACTTGCCCAAAGTGCTTTTAAAATAACACTCTGTACACTTTTTTGTATATTTATCCCCACATGGTGGTGTGTTAGTTTTCCAGGAGGGTAATTGTACATATTTGCAGAGTTTTAACCATTTGTTAATTATTTGAGCATCTTTAGATGAGTATGTTTTAATTGCAATTAACTAGTGATTTTTGTTACTAAAGAAACCTGCCTGACTTATTTCCAATATTAAGCTACATGCTCATTTTGTTTTGAATTCAAATTGTGTTGTTATCAGAAGAGGAGTGGGACAATGGAAGAAATCAGTCATCCCTCCACTCACTACAATATTCATTAGTACCTTGGAGAATATAATAGAGAACTATGTATCAAAAGTTGTGATTGACAGAAGCATTGCTTCATGTATGTATGTATGTGGTGTAGAGGGGAGCACAAAATTGCAGAAAAAGATATTGATAAATTGGGGTCTGTGCACACATTGGGTGAGATATCCATCTCATACATTGAAGCAGTGTATACATCTGGGTTCTTTGCTTACTTTCTTAGTGCTCATGCACTTTGTGCCCAATTGGATGCTCATGTCATCTCTTGTCTTTTGCTTTACCTTGTCTTTTGGAGCTTTGCCACCTCATTTAAACCATAGAGGCTCATGTACTTCTGTCTTACCTTGTCTTTTAGTACAGCAACAAAGCCAAGCAGTTTGTCATGGTTGTCTGTAGTGATTGGTCTATGGATTGGATATGAAAACAAAAAATGCTGGAGATCACAGCGTGTCAGGCAGCATCCATGGACAGATAGCAAGCGAATGTTTTGAGTCGAGATGACTCTTCATCGGAACTGAAGTGGTGTGGCGGGGGCAGCATTTATGCAATCGTGGGGCTGGGGAGGTTTGGAGTGCTGGGGGAGAAAGGATGTCGATAATTCAGATTAAGTGACTGGAATGTGAGAATGGCAGGACAACGGTGTGTCTAACTGCCAGACTGGAGAGAACTGACAGTCCCACTCGGGTTGGGTAAGGGGCGAGTGGGTCACAGAAGATATAACAAGCAAAGAAAAAGGAAGGAATGGGTTCACAATTTGAAAGCATCGAACTCAATATTGAGCCCAGAAGGTTGTACACTGCCTAGTCTGAAGATGAGATGTTGCTCCTCCAGTTAGCGCTGTGATTCACTGGAAACTGCAGCATGCTGAGGACAGACAAGTGGGCATGTGAGCAAGATGCTGTGTTAAAGTGACTAGCTATGGGAAGTTCGGGGTTGGATTGGTGGGCATGTTGCTGTACAGTACTGTGCTACCTCAATGTCACACCTACAGCATGTGCCAACAGCTTATCTGGCAAACACACTCTACATACTTCAACCAAATGTCCATGTTGCTAAGAGGAGTAGTCCTTAGTAGTCTGCGCAAGGAGGAATGGCTGATCTGTTTTTAACCTCAACTTTACATCCCCACATATCCTCAATAATCTTTTGTCACCTGGATAATCAAGAATCTATCTCCCTCTGCCTCAAAAGTACTTAAAGATTTGGTGTCTACTACTTTGAGGAAGGGCATTCCAAAGGCTCATATCCCTCTGAAGAGAAAAGAATTCTCAGCCCTGTCTTAAATTGGTGACTCATTTTCTTTTTAAAATGTGATCCCTAGTTCTACATTTTCGCATAAGAAGAAACCTCCTCTCCACATTCACCTGGTCAAGTCCCCTCATACCTTATATAGTTCAATTAAGACACCCCTGACTTGTCTAAATTCCAGAGGATACAGCACTAGCCTGTCTAGCTGTTCCTCAGAAGGAAATCTGCTCATTCCAGGTATTAGTCTAATAAATCTTCTCTGAACTGATTCCAATGCAATTAGTACTTCAATAAGTATGGTGACCAGTTCTCTACACAGTACTTCTGATGCAGTTGCACTAATGTCCTGTAGGCTGCAGCATAGCCTCCCTATATTCTTGCATTCAATTCCCTTCACTATAAAACATAATATTCTATTAGCTTTCTTGATTACATCTACTGAACAAGAGGAAACGTACACTTCCTATCCATTTGCTTTTAACCCACTTAGATACACATCCAATCAGTTTAATCATATGAGTATGTGATCAGCCCATGGATTTTAGGTCATCCCACTATCTCAATGTTTACCTGACTCTCTTATCAATTATCCTTGGGTCTTCACAGTACATCTTGTTTAACCACGTTCCAGACTTGGTTATACCAGTTATACAGCATTCCCTGCTGATAGGGAGGGATATATTCTATCTGCTTTAGATTGAATATCTACAGGAATGCAATTAAATCCCATCATGCCTGTATAATTTAAACTCCATTTTTGATACTTGACATGGGACTACAGTTACCTCAGGTTCTTAACATCATGTGAACGTGTGATCAGTGTGTGGTCAGACTTTTCCCTTCTATCCCATGATGAACATTAGACTTTGGACCAGCCTGATACGGAGGCATCTATCAGCATTCCTCAAGGCTGTACCTTATCCAACTCTGTACAAGCAGCTGCATTTGCTTCTGTTCATAGGCCCCATTGGAGACATTTCACAGGAACTTTTGTATTATTTTAATCTAGTTACCTTGGATATTTTCCTTCTTACACTAGTTTATAGCCTAAATTCAAATAGCGGAATATAGAAGTTGCTTTTTTTTTTAGCTAAAAGTCTTCCTCAGCCATTTTATATCAACAGAGAAATGCATTCAGCCATTTGTTTTTTCTGCATCAGCCATGGGCAGCCCTAAACTGGCCTAGCCTGTCCAGCCTATCATCACAAGGCAATCCGTTTATCCCAGGTATTAGTCCAGGAACTCTCCGAACTGCTTCCCATGCAATAACGTTCTTCTATAAGTACAGTAACTAGTACTGTATACAGTACTTCAGATGTGGTCTCACTAAGGTCTTGTAAACTGAAGTATAACCTCCCTATTCTTGCATTCAGTTACCCTCACAATAAAACATAATATAACATTAGCTTTCCTGATTATTTGGTGCATTTGAATGCTAATCTATTGTGATTCATGCCCTTTGACACCCAGATGTCTCAGCATCTCGGAGCTCCACAACCATTGACCATTTAGATCATATACTTCCCTTTTATTCCTTCTGAAAAAATGGACAACTTCACACTTTCCCACATTATTCTACATTTGCCAGATTGTTATACAATCACTTAAACTTTCTCTCTCCCTTTGTGGACGTCTTATGTCCTCTTCACAGCTCACTCTCTTACCTTTGTAAGATCAACAAATTTTGTTGTCATAACTTTGATCCATTCATCGAAATCATTTGTATAAATTGTAATGATGTGGAAGTACCAGTGTCGGACTGAGGTGGACAAAGTCAGAAGTCACACGACAACAGGTTTTAGTTTAACAGGTTTATTGGAAATCACAGGCTATTGGAGCACTACTCCTTCGTCAGGTAATATAAATTGTAAACAGTTGAAACCCCAGCATTATGTCACTCGTGGCATCCTGCCAGTCTGAAAAATTACAACTCATTCCTACTAGCTACTTCCTGTTAGCCACGTAAACTTCTACCCATGCCAATATGTTACCCCCACAACACCATGAGCTTTTACTTTCTGCAATAATCTTTGATATGGGACCTCATCAAATGCTTTCTTCTGTCAGTCCAGTGCAGTATCTGATCTCAGTCCAGGAGTTTGGATATAGTCAGTTGGCTACTTGGGGCAGTCAGGGTCAGGAGTTCTATATCATTACAGTCATTGTGTGGAGGTGGCGGTGTTGGACTGGGGTCAACCAGGTCAGAAGTCAGACAACACCAGGTTATAGTCCAACAGGTTTATTTGAAATCGCAAGTTGTTCAGAACATTGCCCCTTTATCAGGTGAAATCACTACTTCACTGGACGAAGGGGCAACACTCTGAAAACTTGTGATTTCAAATAAACCTGCTGGACTATAAGCTGGGATAACAAGGTGTAGAGCTGGATGAACACAGCAGGCCAAGCAGCATCAGAGGAGCAGGAAAGCTGACGTTTGGGCC
>NC_063343.1:50313065-50355615 GCF_021869965.1 Rhincodon typus | reverse complement strand
ATGGATCACCAGGAGCAGAACAAAATTATCAAGCAGCATCAGATCTCTATGAAAACATTGATAGTGCTAGAAGTGCTATTGAAGCAATTCATAACCTCTGGCTTATACAAGTTTAATTTAGAACTTGTAATGATGTGAGTCTCTACATAAAGTTTTCATCTTTGGAACAAATGAAAATAAAGCATCTGCAGATGTATAGGAATTAAAATATTTTATGAAATTCCAATAGTATGTGCAAGTGTGGAAAATAATTTTCTAAATCCTCTGTTTCCATAAAGCAAAAGCAAAAATTCTGCTCCACACAACACTTCTAAAGCATATAAAGGCATTTATTTTTATAGGGGCAGATTTGACTGGTTGGTGGGTTATAACAATCAGACACTTAAGTAGAAGGGAGGAATGAATCTTAAAGAAATGGGGTCAGAGGGTAAAAACAGAATTAGGAAAGATAAAAATCTAAAAGTAAAACAGCAGATTTGCATTTGTAATAAGTCTGTCACATACTTTTCAGAAATTTTACAATTGAGGCGAAGTGACTTTGCTATGGACGCAAATATGGAAAAGGTTGTTTGATTGTTGGACATGAGTCATCTCAGATCCAGGATATTTATGCAGGAGTTTCTCAGGGTAGTGTCCTAAGCCCAACCATCTTCAGCAACGGCATTGCCTCCATCAGAAAGTCAGAGTGGGGATGTTCGCTGATAATTACACAATGTCCAGCACCATTTGTGATTCCTCAGATACTAAAACGGTACACTTCAAAATATAGCAAGGCCTGGAGAATATCCAGACTTGGGCTGAAAAGTGGCAAGTAACAATTGCACCACACAAATGCTAGACAATGACTATCTCCAATAAGAGATAGTCCAAACATCGTTCCTTAACATTCAATGGCATTACTATCACTGAATTCCCCATAACAACATCCCAGGAGTTACCATTGACAAGAAACTGGGTTGACAAGCTATTGAAATACAATGTCTTCAAGAGCAGATCAGAGGCTAGGAATTCTGCAATGAGTAATTTACCTTGTGACTTCCCAAATGTTGTCCACCATCTATAAGGCACAAGTCAAGAGTGTGATGGGATGATCTGCAGTTGTCTGGGTGAGAGAAACTCCAGAAACACTCAAGAAGCTTGAAAGCATCCAGCTCAAAGCAGCCCACTTGATTATCACCACATCCACAAACATTGACTCGCTCCACCAATGCTCAGTACTAGCCGTGTGTTCTACCTATAAAATGCACTGCAGACAGTGGCTACCAAACTCATGACCACTTTCATCAGGGAGGACAAGAACAGCAAATAGATAGAAATGCCGCCTCCTAAAGGTTCTCCTCCAAGCCACTCACCATCCATACATGGAAATATATTGCCATTCCTTCAGTGTCACGGGGTCAAAATCCTGGAAATCCCTCCCTAACAGTACTGTGGATGGACCTACATCACAAGGATTGCAGCAATTCAAGAAAGTAGCTCACTAGCATCGCCTCAAGGACATCTACAGATGGGCAATAAATGCTGGCCAGCAATGCTCACATCCCCTGAATGAATAAAGCAACTAATGTTGTGAACAGCTAGAGACCAGTTAATGGGCCAGGAATTGTTGGGGAGTATTGCCTTTAAAATTACATATTAATAACAGTTGTCATTATTAATTCATTAAAAAATGATTTTCCAGTAAAATAGATATACACATACTGACTTCTAATTCTTCACAAATTACTAAAGTTTATGGAATTAGCATTGTATTAAAAAAAAATCTCCATGCAGTGACAGTCTCAATTTAACTGATGGTGATCATCAAGTTCCTAAATTTACAATGCTATGATAAATTATTCCCACTGCAGACATTTAGAGCTGATAATTAATGTCATAGAAGACCCTGCAAATGACGTGATTTGTGATCCTGACATAACACAAGAGTCCTATAAAGAGATCAGTGGAATCTCACTCCAGAAATGTTCCTAGACATTTTAATGTTTTTTTAAAAGCTGCCTTAGTCCTAATTTTGTGGCATTCTTGACATCCACACTGCTGTTAATGTTGGAAGATCATAATAAACATGATGCAACACTGTAGCAACACTCAGAAGCATGATCATTCATTCAAGTGCAACTCAGACAGATTTCTTTCAGAAATTAGAATTTTGAGATACAGTATTTGATTTAGTTGAGATCCGCCATATGGAAAATGTAGCTGCTACCCATTTCTTTATACCTGAGTGAGACGAAACTGATTTGTGGTCAAGCAAAATTGGACATACTAAATTGACCCACAGCCAGATAAATCAGGCCTGAAAGAAAATTGGCCAAACTAAATGAAACAGCAGCAGCAACTATCGGCTACAAACAAAAAGGGGAAACCAAGGTCAAAGGTCAAAGTAGTCACAAAGATTGAGGGGAACCAGTTGCAGTCAACCCTTGGGTGGTGTATTGGAAACGTATTGATCAGACCTAATGATACCTTGACTCGGTCAGTGCCTGAGAACGTGCATTTTACACCTGGCCAGGATAGCAACAGTGAAGAGTGTTGGCATGACCGGATTGGATGTCTTGAACTTCGTTCTTCACCCAATAGGACAAAAACCACAGGACATTCTGGAAGATCTGGGATGAGGGGGATAAGAAGACACACCTGGAAGCCACGTCCACCATGAAGACTCACAGCGAGAATTGTGCAGCAAACCCGGAAAACCCAGGAGAAGATCCACAGTGATGGGTGAGACCCACTTCATGGAAAAGAGGCAGCCCGACATCAAAGAGGAAGAAGAGTCCAAACGACCAGCTCAAACATGTGGATCATTGCAGGTAATAATCCTTAATCTGATGGATAGAGCTAGATAGGGAATAAATTTTATGGGAATTTGGGAAATGCTCACATGGTGTTTTTAATAAGGAATATTTTGTTAATAAATTTAAGCTGAACCACAAACTGAATTCCTTTGCCCACCTCACCAACAAGAGCGCTTGGTTAATGTGTTCTTAATACATACATACCATAAACTGCTTGAAGTGTCCAAAGCATGGACTCTGCTTTTTCCTTCACAAATGCTGCTGAGCTTTTCCAGCAACTTCTGTTTTTGTTCCTGATTTACAGCATCCACAGTTCTTTCGGTTTTTATGGACGACAGATTGATTGAGATTGATAATGAATATTCAGCAACTCCACAATGAGACTACATGATGATATAAGGTGTATCTTATTTCATCTAGCAATTCAGACATGCCTCTGAAGCCAGTGCAATGGTATACCTACTGAGCCCTCCAATGCCCCTAACTTTGATAGGCAGAGTTGATATTTCTATATTTGAAAAAGGTTTGTACATGTTGCGTTCTTACCATCACTTACCACCTTTTCAAGGAGCGATGGAACAATTCCCAAACACTAGTGTGATACAATCTTACCTTCATCTCCTGTATTTTTAATATTTTTACTTCCCTTCCTTCACATTCTTACTTCTTAACCTACTGTCTTTCCTTCTTTTGCTTTCATATTTCTTTTAACTCTAATTTACACTACTGCCTTCTTTGTCTTTCCTCTATTCTTTGCTCTATTGTTATTTTTCATGATGTAGGGAAATGTGCCATTGGACATTAAGTTCATAAGGTCTCAAACGTGCCATTGGTACTGCTATGTCAGAATCAAATCAACGTTCCTGTATCTAATGGCACAAAGATAGAACAACATCAATGGTAAGCAATAAAATCCAATTGGCTGTCAAAACCTCCAAAGAGGTAATTTCAGGCCGTGTGCCTTTTTGATGGCTGCATGGAGAATATTAACGGCACAGACAATTCTCTATTCTTTTTTCAATGGATCTTTAATGTTCACCTGAAATGATAAGTAACAAGAGTATAAAAATAAACTAATAGAATGAGGTGAAACCAAAGTGAAGATAAGGTACAGAAAAATGAAAGATAACACTAAAAGATCAAATCGCAGTATGAAAGAAACATCAAGTTCAGTATCATAAATGTTAAATATAGCTACAGATCAATGATTTAATTTCACAGACACAAGAAAATAACAGAAAGCATTTCCAGTGTTTTGATTCTTCAGCCTCTACATTATGACAACACTGCTGATGCATTTTTCTTTAAAACAGGCTGACGGCCGTGTTAATGCATTGTTTGCCTCTACTTTCATAACAAAAGCAAAATTTCATTCATTCTTGGCACCACAAATTTAGTACTCAACCTAACTCAATATAAAGACTTTTGCTGATATTTACCATCCATCGTAACATTTAGAATTATAGGTATGTTAGGATAATGAATCTTAACTGATACTAATCAACTCAAATGGAGGTCAGCAACAGGAATAGACCATTCAGGCCTTCCAGCCTTTTCCACCATTTAGTGAAACCTGGCCTGACTTCTGCCATAACTCCATATATCCATCATGGTCTCATAGCTTTTTCTGTTCTTGGATAATAGATGTATATTAGCCTCAGACAGATTTAAAATTATTATTGTACTAGTTTTGACTGCTTTATATGCGAGAGGGTGCCACATATTGACCATCTTTTGCATAAAGAGGTACTTTGTAAATTCTTTCCCAAATTGCCTAGCTCTGATTTCATACGCCTTTGTTCTGGACTAGCTCATTAGTGGGAAAATAGCGCTCTGTACCATCCCCAACAATTTCTTTAAGAATAATAAAATGTTCATTAAATAAGCCTTAAACCCATTTTTTCCAGGGACTATAGTTTGTGCAGTTGCAAAATTTATTCTTTTTTCCAAACCCGAGAACCCTTGTGGCTTTCTAGTCAATTTGTGCTGCATTAATTCAACAGTCTGAAGATGAAATATTATAGGTGTCTAAGCCATGCCAGCTCTAACGACATCAGAGGCAGAATCAGACCAGAGATTCGGCAAGAATCAACATGACATCAGGAGCATCTCACTTCATCTTTTATGTTCTTCATAAATGGTGTGGCGGGTTTCATGGTACGCAGTGGCAAGATATGAATTAAAGGGACTTAATGCTTGTTAAATTCCTTATTAACAGCCCAACCTGCCTCATAAATATTTAACTTCCTATTTACCAAAGGTGTCAAACAAACTGGACATCAAGAAAACTCACAACATGGAAGTCAGAGGGAGTGACTGATAAAGGCAGCTTGTCTCTTTTTCTGGAGTACTTCCATGTTCTGTATGACCAATTGCATCACAGGACATGACCCACACGCACCGACTACATGAAGTTCTCATCCCCATCAGCATTTGCCAATCCATCAAAACCAACATGGCACATCTTCTTCATGCAGAGAGTAGAGGGCCAGTGGAATTCACTACCACAGAAGGCAGTCACGGCCAAATCATTGTATGGTTTCAAGAAGGGATTGGATATGGCACTTGGGGCTGAAGGGCTCAAAGTATATGGGAGAAAAGCTATTGAGCTGGATGATCAGCCATGATCATAATGAGTGGTAGGGCAGGCTTGAAGAGTGGAATGGTCTAGTCCTGCTCCTATTTTGTATGTTTCTCTGATACACTGGCAGTGTGTTCAGGAAGTACAGGCTTGCAATGCAGGGCAAACCAGCAACTAGCACTGAAAAGCTGTAGCAGGAGGTTTCTCATGCACAGAGAAGAACCCAGTACATTGATTTGACGAGATTGCACTCCGGGCTGCTTGCTTGCTCATATCATCCATACCTTTCCTTGTTTTGCCATGCCATACTATACTAATTAGCACGGTCACACAAACAGTTAGCTTGCATTGCTGGTCAGTATTCCTCAGTCAGGGGGATGTACATCTTGAGTAGGGTAGTGTGTTACATCAACCTTGCACCTACACCAGACACATGACATCGAGTGGTTGGGAGTGGTATACAATTTTTGAGTGACAGTGAGTATTCTGTGACAGTTACGGAGGAGTTACAAAGTTAGTGGGACATGGATGTCTCAGCATCCTCACAGTAGTGGCCACAGTCTTCTCCTATGAAGGGTCCTCTCTTCGAATGGGGTGAGGAGCTAATTATGCCCCCCTCCACTTGTATAGGCTGTGCTCTGTGATGGTTTGTCCTCTCCTATAATAAAAGAAAGGGAGAGTTTGAGGGAGGCGAAAATGGGTGGCACAGCTATTAGTGCTGATGCACGTATTCAAACGGTGGCAATGTATTTTGAGATAGTGCGAAGGCAGCACAGATGGCATGATAAAGTGAGAAAGCAGAGTGTGGCACTGGCAAGGTACAGCGAAAAAGGCCATTGACTTTCTGATGGCATTGCTCTAGACCATAGAGATGTCATTGACTGGATGATAACTGCAGACCAGGGTCTGGTGTTGTAGCTTCCTCTATCTGTCTTCCAGGAAGAGGACAACACTTCTTTCTCCATCCCCATCACCTGAGCATCCAGATCCCTATTAGAGAACTGCGCTGCCATCTTCCCCTTCTCCGACGTGCTCGCATCCTGCCTGTCAACAAGTATGGAAGCTTCAGAATGCCAGTGGTACTCCTAGTGTACTGCAGCCTTTTTAAAGATGGCAGGACCGCAATTTTTGATGGATATCCACCAAGTGTTGAATTGTTCTGGGTATGGTGCATGTTAAGATAGGGCCAGAATTGGATGTGAGGGACACAATAATGGTTGAGTAGGTAGTTAATGAGGCATGTTTCATAAAATACGGTGAGGAAACACGGTGCAAATCCTTCTAAAAAATTAATGCAACTCGCATTTATCCAAGAAGAGATTCAACTCAATATATGTTTTCACCATTGTGGTGTCCAGATTTGGCCTAATTATTTTGTACAACGTTAGTAACCCTCCCACTGTCCTTTATATTCAATCACTCTAGTCACAAATCCAAACACTCTTTCATAGTTATGACTTCGTTTTTGGAAGGTCATGAAAGTTATATCCAGGATTGAACATCAATACCCAGCCACATAGCCATCTCACATCTATGTCAAAGGAGCAACCCAGGACAATGTTAAATATGTGCCATACCTTGGCATCCACCTAGGGCACCAATGGTCAGGAGATCCACCATGGTCTCAGCTTCATTAGCACAGCCTTATAAAAACTATGGCAGTGGGTATTTCCCATCAAAAATCCTCTGCAGATCAAAAAAAAGGGTTAACGTACAGAACAGTTGCTTTGCCATGTTCCCATTGAGACCTGGGTGATGTATCAGTGACACTTCAGACCGTGTGAGAAATTACTCCATCTGTCACATCCTCCATTTCATGTTGCAATGACTATATTGGATTGATTGAGCATTTTCATGTTCATTTTGATTTTTGTGTTTTTTTTACGTTTCATGATCATTCAAGTTTCTCATTTTTATAAGAACAAAAATAATTGTATAGAAAGGAGACATTAGCTCAAATTTTGTGATTGACAGTAGAACTTCTGCATCCAATGCCAAGCCATCAGAAAAATACTTATCTAGTTACAATGTAAAGGATTTGACTTTTGATGGAGCAAACAGAAGAAATCCCTCGATGCAGGAATCCATACAAAGACCTATAAAGAGAATCTGTGCAGTAGCTGTTGTAAGGGAGGCTTACAGATCTGGTGTGAATGTTAGTGAATGGTTGAAAGGTTAAGTGGATGGAAGAGTGAATGCATGGTGTTGGAGGGGGTTGAGTTCAATGGGCAAGTGGGTCAGGTGGTAGGTTGGTCAGGGGTTAGTCAGGCCAGATTGGGAAGATGAGTCAGGTCAGAGTTGTAATCAAGTGTGGTAGGGAGTGTAGACAGGTCCAGGTACTGGGGACTTGTCAGATTGTATAGAAGTGGTCGGGGTTAATGTGGTTGTAATTGTGACATGTAGGTGGATAGTTGGGAGTGCTCAGAGGATCTAATCAGACGTTAGGGCAGAACATTGAAAGAGATCAGTTGAGAGGTCAGTGTGAATGATTGAACAGGGATCAGTTGGGGAGGTATTACTAAGATTTTTCTATCAAATATTTCCTAGTAGCTATTCAGGTAAGTAAATAAAACTGCCAAAATCTCCAACATTAACTAATAGAGAGTTTTGTGGAGAGGAGAGGGAGGTGAGGAACTTCACAATGAATGTTCAAATTTACCAGGCAATTCTCAAGGAGGTTAGTGCATCAGATATCCACTGGGTTCTGAAGCTCACTTTGAATATTCCGACTGGTCTCTGACCATATGGACACAGTGAGACCTGTGCTATTATACTAATACAGGGAAATAACCATGAACAAGAAAAATCTGGATGGGCAATGAATCATTGGAATTGGATTTCTTCCAAGTGTTTGAATCTTTACACAACAGTTTTTCAAACTGTATTATAGCCTTCAGTGTAATACAAACATATTTTAGTATTCCAAATCAAATACTCAAGGGTTATCTTAGCATGGATTTACAGGCCAAAAAATATCCCTGGAGCCTAGGAACTTTCCTGCAATAATGGCTATGTGTAAATATGATTTGTTTTCCTATCAGCAAAGTTCAAATTGCTTCTAGGCTTATTATAATCTCATAAATCTTTCAACATTCTTGTACTTTGGCGAGGATTGAACATAGGAAATACGAGAAGGAGTAGGCTATGAAGCCTATTCAAAAGATTGTGGCTGAACTTTTACATCAGGTTCACTTTTCTACCCTATTGCCACATCCCTTCATTTTCCTTAGACCCTCTTCCCCCAAACAAAGTGTGTCAATATCACCTTTGAATTTGCTAACCTACTTGATATCTTAATATTTACTACTTAATACAGGCAGCTATAGCAAAGAATTTCAAAGGCTCAGGCTGTCAAAGTGAAGCCCTAAATGACCACCCCTTTATCTTAAAGTTCTAATACCTAGTTCCAGGTACTCTAGTTTAAGGACATAAGACATAGGAGCAGAAGCAAGCTAATTGGGTCTGCTGAATCATTCAATGTGATTATGGCTGATTTGATAGTCCTCAACTCCACTTTCCTTGCTTTTCTCCATGAGCTTTGATTCATTTACTGACTTTAATAAGTCCTAATCAACCTTGAATATACTTAATGACACAGCTCCAACAGCCCTCTCTGGTTAAGAATTCCACAGATTCACAATTGTCTGAGAGAAGAAATTCTTCCTTATCTGTCTTAAATAGATGATTGCTTGTTCTGAGATTATTCTGTCCAATTCTAGACACTCCCATAAGGGAAAACAAATCTTTCTGCATCAAGTCCACTAAAAGTCTTGTATGTTCCCATAAGTTTACCTCTTCTTCTAAATTCTGATGAGTATAGACCCAACCTACTCAACCTCTCCTCATGAGACATCCTTCCATATCTGGGATCAGCCTAGTGAACCTTCTCCAGTCTGCCTCCAATGCCAGTATATCTTTCCTCAGATAAGGGGCCCAAAACTACTGGCAGTATTTTAGCTGTGATCTGACTAGTGCCTTGAATAGTTCTAGCAAGATCTCCCTACTTTTACATTCCATTTCCTTTGAAATAAGGGTGAACCCACAGTACCTGGATTCCCGCTTTTTGTGATTCATGGACAAGGACGCCCAAATCCCTCTGTTCCACAGATTCCTGCAGCTTGACTTCATTTAAATAATACTCAGCTCCTCTATTCTTCCTTCAAAACTGCATAAACACATATTTCACCATGATTTGTTCCATCTGCCAAGTTTTTATCCATTTGCTTCACCTGTCTATATCCCTCTGCGACTCTTTGTGTCATCTTCCCCACTTGCCTTCCCACTTTGCAAAAGTTATTTGCAAACTTGGCTAGAGTGCATTCACCCTCCTCTTCCAAGTCTTTAATGTACGTGATGAATAATATATTAAAGACTAAACTTGGGCTATCAATAGCAATTTGTTTAACCTTCAAGTACTCCAAGGGATTGTATATATTTCAATAAGATCATCTCTCATTCTAAATTTTAGAGATTATCGGTCCATTCTTCTCAATTTATCTTCATTGTACAGCCACTCATCTCAGGAATCAATCTAATTGTGTGCATCGAAAGCAGTCATACTCACCTTTAGATGAGCAGACCCAAAACTGTGCACAGTACTCCAAACAAGACAAACATGATTAAAGTATGACATCTTCAACCTTGTGCTCCAGCCCCACTATAACAAACAAACATATAATTTGCCTTAGGAATTTCTATCAGTACCTGTATCAAAACTTCCTGTGAGATAGTAAGAACTGCTGATGCTGGAGTCAGAGATAGTGTGGACCTGGAGGAGCACAGCAGGCCAGGCAGCATCAAAGGATCAGGACAGTTGACGTTCTCTGTTGACTGCCTCGAAACCAACATCTATTTCAAGCACACCGACTCCCACAGCTACCTAGTCTACACCTCCTCTCACCCACCTTCCTGAAAGACTGCGATCCCTTACTCCCAATTCCTCCGTCTTCACCGCATCTGGTCCCAAGATGGGGCGTTCCACTCCCGAACATCCCACATGTCCTCAACGTCCCCCCTTCGGTGGTCGAAAATGCTCTCGACCACATCTCTTGCGTTTCCCGCACCTCTGCCCTCACGTCCCCTCCCCCCAATAAAAACAAAGACAGAATACCCCTTGTCCTCACATACCATCCCACCAACCTCTGTATTCAGCATATTATTCTCCGCCACTTCTGCCACCTGCAATCCAATCCCGCAACCAAAGATATATTTCTTTCCCCACCCCTATCTGCCTTCCATAGGCACCGCTCTCTCCATGACTCCCTCATCCGCTCCACACTACCCACTAGCCCCACCACCCCAGCACCTTTGCCTGCAACTGCAGGAAGTGCTACACCTGCCCTACATCTCCCCCCTCATTTTCATCCAAGGCACTAAACAAACCTTTCTCATCAGACAGAAGTTCACCTGCACATCTGCTAATGTGGTCTATTGCATCCGCTGCTCCCAATGTGACCTCCTCTACATCAGTGAGACCAAGTGGAGGCTTGGAGACAGCTTTGCAGAGAACCTGCGCTCTGTTCACGACAAATGACACCTTCCAGGCGCGAACCACTTCAACTCCCCCTCCCACTCCCTGAACGACATGTCCATCTTTGGCTTCCTCCAGTGTCACAATGACACCACGCAGAAACTGGAGGAGCAGCACTTCATATTTCGCCTGGGGAGCCGACAACCCAATGGTCTCAATGTGGACTTTACCAGTTTCAAAATCTTTCCACCCCAGGCCTCATTCCATGACCAATCCTCCATCTCATCACTGCCTCCTTGACCTGACACAACCTGTCCGTCTTCTCTCCCACCTATCCGCTCCTCCCATCTCACAGACCAATCCCCACCACTGCCTACCTGCACTCACCTATCACCATCCCACCTACCTTCCCCAGCCCCATCCCTCCTCTCTGTTTATTTTGGAGCTCCCTTCCCCCTTCCCCATTTCTGAAGAACGGTCCCAACCCGAAATGTCAACTTTCCTGCTCCTCTGATGCTGCCTGGTCTGCTGTGCTCCTCCAGCTCCACACTGTGTTATCTTTAAACTTCCTGTGATTTGTATGCAGATTTACCTCTGTCTTACCCAACGACATAGAGTTATAGAGATGTACAGCATGGAAACAAACCCTTCAGTCTAACCAGTCCATACCAACCAGATATCCATAATTAATCTAGTCCCACTTACCAGCATTTGGCCCATATCCCTCTGAATCCTTCCTATTCATATACCTATCCTGATGCCTCTTAAATGTTGTAATTGGGCAGCTCATTCCATACATGCACCACCCTCTGAGTGATAAAGTTACTCCTTAGGTCACTTTTAAATCTCTCCCCTCTCACCTTGAACATACACTCTAATTTTGGACTCCCCTACCATGGGAAAAAGACCTCGGCTATTCACCCTATACATTCTCCTTGTGATTTTATAACCGCTACAAGCTCACCCCTCAACCTCCGACGCTCCAGGGAAAATAGCTCCAGCTTATTCAGCCTCTTCCTCCAACCCTGGCAACATCCTTGTAAATCTTTTCTGCACCTTCTTCAAGTTTAACAACATTAAAATCTATACCCCTCATAGTCTCTTTGCATCCTCCTCATAAGCTACTTTTTTTTAACTAGCTTTGATTGTCCACATATTTGAAAAGATTAAACTTGGTTTCCTCAACCAAGTCAAGGATATAAATTGTAAATCATTCAGACCCAAGAATTAATCCATGGAGCATTGCTCAAGATGCACTCTGTCTTCCTGGAAAGATTTATTCCTTGTAATGAAAACACAAAATGCTCAACAGTCAGCAGTTCTGACAACATCGCTGGAGAGAGAATCAGGGTTAACTTTCCATCAGAAGTAGAAAAAGTTGGCAATGTTGCAGGTTTTAAGCAAGTGTCAGGGGTAGAGGGTGGAAAAATTTAAAGAGAAGATTCTGATAGGGAGAAACACAGGAGAGATTATATGGCAAGGAAGTAGGTGGTGAAGGCCAAAGAGAGTAGTGATGGGATAGACACAAAATATATGTCCAGAGGAAGTGTCAATGGCAAAAGAATAATCAGCTGCTGCCCAATCATAGGGAAAGCAGAAAGAAGACAACAAAGATAAAGAAAAAGGAAACAAAATGGCTGCAGAAGTTACAAGGCAATGTAGAGTGCATAAGGCTGTAAAGTGCCTAATTGAAAGACCATCTATTGATTCTTATTCCAACCCTCGCTTCTTTTACATGCTGAAACTCTTACTCTCCAATTTTTTTCTGTTATGGTAGAAGGTCATCAACCCAAAACAATGCCCAGAAGTTAATTAGGAAAACAAATGGAATGCTAGCCTTTATTGCAGAGGGGATATAATATATGAGCAGGCAAGTCTTGCTACAGCTGTACAGGGCATTAATGAGGCCACATTTAGACTGCTGTGCATGGTTTTGGTCTTCTTAGTTAAGGAGGGTTACACTTGCATTGCAGTTTGAAGAGATTCCGTATGTTGATTCCAATTGTGAAAGAGTCGTCTTATGAAGGAAGGTTCAACAGATTGGTTCTTTACTCATTTGGGTTTAGGAGAGTGAGAGGTAATCCTAATGGGACAAATAAAATTATGAGGCAATTTGACAGGATAAGTACTGAGAAGATGTTTTCTCTCATGGAGGAATATAAACAATAGGACACAATGTTCATATAAGGGCTCTGCCATTTAATGTGGAAATTTCCCTCTTCAAGAATCATTAGTCTTTGGAGTTTTCTTCTACAGGGAGCAGTGGAGTTTGTGTCAATAAATATATTCAAGATTGAATTAGACAGGCTTAGACTGATTCTAGGTCTACAGGGACGTCAAAGAATATGGGAAAAGATTGGAAAGTGCAGTTATTGACACAATCAGGTTGGTCATTACCTTATTGCCACTGTTCCTATTTCCTATGTTCTTTAGCTTGACAAGGTAAAGCTGGCTAACTTCAGTTAAAATAGGCCCTGCAACTAGTAGAATGCTCTGATTATAAAAGCCAATATTGTCAAAAACTCTGTTCTGCTGTGCAAAAAATGAAAGCTTCTTCCATTCTTGTCATGGCAATAGTTTGTTTCCCTTTTTACTAAGAGGTTTTAATTGGATAGAAGGGTCTGGCACATTGATACTGATGTTATTCAACTGTGGATTGAGAGTGATGGTTTACTGCCACTGAAAATATATTCAGATGACACTTATTTTTGATGCATATATTTTGCTTCTGATTTTAATGTTCTTTTCAATTCAAATATATCAGCTGTGCATCAAAAGTGAAGATCACGTGTAAACATAGACAGCTTAACAATTAGGATGATAGACAGAGCATTTAACTATGATACCCACTCCTAAGTAAATGTTTCACTTGTTCCCCAAATCTGCCTGTCATTATCAGGATATCTATTACAAGTGTATTAATTATAGAGTATTTCCATTCTCCATTTCTTAACCTATTACTGTGTGCTAGGCTCCTCTGCAGCTGTCAGGACAACAGTGACTGAGACAGAACAGAAAATTAAAAACTGTCTCAATAAATACTGATGTCTTGTTGAGGACAGATACAAGCTGATGTCTTGTCACAGGTGTCTTTTTTTTTCTTTTGTGACAGGAAATAAGTGATTTCAGACACTCAGTTCACTGAATTTTTGTCCTCATGGAAGCGAAGGATGTCAGTCCTGGGAATGAAACATTTTCCAATTTTAGCATTCAAAGTTAACAGCAACCACTCTAAAGTCAGATACAGCAGCATCATTTCGGCTGCAGAGTAAAGCTTTTTCTATCCTGTATACCCATCCATTTCCGGAAGAGTATTTCTACTGCAGCAAAATGCCATCTTCATTTCCACACAGCTTTCTTTGTCCCGTTTCTCACTGAGAATGGCAATTTATGGTCTTGCTAGTTAAAACATAAGAGCACTTCATGCCAAATTCTGCACAGTAGGCACATCACCAGTCAGGACAAGAATCTCATTCAGCCCATCAAGTCTGCACTGATCCTGTAACGAGCATCATCATTATAGGGGAGGCAATGGACTAGTGGTATTATTGCTGGGCTGTTAATCCAGCAACCTGGTTAACATTCTGGGGACCCGGGTTCGAATCCCTCCATGGCAATGGTGGAATTTGAATTCAATAAAATATTTGGAATTAGGAATCTAATGATGACCATGAATCCATTGTCAATTGTTGGAAAAACCACCTGGTTCACTAATGTCCATTACTAATGTCCTGAACTGCCCTCTGGGCAATTAGGGATGGACAATAAATGCTGGCCTAACCAGTGACACCCTCATCCCGTTAATGAATAAAGGAAAAAAATCCCATCCAGACCCACCTTGACTATGGCTAAACCACCCAGCTTGCATATCCCTAGATACTACAGGGTAATTTAGCATGGCCAATCCACCTAACCAGGAAGGAAACCAGAGTGCCCAGCAGAAACCCACACAGGCATACTGCAAACATGCAAACTCCACACAAACAGTCACCCAAGGCTGGAGTTGAACCCAAGGTCCCTGGTGCTGTGAGGCATCATTGCTATCCATTGTGCCACCATGCCATCCATGTAAATTGCATGCAGAAAATTTCAGATGTGACTCAGTTGGTGCCATGTTTCTGTCTGAGTCAGAAGTTTGTAGGTTCACAGTCCTATTCCAGAGACTTGAGCATAAAATAATCCTGGTGGACATTTAGAGGTGCAGCCTTATGGATAAGAAATTAAACTGAGGCTTTGTCTATCCTCTTGGGTGGAAGTAAAAGATCCAATGGCAGTATTTTGAAGAAAGGTGGGGAATTATCGCCATTGTCCTGACCAATATCTATCTTGCAATAGACATTATAAAAACAGATTATCTGGTGATTATCATATTATTGATTGATTATAGGAGTTTGCTGTGTACTACAGTGAAAGCATTTTAAAATTACTTCATTAACTTACTTCATTGAATTCTCTGCAAAATATTTTTGGAAAGCCCTGTGGCATGAAAGGCACTACATAAATGCAAGGTTTACTTCAATTGGATGATTCAGGTGGAGTGTTTGTCAAACAGCCATAATAGACTGAGGAGATTTATAATTATGCATGCAATTTACTTATGGGCAAATGTATGCAGCCTTTAAAGTCATGGTTTAGACAAGTAACTTAAAAATGTATAGTAACTTATAATTCTTAAAATTTTTGATTAAACCATGTTTTCTTGTTTTTGTATGAATATTGCATGCATTCCTTAGTTAAACAGCATCAATTTTGAGGGCAGAGAGAGATTATTAATTATCCTAAATTTTCAACACATGATGGTTTTGTCAAGGTAAATGAGAACCATGAAGGAGTCTAGGATAAATCCTCAAAAGAATTTTTTAAAATATTAATTTTTGGATGTGGCCATCTCTGGCTATGCCCTTACTGAACATCCTAATTGCCCAGAGGGCAGCTAAAAGCCACTCATATTGCCGTGGGTCTGGAGTCATATGTAAGCCAGACCAGGTAAGGATGGCAGTTTCCTTCCCTAAAGAACATTGGTGATCTTTAGTAAACCATTAATGGACATTAGTAAACAACATATTGGAATGTGGACGGATGAAAAGAGAAATCACTGCTGACGAATTTCTAGCAATGTCTCGTTAGTTTAGTGGAATCAAGCATGGGAAATCCTAGTGAGTTGGAGAATGGGAGACTTGGAGAAGAATGGAGTGGACAACACAGCAGAGTGGTTGAGGAGATCAAATAGTGACGTTCCATGATGGCCATTGTCACAGGTGATGCTATTTGTACCTTTAGGATGATCCTGTAACAGGGATTGCAGCCTGAATGGAAGCTAATTCAAACATTTATTTATGGGCTAATTATTGTACAACAATGGGAATGTGCCATACGGATGCTTGATGTTAATGTACCTGGAATAACAGCAGAAAGAGATCACTGGAAACAATAGTAGTAGAAAGAAAATCACAAATGCCAAGTGCTTCCTGGAATGTCAGCAATATAGCTAACTCCAATGGAGGATTTTTTTTTTGAGTAGGTTATATTGTATTTGTCTCCATGGAAATTTCATTATAGATGTAACAATGGGAGCAATTACAACTTTTTCAGGAATTACTAAAGCTGAGTAACAAAACCCGATAACAGGTATGTGTTTGTCTCAAAATGATTACTAATTCATAATCAAGACATCCCTTGCTATCCTTTTGTTCTCCAGTAAATCCTAATTCCTCCAGAATTTCTGAGGATATACTAATATGTCTATATTGTGGATACTGTGCCATTGTAACTAGCATTCGTATGAATGTATCTGGATAATTAAGCTTCTACAGCCACCATGATTATTGAAATAGATATGTCACTGGCTAACATTTATTCTTCATTATTAAGAAATGTAACATTTGTAGTAATTGATTGTAAACTGCTATAAGTAATTAATTCCTTAATCAGTAATCCAAGCAAATGAGCAAAGAAGCTGTAAATGAATATACTTGCTTGGAAATATTTAATGAATGGATTAATTTGTTTCTATCAATATAACATGCCTTCACCTGACTATATGAACATCCAAACTCAATGGGCTGTATAATGTTTTATTGGCTAAATCCCAGTTGCTTTAGCTTTTTGTGGAGGGATTCTTGCTGTGAGGTCCAGTAAAGTTTTTCTCTGTATCTTTCCAATTGCTCCACATGGACTATCTATTCTGCCCCTATGGTGTCCCTCACGTCTGAGACTAGCACCATCTTGCAACATGCCAGTCCCAGAACAACTTACCACTTATCAAACATATGCCAGGAACCAACATCCCTACTTGTCTGCCATATTTAAAAGGCTGCTATGCACCTGAATGAGTGGCATTCCAAAGCTGCCCTTCTCGTTCAAGGATGGAGTCTGACCATGTCAGAGAAGGTGAAGGTCTGTCGCAATTCTCCAGCAGGGACCTGGAAACCCTTGTCGAGGAGTGGTGCAATAAAGAGGAATACTCTTCCTGGAGGGCTGATAGAGCAGGTCATGTCACCAGATTTGCCTGGTCTGAGGTTATCAGGGTCAGTGCTGTCTTAACGATGAGAAGGAACAGCCAACAATGCTGTGAAGAGGTCAATGACTTTCTCCATCCTGAGAGGGTACCTTTTCTCTGATACCTCACACTCCATCTCTGCTACAGTATCCACTTCCCCCCAAGGCTCATGCTGTGCCACTCACTATTATCTGCAACATCTTCTCTCCTCACTTTCACTATTGCCAACCTTGACACCATAAACTCTGCATGGCCGCTGTGCTGCTTAGTCATTCTCTTAGGACACCTCATTATTTATTGACCACCTGAACCAGTACTAACTGTCATACTATCCAGTTTTAACTCATTCAATCCCTCCCTTTCTCTCATTCCAGGAGAAGACCATCCACAATAGCGCTGAAAGGGCCATGATGTGCCTGTATTCAATTCATCAGTCTCTACAAGGACAGATTCCTGGCCTTCGCAAGAGAAGACCAAAACAGTTTCTGCAGGGATGATGAGACATCAAAGTCCCTCCAAATGAGGAAGTAAAACTCTTCATTCCACTGGAAATCTGGCAGTAACCCTGATGTCAGTCTCATTCATCGCACACACACCTCTAACCATTGGTAGGGTTGTGTGGTGGTACTTCCACAGATTACGTGTAAATCCCAGTGGCCTCTTGAATCCCTCATTAATGTGGCTGCTAACAAGCCTAATTACTTATCTGCCTCTCGGTGGTCAGTAGTCTTGTCAGACCCTATATCTCTTTCAGTTAAAATGAAACCAAGAAAATGATCAGGAAAAACTATAGTAGAAACCAAGCTAACAAGGTAGGTATGAAACAAGGTATGGAAGACCAATAGGTTTGATTAGAGCACTGGCTCACCAGCTGGCCACCAAGTGTTGATCTCCAGTCAATTAACTGCATCCGTCATTGCATTAGGGAAGTAGGGTCTAATTGGAAAATCCTAGGAGTGGTTTAGTGGTTAGCACTGCTACTTTACAGCATCAGAGACCTGCGTATGACTCCAGCCTTGGGTGAATGCCTGTTAGGAGTTTGCACGTTGTCCCCACGTCGACATGGGATTCCTTCGGGTGCATCAGTTTCCTCCTACAGTCTAAGGATGTGCAGGTTAGTTGGATTGGCCATGGAACTCTGTGTAGGGTTACTGGTGGGTGGGTCTGCGTAAGATGTTCTTCAGAGGGTTGGTGCAGAATTGATGGGTGGAATAGCCTATTTCTGCACTGTAGGAATTCAATGATTCCAGTTGACTTTCTTAACCCTTTGTTAACAATGCTTTTAATAAGCTTTATTTCCTGCCTAGTTTCTAGGCCAGGAGATCATGGCACACTATACATCTACATCAGTCAAAATATCCAATTCCAGGAATAAGTTTGGGAATCCACTGCACTGGCTGGCCTTGTAATGATTGGGCCATGTTACCCAATGCTCCTGATCTTGGTGAAGCCTAAAAATCCAGCCCACTGTGTCTGATTACTTTGATCCTACTGATCAAACTGAATAAAAAAGTATTTTGACAAATAATCATAGAATCCTTATAGTGTGGAAGTAGGCCATTCAGCCCATCGAGTCCACACCAACCCTCCAAAGAGCATCCCACACAGACCAAAGCCCCACCCTATCCTTGTAACCCTCCATTTCCCATGGCCAATCCACCTAATCTGCAGATGTTTGGACTGTGGGAGGAAACTGATGCACCCGGACGAAACCTGCACAGACACGGGGGAATATGCAGACTCCACACCGACAGTCGCCCGCGGATTGAACCAAATCCAGGCTCCCTGGCGCTGTGAGGCAGCAGCGCTAACCACTGAGCTACCACCCTAATAGCATCTATCAATATATCCTCAAGAAGAGGACAAATCCGGGTATTAAGAGCAGGGATTTGAGAAAGTCTTTGGCACTTATCCAAGCAAATGATGGTAAATCATCATGTGTGCTTGTTTTGAAAGGCCATGGAATCTGCCTGCCCTACACATTGAATGATGGTTTCAATAGAAGACACAAGGAGAGCAATGGATAGCACTTTAACATTTTGTTCATTGCACTGGTTACACTAATCTAACTTTATGTCTTTTGATATTCAGGGTCTTTATGTAGTATTAATAGTAATGATATTCAAGTCCTAGCTCTTCTCCTTACTACTGGTTGTGTGAAAAGCAGGAAATTAATATCAAGGCTCAATGCACTGACATGGTTTATAAGGGAGACAATCACATTGACAATACAATACGTTCCAGAAAATAGCAGGAATTTGCACCATAGATAGTATTAACATGTTTATAGACCTATTGACTTATTACATTTGCAAAATTATTATCTTATATTTCTGAAAGAAATACTAGTTAAGGATGATAACTTCAGTCATGGCCATGCACTCCAATTCTTTTTTTCACAATATGACATGAATTAAATAAAAGTGTAGCACAGGATGTATAATAAAGACATTTTTCAATATTATTAGAATTGGACTGGGTTGGAAGATAATGTGTTTATTATCAATTGGTAAATATTAATGAGTCACTTCACAATGTTTTTATTTACTGACTATAACTTCAATAACTAGAAAATATCTGACAAATTTGGGGGAGATTTTTTTTTACATTTTAATGCCTGTTTTTCAGGTTTAAAACAAGGACTGAACCTTACATATTTTTGACTACATCCAGGTTTTGGTGAAGTTTTTGGAAGGATTTTCACCCTGAGGCTTAACAGGTTCTCTCGCCATGTCTTACCAAATTCACCCAGACTCATACGTTATCTACCCCACCCCTACGGCATCTCCCGCATCCAGTTCTGGCCCCATCTTATCATGCACCATTCCCAGAATATTTGCCATTGAGCAGATATCCCAGAATTCATGGGCATTCCTTGTGCCTTCCCAGATTTAAAGGCCGCTGTATATCACAACAAGCACTCTCAGTTCGAGGCTTTCCTGCAAGTTTCTTAGCATTTGTCTTGGACATAGCAGACAGAGAGAAATTAGCACCGCTCCGTGCTGACATGGAACTTCCTCTTTCCTGAGGACCATGAGTAGAGACCGTGCCTAGATTCATGAGAGCCTGGTCTGAGGTTACACCTGGGTCAGCATAGTCTCAGCCATCTGGAGCAATGCAAAACAATGTAGGAAGAAGGTAAATTAAATTCTCTATTCTAGCCAGTATAAAATATTACCATCTCCTCCCCAAAACCTCACACTCAGTCTAACCTTGCTACTGTAACCAGTCCCCAATAAGGTTCATTTCCTACCACCCTAGTTAATGCCTGCAACATCTTTCCTCTTTCGCATTCACCCACCCCAACTCCCAATATGATGAAGCCTATATGTCCTCAGTGCTGCCTAATCACTCACCCGGCACACCTCCCCAACTGTACCAAAACTAACAACTGTTCTAGCCACTTTCATCTGCCTAAATATCTGCCTCTCATTCCAGAAGAAAAACAGGACACAATAGGGCAGAAAGACTGAAGATGGCTGGTGGACTGCCTGACATTCAGCTTCTCATCCTTTATGTGAAGAGCATTCGTATTCTGACACCCTGAGTGGCTGATGGATCATTTCCATGCCCCTAGAAATGTGTCAGAGGCTACCCTTTGCTTCCTGTGCTGGGATCCCCGAGCAAAGGCTATCTGCCTTGAATCAATTGGGGATTGCTGACAACAGTTTGCCTCCTTCCTTTGTGCCTGTGCTAAATGGCAAAGCAAGACAGAAGTAATATGAGCCTCATATGTATGACTGAGGGGGCAAAGCACGAAAAGGCAGGACAATACAAAGCAGGGAGTCTGAGAGTGCTGAGATAAGCTCAGAGAGAGTGTACACTACAACAGCGAGTGAAGACCCATGGGATGCAGCCTGGTACCATCCATGAACTGAATACACAGCGTCCTTATTGCAGCGAACAATGATAGCTGCCGGTGAGTCTGACGTGCAGCATTGAAGTGCAGAAGTGTCCTGTATATGGACCAGGGATGTGCCATGAGGGTTATTAGAGATTGATGCAAATTGGTTGCCCATTTCTTTGGATATGTTATGCATGTAGCCAGTGCCTATGAAGCATGTTCCGACCAGGAGTGGAAGTCATTCTGCATGTTCTGACCAGGAGTGGAAGTCATTCTGTTTTGAGGTCGTTCTATTTAGCATGGTGTTAGGAAGTCTGCAATATGAAGCTAAGATTGTGTCTTCACAAGCACTACGCAATGTCATCATCCCAGTACTGTCATGGATAGTCCCATCTGTGATGAGTAGATTGGAGATTTTGAGGTTTTGAACTTTGTCCCTCATGCAGGTTCTGTCACCATCTGCTGTGGCCTCTGACAGGCAACTGTGTCCTTTAGGACACCATTAGGTTAATTAGTAGCGATGCTACTGAGCCACATTTGGTGATGTCAGCAGAATGTATTCTGTTCTCATGCGACTTACAATGAACTTTCTAAATGGTGTTCAACATGGAGGAGTGCTGATTCATCAGCTGTAACAGGGTGGTTAGCAATAATCAACAGGGGCTTTTCATGTTCCTGTTTGACATGATTAGCTGGGACTTCATGCATCCAGAATCAAAGGTGAGGACTCTCAGAGTCAATTCCTCAACTGTTCAACTGTATAACACCACATTGCTACATTTGCTGGGGCTGGCCTGTCAACAGGACAGGACTTACTCTGAAGTGGTAATTGAGGAGTCCAGAGCATTGGAGAAAAGGTATGATTCTGAGCATATGACCACGTCAGATTGTTGCTTAATGAGTTACAAAAACAGAAATTGCTGAAGAAACTCAACAGGTCTGGCAGCATCTGTGGGAACAGAGCAGAGTTAATGTTTTGAGTCATGCGGCTCTTCATAAAAGTGTTAGACCCGTTGAATTTCTCCAGAAAATTCCTTTTTTTTTTTCAGATCTCCAACTTTCGCAGTTCTTTGTTTCATTATATTGTCTGTGGGACAACACTCCCAATTTTGGCTCATATTCCCAGATGGTAATGGAAAGATTGTTGCAGGGTCAACTGGGCGGATGGTGGGCCTTACTTTTGGAAGGCATTGTGTTTTGGCTGATGCAGATCTGCCGGGTTTTGTTCTTAACATGCCTTGTCATAGCAATTTGATAGGAAAGACTTGTGAGGCCATTTCAACAACAGATGAGAGTTGCTCTTTTCTGGAGTCACATATAGCCAGAAAGGCTACAAATGACAGATTTCCTTCTTTAAAAGGGCACAAATGGTTCAGTACTTCCAGTGTCAAAATTATTGATACCATTTTAACTGGAGTATTATTTAATTAAATTTATCAATGGCCATGGTGGAATTTGAAGTCACACCTCTGGATCATGAGTGCAGACCCCTGGGTTAAGACTCCAGCAGTGCAATTGCAAAGTTACCATAGCCCAGTAAAAAGTGTTTGCCCAGCAGTAACCAGCACAAGTCATATTTTAATTAGATCTTTAAAAAAATTTCTGTGGCCCAGAAGGAATGAAAGTGTTTTCCATAACTATATCATGTCAGTGATCTATCCCTATACTTTCAGTTGCCTTTATCTTCATCACTGGTAACCAACACTTACTGTCCATCCCTAGTTGCCCTTGAGAAGGTAGTCATGAGCATGCTTCTTAAACTGCTGCTGTAGGTTGATCCACAATGTCCTTAGGAGGAGAATTCCAGGATTTTGAACTAGTGACAGTGAAGGAACTGTAATATATTTCCAAATCAGGATAGTGAGTGGCTTGGAGGAACTTGTAGGTGGTGCAGATCCTGTATATCTGCTGCCCTTGTCCTTCTAGATGGAAGCGGTCACGGGTTTGGAAGGTGCTGTCTAAAGATCTTTGGTGGATTTCTGCATTGCGCTGTTGGTGGTGGAGGGAGTGGATGCTTGTAGACGTAATGCCAATCAAGTAGGCAGCTTTGTCCTGGATTATGTTTTTGGAGGTGCATCCATCCAGGCTTTTGAGGAATATTCCATCACTTCCCTGACTTGTGCCTTGTAGATGGTGCTCAGGCTTTAGCTGAGTCAAGAGGTGAGTTACTCTCTACAGTACTCCTAGCGTCTGACCTGCTCTTGTAGCCTCTGTGTATATGTAAAGAGTCCTGTTGAGTTTCTAGTCAATGGTAACACCCAGGATGTTGACAATGGGGGATTCGGTAATGGTAAAACCATTGAATTTCAAGAGGTGGTGGTTAGATTGTCTCCCATTGGAGATAGTCAATGCCTGATATATGTGTGGAGCAAATATTAATTGACACTTGTCAGCTCAAGCCTGGAAATTACCCAGATCTTGTTGCATTTGAACATGGACTGCTTCAATATCTGAGGAGTTGTGAATGGTACTGAATGTTGTACAGTCATTGGGGAACATCCCCACTTCTGACCTTATGCTGGAGGGAACTTCATTGATGCAGCAACTGAAGATGGTGGGGCCTAGGACACTACCCTGAGGAACTCCTCCAGAGATGTCCTGGAGCTGAGATGGCTGATCTCCAACAATCATCACCTATGTGTCAGGTATGACTCCAACCAATGGAGAGTTTGCCCCTTGATATCCATCGATTCCAGTTTGGCTAGGTCTCCTTGATGCCACACTTGTTTGAATATGGCCTTGATATCAAGGTCAGGTCTTAAAGGACCCTGTTACTAGCCTGGGCCTGTGTCAGGTGGTGAGGCAGCTAACAGAGGGTAAAACATACTTGACCTCGTCTTTACCAAACTGCTGGCTGCGGATGCATCTGTCTATGACAGTATTGGCCAGAGTGACAAAAAGCACAGTCCTTGTGGAAATGGTGTCTCACATGCACATTGAGAATTGATTCGTACCTGGGTCCCCTGAACATTCGCTAAGTTTTTGGTTTCATAGTCTAGGGATCATATTACTAGGCCATAGCCGCCCATTCTACACCCCCAGTTCAACACCCTTTCCCAGAACTTACTGCACTAATGAAGCACCCCAACATCTATCTTTTCATGTGGCAAACTGCCTTGGTAGCCATGACAGCTACTGGCAGATCATCCAAAATGTATGGACAAAATTTGAGATCCATTTCCAGGTGTCCTTGGGCCTCTATCCTCTATCCTCAGGGACTATAACCTAGAAAGTGTTGACTCTGGAACAGAAAAACGTTTGAAGACTAACCACTCTGTACCATGTTACTTTGTTATATCAGTTGAAAATGACTAACCAAATATCAACATTAGATTAAGTATCATTTGAACATAGATGGCAGCACTTCACAATGCATCACTACAATAAATGTAACATAGCATATTGGAAGCAGCCTGCACAAAAGGTAGTAATATTTGCAATTATTATTGTATTCAATGCATTTATGCCGAGAGGCAAAAGGCAACTGAATTCTAATGTGCTTAATACTTGGTTATTTTCTGTATTAAAGAATTAACTAAACAGCAACAAATCTATTTTGCTTTGAATTTAAGCACCAATTTCAATTTTAGATATTGCAGTTATAAATGATGCATTCTGATGAATGACTCTCCGCTACATTCTGATTACATTCCTATGAAATGCCTTAGGATATTTTACAACATTAAATGTGCCATATAAATGAAGTTGTTGCGATTGTAATCAAAAATGCATTGCACCAAAATTGCACTGTTATCTAAAATTTGAATCAAGGAATAAAATAAGACATCTTCCCTGATGCTTGTTCTTATTTAGATAGAATTTAGAGACATTGAGATTTACGCTTCCTCACTTTGACATTAATACCAAATCTGTGCCTTTAAAATTCATTCTAATAAATAAAGTGTTAAAAATTTGGAATAAAAACTGCTTGAAAAGCTGAGCAGCTCTAACAGCATCTTTATTATCGGTCTTTACAACATTCTTACTTTAAAACAAAAATCTAATGTGAGGAGTCACCATCTATGATTTACCAAAGAAGTTAGGAAAAGCATCAAATTTTAGGGAAAAGTATCTAACTGTGCAAAGATGAGTATCAGGTCAAATGGTTGATCAGAATATAAAGAACTACAGAGAATGACTGAGAGATTAATCACAAGAAAGAAATCAAAGTATGAGAGGAAGCTAGGTAGGAATGCAAAAATGGATAGCAAGAGTTTCTACAGGAACTTTAAAAGGAAAAGAAAAGGTAAAATAATTTAGGCCTCTAGGAAATAGAATGAGACATGAACAGTATATAAGGAAATGTTGAAAGAAATTAACAAGAACTTTGCTTTTACCTTCACCAGAGATACAAAAGGAATTCCAAAAATAGCTGTAACCAGGAAGTGGATGACAGAGAGGAGCTTAGCGAAATGATATTTGTGAAGAAAGTGGTGCTAAGCCAACAGATGTAGCTGTAGGCCACCAGTCTCTGGGTCCAAGTGAATTCTTCCTTGGATCTTAAAAGCGATGTTTGCTGGGGTATAGATATGTTAATGTTAATTTTCCAAAATTCCCTAGATTCAAAAAAGGTTCCATCAGACTGGAAATTAATAAAACTTAAACCTCTATTCGCAAAGGAAGGGAGGGAGGAAGAAAATGATTGGTCATTAGGTTGACATCTATCATGAAGAGGGTGTTAGAATTGATCAGTAGCTGCTTACTTGGAAAAAACATGAGGCAAACAGGAATAATCAACATGGTTTCAAAGAAAACCGAAGTTTAAACAATTCATTGGGTTTTTTTGAAAGAGTAGCATGTGCTATGGATAAAAGGTAGCCTGAACATGTATTACACTTGGATTTCCAGAAGGCATTTGATAAGTTACCACAGCAAAGGTTATTGTGGACAATAAAAGTGCATGGTGTTGGTTTTAGCATATAGATAGAAGATTAGCTGTCTGGAAGAAAACAGAACATGTATAAATGGGTATTTGTCTGATTGAAAAGATATGACAAATAAAGTCTTGCAGGTGTATCTTCAGGGCTCTCAACTTTTTGCAAATTACATCAATAAGTTAAATGAGGGAAGTAAAGCTAAATTTGCCAAAATAGCAGTTAAATTTGCAGATAACGCCAGGCTAGGAAGGAAATTATATTGCAAAGAAGACTTAAGGAAGTTGTGGATTAATGATGGAAGTTTGAGTGAGTAAGTAGAAATCAGAAAGATTATTAAAATGTGTAAAATGGTTGCTTTTGCAGGAGGAATTAAAAAGCATTTGATTAAACGCAGAACAACTGTAAAATTCTGAAGTGCGGAGGTATTTAGGTGTTCCATTGCATAGGTCAGAAAAGGTTAGTATGGTCGTACAGCACACAATCAAAAAGGCTAATGGGATGCTACCTTTTAATATTAGAGGAATTGAACTCAGAGGAAGGATGTTATGCTTTAGTTATACATAGCATTAGCGAGATCACATTTCAAGTACTGTGTACAATTTCGTTCTCCTTTTTTAAGGAAGGACAGAAGTGCCTTGGAGATGGTTCAGAGGAGATTTACTAAATTGGTACCTGGCATGAGTAAGTTGGCTTTTGAAGATAGTTTGGATGGGCTGGTCTTGTTTCTGCTTGAATTGAGAAGAATGAGAAGTTGTGTCATTGAACAGTATAAGATTTTGTTAGGCCTTGACAAGGTGAATGTGAAAAGGATGTTTCCTTTTGAGTCCACAACTAAACATTAGGAGTCACTTTCTCAGGAGAAGAGGAGGTTTTTTCTCTGAAAGTTGTGTAACTTTGGAACTTTCTGCCTTGAAAGGCAGTAGAATCAGAGTCACTGAACAGTTTTTAAGACGGAGGTGGATAGATTCCTGTTATGCAAGGGTACCGATAGTTATTGAGGGAAGATGGGAATGTGGAATTTGAAACAAAAAGATCAGCTATGATTCTGTTTAATAACTGAGCGAGCTTGAGGGGTCAAATAGTCTACTTCTATCCTGTTTAAATATATATGTTCTACAAATGTTAGTCACGTAACCTCTACCTGAGGCCACATTTACAGATCAAAGTGTGGCTTTTGAGCACCAAGAGCTATCCCACTGACCTCGTCATTGATAACTCCTATGTGGAACTCATCTAACACGTCCAGCACACATTTAATGAAAGTACCCTGCCACAAGTAAAGTGATAGAGCATATCATTTTATTCTAATAATCCACAACCCATGATATACTGGAAACAGCGGTTCAAATCTCACCATAGCAGGTAGTAAATTTGTTTTCATTAAAATTTGGAATTAAAATACTTTAATGATGAACATGTGACAGTTGTTGATTGTTATAAAAAATCCATTTGGTTCCTTAATGTGATTTAGGGAAGAAAATCCATTGCCTTTACCTGGTCTGGCCTACATATGGCTCCAAACCCAAAGCAATATGCTAAACTCTTAAATGTCCTCCAAAAAAAAAAAGGTCTTAGCCAGCATTCAATTGCTTCTAAATGGCTACAAACTTTGAAGAAATGAAAGTAACTGGATGGGCAACTTAACATCGACCTGGACACTGGAACTGAAACTGGCAAAATCAGCCCTAACAGTAATGTAAAGTCCATCTTACTAAAACCTGGACATTTGTGCCAAAAGTTGGGGAGTTGTCATACCGACCAGCCAAGCATCAGTTTGATTTAGTCATACTCACTAAATCACACCTTACAACGATCCCAGAGCATCACTATCACTGGATACCTGTTGGCTCCTTTCAGGCTGGTATTGCAGCAATATCTCAGTTTGCAATACACTGATTTAGGAAGCATTGCTTGAAGATGTCAGTACTGTTGCGTATTCTTTGTGATCACAAGGCTTTCAGTGTAGACCTGCTGTGCGACTCAAATTCTCCATAAACAGAGAGACAACTTGATTTCATTGCATCTTCCTTGGACTAGCAAGACATAAAATACGAAGTTTGTCCAGATTGTAGACAATCCTGTGGTTCAGGGTGCCATTAAATGACGGTACATTGTCTTGCATACTTTGCATCTGAGATTTCATCCATACTTTCCGAAAGCAATTTCATCCCCTTAATCTTCAACTGATGTGTGACCGCAGGCAGTGCATCATGCAACTGAATATGCTTTGTTCTGACAGCCATCACAACATTCATTCTGCAACTGTCAGTTTCCTATTTGTACACAATCATCATGGCAAGTTAACGGCTGGATATTACATTGGAAATATGGCACAAAACAAGCCTCTTTTCCCATCTGACTTTTGCATTGCAACCATCTATCACATTTCCTTCTACCTCAAATGTTAGGTTAGTTACTGTTTTAAATGCATCTGAACTGTTAATTTTCATTTTCTGAAGAACGGTCACTGGACCCAAAATTTTAACTCTACCTGCCAATGTTATTGTACTTTCCCACTCCACTTCAGCCAATTTGTCACTAATACATTCACAATAGGGCATCAGATTGAACAATCTCACTTTCAAACATAACATACAATTCTACCATATTATGGTCACTCATTCTTAAATCTTCTTTCACAGCAAGATTTTTGATAAACTCTCTACTGTTAAATAATACTAAATATAAAGCAGCATTTCTTCATTATCATCTCAACATATTGCTTGTGAACAATATTCCTAACAAAATCTAGAAACTCATCCAACACAGCCTTACTACTCATTTGGTTTTACCCACATCTACTTGCATATTTGCAGATGATCACTGTATTATCCATGTTACATGCTCATCTAATTAGCCTTCCTGATTCATATCATTCCCCTTGCTGCCACTACTGTTAGCGATCTATAAGCCACTCTTACCATACATTTGCTGCTTGCTGATTTAACTTCACCTAAACAGATACCATAATTTGTTCTTATGATCAGAGATCCACCTTGTTAACATATTATCCTATCCTTATTATCAGTGCAATACCACCCCTTTTTCCTCGTTCTGCCTGTTTCTAGCTGTTGTACAACTTTTAATATTCAGTTCATAGTCTTGGTCACTCTACATCATGCTTCTATATTGAAAAGTAGCTCACACTAGTTCATCTCCATTTGTACATTTAAATTATCTACTTTATTGCACATTTTCAGGTAGAGTATCCTTAAGTTTGTCTTTTTGAGATTATTCCACATTTTTAGGTTATTTGATGCCTAACTTCATTTCTTCAGCTTTCAAATTCCACTTGCCACGTTTGTATTTCCGGTTACCAACTCGCATATGGGGTGGGATCTCTATTTTTGAAAGAATGTAAGCCCTATATATAAGCATTAGCTTTCTGATCAGCACGGAATTGGGCTAATGCCCTGAGAAATAGGTTTGTCTCTGCCTTGTTGACCCAATAGTGGGATCACTTTCACTGGCTTTAAATGTAAGAGTAAAATTAATTGAAGATGCTTTTTTAAAATTTTCTGCCTTTTCTACATCCAGTTGCAAAATTTCTAGTTCTTGGATATCGGGAAGGAAAAATTGATAAGTGATAGATATTGATTAGGAGACAGAAAAAAAGTAAGAAATGTATGCTTAGACCATTTACAGTTTGAAAGTCAGAAGAGATTATACAATGAGGCAGAAGTGGGATAAGCAAAGGAGGTTTAGATATACAGAAACTCTTCCACTGATCCATAGAATTGCACATCTTGCACCTTTTTCAGTGTTGCAAATAATACAAAAAAAGCAAAATATTGCAGGTTCTTGGAATCTGAAACAAACACGACAAGTGTTGGAGAAACCCTACAGGTCTAGCAGCATCTGTGGAGAGAGAACCAGTTAAGGTTTTTAAAGATGCGTTCTGAAGAAGTCATACTGGATTCGAAATGTTAGCTCTATTACTTTCTGCATAGAGACTGCCAGACCTGCTGAGTTTCTCTGGCATTTTATTTCTTGTGACAAAACTAACTGTTACATGGACAAATGTAAACTAATTAATGAAAGTCAGCAGAGATTTCAGAAGGACAAAACATGTTTAACTAAGTGACTTGATATTTTTGATGAGAGAGGGTTAATTAGGGTGATGTGTTTGATGAAGTGTATTTGACAAACTGTAACAAAAAATATATCAAAGATATTGATCATAGAATAAAAAGACAGAGAAGTGGCACTGACGCAAAATTGGCTCTGTGACAGGAAATAGAGTAATGGCTCATGGTTGATTTTCAGATTGGAGGAAGGTATGCTGTGAAATTCCCCAGAGCTCATGATAGGAAATCCTTTTTGGGATATGTATGTAAATGCTCCAGACTGGTGAGTGTGCAGGGCACAATGATATTGGGTCCCCTGCTGTTGTGTGTGCCAACAGAACAGCACAGGCTGTCTTAACTACACACAGAAATCATGAAAATCAGTAGGTAGCATCATTTTAAAATGCAGTCCACATGCAATTTAATCAGCATGGGCTAATTCCAAACCATAACCCATGTACCTATTTTAGGCTTGCCCAATATAACATCTTTCAGCTCTCTTACTTCTTTAGTGGGATTGCATGTTGTGCACACATTTTCTGCTATGTATTCCACACTATAATATTCATGAAACTTAAACAGTCCTGGAGGCCATCTTGTGGCTCAGGATCAAGACCCATGTTCTCCAGAAGTGTGTAATAAATCTCTGAACATGTTAAATCAGGCAAAATAAAGTACTTAAACTGTTCTTCATTTGCTGTGCAAGTTTTTCAGACATATTCAAGGTACATGAAGTGCGGGGAAACATTGCAGAAAGCCACAGCACAGAGGGATTTGGGGGTCTTTGTACAAGAATTTTAAATGCTGGCATCCAAGTTCAGTGGGAGAGAGCGGAAGACAAATGGGCAGTTGGCCTTTCTTTCAAAGGGAATAGAACATAAACATAGGGAGATCTATCTAAAACTATACAAGGTATTAATTAGATCACACCTGGAATACTGTGCAGAGTTTTAGTCCCCTTATCTAAGGAAGGATATACTGGCATTGGAGCCAGACAAAGAAAGATTCACCTTGTTAATCCAAGTATGGAGGGGCTGTTTATAAGCAGAGGTTGAGTAGATTGGGCTTGCACTCATTAGCATTTGGAAGAATAACAGGAGACCTCACTGAAATATAAAGAATCCTTAGGAGGCTTGACATGGTAGATATGGAAAGGTTGTTTCTCTTTGTCTGAATCTAGAACCAGACAGCATAATCTCAGAGTTAGGAGTTGGACACTTAGAACGGTGACAAGAAGGTCTTTTTTTCTCTGAGGGTCACCAACCTGTAGGATTCTTTACCACAGAGGGCTCTAGAAGTTGGGTCATTAAGTATATTCAAAGCTGAGAAAGTCAGGTTTTAATCAGTAAGGGAATCAAGACTTATCGGGTGAAGGCAGAAAAATGGAGCTGAGGATTATCAGATCAGCAATGATCTCATTGAATGAGAACAGAGTCAATGATCCAAATGACTTACTTCCTGCTTCTGCTGGTCTAAGAATATTTTATGGAAAAAAGTTAGGTTGCACAGGATTTTTGGCATAACAATATCTTGAAAAGATTCAGTAGAAATAAGACTTTTCTTCTATCTTTAGAAACAGTAATGAGTGGACAGATAGAGGAGTAGGATCAATATTTTTTACAGATACTATTTTAACCAAAGACCTGGTTCAGACAGCCATTTCTGAAATGTAACTGTCACTAAAACAGCAACAATTGCCTATTGTCATACACAGGTACTTCACTGCATTGTCCCCTTTTTTCTAAAGGGCTAAGGTGAATAAAGTATGTTGAATACTCATATCTAGAATGATACTTGTCCAGCTCACAGTATGATATCAAACGGTACTTTTTCTTTAAAATAAACTCTCATTTTTGAAGTGACAGATTGTAATTGTTCCAATTCTAGAAGCTCTCTGCATCACTACATAATGACTGAGATCTCCAAATTAATGATCTGAAGTGTTTTGTTGTTAAACTTAGTGCAGCAACAGGTATCTATGATTCATACACTGTGCAGAAGTTTTGCATTCATCATGCATTTGCAGCCTCTGCAGCCTGGTCATGACAGCATCCTTCCAGTTAGTGCTGACATGTCCTCACACATTGTTTCCCCAATGCACATTTGCTGAATTCATTAACTTTTTAAATGCTGGATCTTCCCTCTGCTTATTTGAATTACCATGACATTTAATTTATAATTTCATTTAATCCCTGACGTCAGATTAATCAAGCAAGAACAAAGCATTTCAAAAAGAACTTGTAGCCAACACAAAAAACAGCTGGAGCTGATTCATCCTTTACATTTCTCCTCAGCACCCCTGTTGAAACATTCTGGCCAGTGATCGGTGCTTTGTCCAGATTAAGGAGATGTTTAAAAATCATAGGTGGAAAATGCTTCCAGTTATACTCTAACACCATATGTTGTCATTTCAATGTATTGTAAAGCCTGAGGGGGTTGAATTTTTTCTGCTGATTTCATTGTTGCTTCAGAAATGTTATAATTAAGTACAGCATGAAATTGGATTAATATTTCTCATGTTTTAGCTTTATTAGTTGCAATCAAAAATATACGTAGCTGATCATAATGGGATATTATCCCTATCCCGAGTGTACTACTCAAAGCTCAGAATCTCTTTTTCCAGGAGCTGCTGCTCAAATGTGTCTATCCTCATCTCAAGAGGTGCTGTTTGTACTTCTCTGTCCCCGTCCCCAGTTGACAGCCACATATGTGTCTTGATGCCCATTTTGCTGAGAATGCTGCCTGTGGGCCTTTTTCCTGGTTTCTGAGCTGAGGCACAGCAAGTTGAGCTTTTCTTTTGAAATATGCCACTGCAGAACTTGAAGAATCCTGTCTCAATTTTTCACATGGATGACTGACTTAGGTAACTTATAAAGAAATGCACAAGTATTTATTCAGCCACCAATTGCAAAGGGAAACAAACAATCTTGATTGCTCTGAACATCTTTGCTGGCTCTAAAATGCCAATAAATGTGTCCATCCAAATCTGCAATTTTACGATCGAATTACATAGAATGCATAGCACTGAAGCAGCCCTTTCAGCCAACTGGCCTGTACTAGAGATTATCCTCCATACAATCAAGCATGAACTTTCACATAATTCTAATGATAGATTTTGATATGTTTTCTTCATTATGTGTTTAGTTAAATAAATCAACATTTACTGTGCCATTACAGGACTGTTGTGTCTGCACTCAATAATAAACCATAGTATATAGAATCCCTGCAGCCTGAAAGCAGGCCATTCAGCCCATCAAATCCACACCAACCCTCCGAACAGCATCCCACCCAGATCTACTCCCCTACCCTATCCCTGTATCCTTCTATTTCGCATGGCTAATCCACCTAGCCTACACACACCTGAATGCTATGGGCAATTTAGCATGGTCAATCCATCTGTATGGAGATTGTAGTAGTGTCCTATTACACAACTCAAATCTTCATTTATTAGTTTTTCGGTAAAACACTAGCAATGTTGAACCAATATTTAGATTTTGAGCTTTGAATTTTGTTGGAAGCACATCTTGGTAGAATTTACATGAGAGCAGGACAAACTGTATTGATCCCCAGATTGGATTAACCTCCAGGTTCTTCAAACAAATAACTTCAAAGTTTTGTTAAGGTATCTCACAAAACTTATACATGTGTAGATTGACATTCCACCAACCCTCTCACACCTCCCCCACCCCAAAGTGCTATGCAATGTCAGCAGCAACAGGACTAAAATCAAAGATAAAACATCTAGGATCTAGAGAATTAAAATGAATGAAGGAATAGCATGAAATTGCTCTCAAAATGCAGAAGAATTTCTGAAATGTATTTCAAATATTTAAAAATAGTTTTTAATCATGTAAACAACACTTCCAGTGGCACAGTTGTCTCTATTTTGCCCATTTTTACCTTCTAATTCCCTGTAGACCTGTTTTAAACTTATAATTTTAGTTGTGTTTTCTTCCACTCATCTAACTCCTTGATCAATATAGGCTCCTGGGCCCTGATATCTCAAAATTAAAATTCTCTAAGAAATGTTTAGCTACCCCTTCAGCATCTTGCACTTGTTCTACTTCATTCATTCCATCATTGTCAACTCTGCTGTCAGATATCTAGGCCTGGAAGTCTGGAGTTCTCACCTAAAGTCTTTCATCTGCCACTTGACATCCATTTCTTTAGTCAAAATCTTATGAGATTATGGGAATTAATGAGTACATATCTGGAATGTTGTGCTGAGTTTTGGTAGTCTGATCTTGTTGTCAAAAAGGCTGGATGCAGTTCCTTACATGAGTAAAAAAAAAATGTATCGAATATTTGAAAAACTGTACCTTAGTTCTGAGTAGTATAAAAACACTCCACAAAAACAAACTGATCCTGCCAGTCTGCCTTCATCCTAACTCAAGTGAACTCTGGATCTCAGCATGGGGCCTATGTAGAAACATAAAAACATAGAAAACAGGAGCAGGAGTAGGCCATTTTGCCCTTCAAGCCTGCTCCACTATTCAATATGATCATGGTTGATAATCCAATCCTGTACCCACTTTCTGCCCATATCTTGGATCCCTTTAGCTCTAAGAACTATATCTAACTCCTTCTTGAAAATATTCACTGTTTTGGCCTCAATTGCTCAGTGTGGCAGAAAATGCTCACTGCTCTCTTTTGCAAAGAAAGTTCTCCTCATCTCAGCCCTAAATGGCCTTCGTCATCCATTCTGACATGTGAGGCCTGGTTTATTACTAAGTTGATTTTACGGTTGAATGTACCTTAGGCCTCTCTGAAACATGCCTGGTTTAGAGCATGGAATTCAAGCCCATTATCCTACCAGTGTATGCTGGGATCAAACTCACACAGTAAACATAAAAGTAGTTCCACTCAATTCCCTATCTGTTTTCAGAAATGATGTTCGGGAATTACAAAGGCAGATGTGAGCACATGTCTATGACTGGAAATGATGGCTTTAACTGAGAAGAAAAAGAACAATCAATTTTTAGATTTTTAATATGTCATTAGAAGATATTTTCTTATTAATCCACAATTGGAACAAAAGCCATTTTTAAAATCTTATCTATAAAAAAGCTCCTGTACAATTTGTCAGTAAGGACCAGGGGTGGCACTTTATATTTGAGTATCACAACAGCAAACTACACATAAAATTCAGAAGACTACAATCGGTCCAAGCCATTGTGTCAATCATTTTTAACAAATAGCAATATTGTTCAAAGTCTTACAGAGAGAATGAGAGGTTAAAGAGGAGCAAACCACAGAGCTTTTTGCATGATTACACCATTTTCTCAATGAAAACAAAACAAGCCTTATGAAAGATGCAAGACTGGATGCATATTTCAACTCATTATAATTCAATATTAAAAAAAACACATCAAGGCCTGGAAAATGCTATTTATTCTGCCAAGGACTTGGTGTTCTAGATTAAATTGCATCAATTACATTTTGATTATCCCAGTCCCTTTTATTTAATATCGTAAATATTTTATTAGCCTCTGAGTAAATACCATTTTCCTAACACCTGTTTTAATTTAAATTAAATTCAAATTTATATCCTAACATCTGACTAGTTGCATTCACCTTCTAATAACCCGAGATTCATCTCAAGTATGTAACTTAATATTTAATATACCTTCCATCATAAAACAATTTTCAGATTGAGATAGAATTTCAAAGTGGGAGTCCTGTCCCCTGAATAAATTCATTTGAAGATCAATAGAAATCTTAGCAAAATACCTTAAATGGCTACCAAATCTACCTTTTTAGAATATTATGGACAGGAGGGGAGATATGAACTGAGCACCCTTCATTCCTGGGCAGAAAGAGTCAAGATGAATGGTGGGCTAGCTGTCATTCAGCTCCTCATCCCTATTGTGGAGAGGATGCTGACTATGACCACTTTGAACGGCTGGCTGACCATGTCCTAGCCTGTGCACTTGTATCAGAGGCCGCCATTGACTTATTGTGCTGGACCCCCCTGACTGAATGATCTCTATCTTGATTTGACTGAGAACTGTTGACACCCATGACAAGATTCCTTGCTTTGTCTCTGTGCTAAAGGCATGGCAATTACATTACTACTATGAGTCTGGTATATTTGACTGAAAGGGCAAAGTGCAAAGTGCAAAATGCCAAGGCATGGCAGGAATGCCGTGAGCATACAGGTAGCCACGGAGTGAGTGAACGAACACTATCGCAGCAACCAAACAGGTTGGCATTGCAGCCTGGTCCAGTGCATGAGCTGGGTGCACATCCGCAAATGCAGAGTCTCCTTCCAGCAATGTTACAATGATTCTTGACGGTGCAACCCAAGATGCTGCAATGAAGTGCAAAACCATCCTTTACATAAATAGATGATAGCCATGAGGGCTCTTGGAGGCTGACAGTTTCCAAATGACAATGTGGACATAGAGCGTGCCGTGGGATTCTGGTGCCAGTTGTTTAATGTAGAAGCTGCATGCGGAAATTACCAGGGACTTGCTCTGACTTCCATGTCAAGAATTCTCAATGTCCACTCAATCATGGTACAGTGACAGCCAATTAAATTTCCAACGTGCACTTTGTGATTTGGATGATGATGGAAGGCAGCAGAGGTCATGCTTCTCAAATGAATACAGGATTAACCTAGGTGACCCAAACCCCAATCTTCATATCCCCTCCTTCCATGCCCTTTCTGTCAACCCAATTAGCTTTAATCTTCTCCATTTTCCCACCCCAACTGATATATTTAATTGTTCATCTCCCAGCTTTCCCTCCCAAACTGCAGGCATACTGCCTAGTCATACACAACATTTTCGGGCACGGTCCACCCAAACTGGGGTGGCAGTCACTGATGACCCTCCTATCACAATACCACTCGTCCTATCACCTCATCCTCTTCTATATTCCTTTTCTCGTCCTTCACAATTAGTGCCCCTTCTGCATCACAGCATGCTGCCTCCATTCCCCACAACTGACTTCCCCAGCACCCTCACCACAACATGTTCTCTGACGACCCCCTCCCCTCTCCCTTGATATTCATTGGAGAGATTGCTAGGACTAACTGTGGTTGGCTCCCCTTACCATCATGAAGATACAGTCCTAATTGATGAGTGAGAAGACCCCAGACTGGTATCTGTGTAGCTCCTTGACCACAAATCCCCAGACTAATTGACCCGAATCTGCAGAACTGACTGTGATCCATTCTGTGGATTGTAGAAATGCGTACCGATTGATTCTGGATGCCCCAAGTGGCCAACTGACCTCTGAATACCCAAGGCTCCCCTTGACGTACACTGTGCTTGGACCCCTCTGCCTGTAGGTTGTCTCACTTGGTTCTTACTGAGGACTATTCCCCTTAGATTTTGAGACATGACCATTTGGTTGAAGCACATGCAGTTTTCTTGCCGAATAGCTGCTGGCACAAGGCGTGTAGCTGGTGCAGCTGTGGTGTTGTACAGAAACATGTTTGCTCCTTTTGCTGGTCGCTGCTGACCAGTTGCCTGGCTTTGTGTCTGCACAAAAAGGTAAGGCAAGGCAGAACTACAGTGAGCCTTTAAATCGTGAATAAAGCAGAAAAGCACAAAAAGGCAAGGCAAGACAGAGATACTGTGAGCATTCAAATTAAACATAAAGCGAGTGAGCACTAGCAAAACAAGCTAACAATTACACCCTGTTCCAATGCAGGGGATGGTGATTGTTTCCTTAGAGAACTGTGTGTTAGTGTCACCACTGCTGGACCCTTCAGATTTACACATTTCTGGCATCATATTTAAAGCCCATCCACATGTCTCCTCAAATGTCAGAGGAAAGGCAAGCAATCTGCCCACTTCTAGGACAGGAATCTAGAGGTGGAGGTGAAGGTGCCGGTAGATAAGCCACAGATAGAAAAGCAAAGATAGTAGGAACTGCAGATGCTGGTGAATCCGAGACAACAAGGTGCAGGGCTGGATGAACACAGCAGGCCAAGCAGCATCATAGGAGCAGAGAGGCTGACGTTTCGGGCCTAGACCCTTCATCAGAAAAGGGGGAGGGGAAGGGGGCTCTGAAATAAATAGGGAGGGAGTGGGAGGCGGATAGAAGATGGATAGAGAAGAGGACAGGTGGAGAGGAAACAAACAGGTCGAAGAGGCGGGGATGGGGCCAGTAAAGGTGAGTGTAGGTGGGGAGTTAGGGAGGGGATAGGTCAGTCCAGGGAGGACGGACAGGTCAAGGGGGCAGGATGAGGTTAGTCGATAGGAGATGGAGGTGCAGCTTGAGGTGGGAGGAGGGGATAGGTGGGAGGAAGAACAGGTTAGGGAGGCAGGGACGCGCGGGAGTGTTTTTGGGATGGGGTAGGGGGAGGGGAGATTTTGAAACTTGTGAAATCCACATTGATACTATTGGGCTGCAGGGTTCCCAAGCGGAATATGAGGTGCTGTTCCTGCAACCTTCGGGTGGCATCGTTGTGGCACTGCAGGAGGCCCAGGATGGACATGTCGTCTGAGGAATGGGAGGGGGAGTTGAAATGGTTCGCGACTGGGAGGTGCAGTTGTTTATTGCGAACCGAGCGTAGGTGTTCTGCAAAGGGGTCTCCGAGCCTCCGCTTGGTTTCTCTGATGTAGAGGAGGCCACACCGGGTACAGCGGATGCAGTATACCACATTGGCAGATGTGCAGGTGAACATCTGCTTGATGTGGAAAGTCTTCTTGGGGCCTGGGATGGGGGTGAGGGAGGAGGTATGGGGGGCTTCCTTTACATCGGGGAAACCAAGTGGAGGCTCGGGGTGCGCTTTGCAGAACACCTACGCTCGGTTCGCAATAAACAACTGCACCTCCCAGTCGCAAACCATTTCAACTCCCCCTCCCATTCCTCAGACGACATGTCCATCCTGGGCCTCCTGCAGTGCCACAACGATGCCACCCGAAGGTTGCAGGAACAGCAACTCATATTCCGCTTGGGAACCCTGCAGCCCAATAGTATCAATGTGGATTTCACAAGTTTCAAAATCTCCCCTCCCCCTAACGCATCCCAAAACCAGTCCAGCTCGTCCCTGCCTCCCTAACCTGTTCTTCCTCCCACCTATCCCCTCCTCCCACCTCAAGCTGCACCTCCATCTCCTACCGACTAACCTCATCCTGCCCCCTTGACCTGTCCGTCCTCCCTGGACTGACCTATCCCCTCCCTAACTCCCCACCTGCACTCACCTTTACTGGCCCCATCCCCGCCTCTTCGACCTGTTTGTTTCCTCTCCACCTATCCTCTTCTCTATCCATCTTCTATCCGCCTCCCACTCTCTCCCTATTTATTTCAGAGCCCCCTTCCCCTCCCCCTTTTCTGATAGAAAAGCAATCCTTTTTTTCCTCCTGACCATCAAAGCAACCACTGATCTACTCACTCACTGGGAAACCTGACCACATCCAATGCTCATACATGACAACTAAGTGCTCTTGCAACCACTTCTAATGAACTAATAAGCTCCATTTGTTTTACTGCAAGAGAAAACTGGGCCATAACAGGGCTGAGAGGCTAAGAGACTGACAGGAATGGAGAGGAAGTAGCAGACATCAGTCTCCTCATCTCTACAGAAAGAGAATACCGGATTTCAACAGAGAAGAAACTAGGTGAAAAACCCAGTCAGCTGTGCTGCTGTCCTTTACCATCAACATAAACTCATTCTTAATTTGATCACAAATTTATCCATTATCTACTCTCAATTCCCTTTCTCTTATGCTGGCAGTAGCACACCTAAATAAGGCAACACTGCAGACTTCCAGCTCCACCTCCGCCTCTGAAGAAGAAGCCAATGATGCCTGCACCCTCCAGTAGTTCAGATACTGTCACTTTGGTGGGTGCCCTTTCCAGATTAAACTTGTGAATACAATCTGATGAACATATCACTGACATGTCTCTACAGATAGTCAAGGAAGAAATTCCCAAGGCCTTGATACTCAGGATTGCTGGAGACCAGGCACTGAGCCCCAGACAGAAAATAGCCCTGTTCTCAGTGGTTGATTACATGAGGGGAGAGGGACATTTTTCAGGCATCTTTATGAAGCATGTGGATTGCATTTCTTGAAGGTGCAGGGATGGGGCTATTGGTTTAGAAGCAGTGGAATTGAAAGCATTGGTATAAATGCTTTTAAAGTAGAATTCAAATTTGGAAGTCAGGCAGCATCTTGGATTAGAAATCAGAGAGAATGGATCAAGTGTCACTTTGTTTCAACAATCTTATACAGAAGACGATGGTTGTGTTGACATCAGAGAAAGTGAGGCCTCTCAAAAAATTGCAGCAGCTTCCAAAACTGAAATGCAGGAATTGTGACATCTATGGTTGGTTCGCTCGCCGAGCTGGTTTGTTAGTTTGCAGACATTTCATTACCCAGCTGGGTAACATCATCAGTGCAGCCTCCAATGAAGTGCCATTGTGTTTTCCTGCCTGGCAATTAAACTCTAGGGTCCATTGAATTTGATTATTTCACTTCCAGTTTTGCTTTGCAGTGGCGTATATATAGGGTCTAGTTCTATCTGTTTGTTGATGGCCTTCTTGGTGGAGAACCAGGCCTCTAGTAATTCCCGTACTTGTCTCTGTTTGGCCTGTCCTAGGATCCTGATGTTGTCCCAATTGAACTGGTGGTTCTCCTTTTCCATGTGAATGGAGATGAGTGAGTATTGTAATACTCAACAATGTAATAATTACACTGGACAGGAAGGAAAAAAATTTGTCACAAGAATACATGAACATCAACTAGCAATAAAAAGGCATGACCAATACTCACTCATCTCCATTCACACAGATAAGGAGAACTACCAGTTTGATTGGGACAGCATCAGGATCCTAGGACAGGCCAAACAGTGACATGTTCCAGGACTGTTAACTCATGTCATGTCCTGCCAATCTAATAACATTCCATCTATTTCTATTCTTAACATTCCCAAACAATTACTCCATTTTAAATGTTGCCTCCAATGCTGATGATTAAGGTTTGTCATTCAAAAATCAATGCCGTCTCTCTGATCAGCTCAGGTCTGTTCATTTTCTCAGCTACTGTCTCTGATAACATATTCCAGTAATGTCCTGCAACTGATAACAAACTGAGTCTGCATGTTGTTTGGTTTCATCCTCCCACTTGAACGAAAGATTTGACATTTTCAATTTTAAATATTAAAGGCACACATCTTAAACCTAGAGAGGGCAGTTATCTTTAATACATATGCTCAATTCTATAAATACATTGAGGTATGAAATTCAGGCCCTGCGGGTTTATCTATTTTTAAATCCTACTATTTTCTCCATTGCCTTTTATTTCTACTATTACATAGAAACATAGAAGACAGGCACGGGAGTAGACCATTCGATCCCTTGAGCCTTCTCTACCATTTAATGTAATCATGGCTGATCATTGAGCTCAGTAATCTAATTCTGTCCTCACATCCTACACCTTGATCTCTTTAGCCACAAAAGCTGAATCTACTTCCTCCTTGAAAACACATATAGAAAACCTACTAAGTTCGTCCACCTTATTTTTATTGCACAAATTTATTCTGAGGCCAAGGAGAATCAAAGAAATAAACATACTTCTGAAAGCACAGGCACAATTGTAATGCAGAGATTAATTTTCTGACAGCTTTGAGAGTGATTCTGAAGCAGCTTTTCATAATCTTAGTAAACAAATCATGTGTTGACTTCTTTGTTGCTTTATACAGTGCATTATAAGGTTTTCACGGCTTTAGATCAATCACAATTAGCTCTGCTCATCAACTTTCTGCCCACAAAAGTGAACCTGTTTTAAAATACACACACATTTCTCTTGACTGCTTCATGGACATAGAATGGTTAAATTGAATCTTCCTTGCTGTAAACTACTTTTCATCACACTTTATGGCATAGGGTTTTAAAGACATTGCACTTTAGAACTATTTATTTATCAAATGCAGCACGATTTCACACAACATGTAAATTCAAAATTAATTGATATGCCATATCATTAGAAGTGACAAATTATTTTTCATTATTGGAAATATTTAATAGCTAGTAATCCATTGACATCTCTATACTTTTGCTATTTAATAGCCCAATAATGTATAACTCAAAATGATCAGATCTGTTCCTTCATTGCTATAAATTTCTCATAATTATTTACAGTTGTTGGTCCTTTTTGAATATGCTACATCTTATGAAGAATAAACAGACTAGATTTTATTCCAGAAATATAATTAGAATGGTGTCAAAACAGGTATAAGGGAATATAGTTGCCATGGAAATGGGTAGTGGACTTTGGCAACCAGTTGGAACTGCCTCTGACTTATCCATAGGAAAAGAGATACCCCTTTTGCAGTATATGTAGTAAAGTCCAGTGATTAACCAAGCTCTATCAATCTTTCCGAGATAGTAGGAACTGCAGATGCTGGAGAATCCGAGACAACAAGGTGCAGGGCTGGATGAACACAGCAGGCCAAGCAGCA
>NC_063343.1:50294195-50312665 GCF_021869965.1 Rhincodon typus | reverse complement strand
TGCTGCTTGGCCTGCTGTGTTCATCCAGCCCTGCACCTTGTTGTCTCTATCAATCTTTCATTAGCCTGCATTTATGAGTGAAGTGTAACTTAGGCTAATAAGCTTTTGTATTTGCGGCAGTGAAACAAAACCTGACAGTTTTCTTTCCCCTGATCTTAACTGCTGGCTAACCCATTGAATACTATCACTGTAGGTTTATGCATTCACCTTCTGTGCCTTTGTTTACCTGTAACCAATAAAGCCAACAAATCTAGGATTTTCATTATCCTTCATCCATACAGAATACATTTTGACAATTAACTATACCTACAACTGTCTTATCACAACATTTCTGATGTGGGCTTTGCTCAGGCAGGCTATTTTAGCTGATGCAGCAATGCTTATGTTATCCCTCAAAACATTGGAAACTAGAATGTGGATAACATTGTACTAACAAATCCAAAGGATGTTTAATTCAGATCATTAATATGTACAAATAATATAAACACAGGTTCATCAGTGCCAGTGCTTACAGTTAGCTAGTAGATTACAAAGAGCTGTATTCATCTATTACAGTGCAATGCTTCAAGTGATATGTGCTAAGATGATACTGTGATTAAGCCCCTTAAGAGTACGCTGTTATTGTGTCTCCTAAAGGTATACTGATGTACTGACCAAGAGACATAGCACATATTTTGTTTGGTGGGAGGGGTTCTGGCTTGGCCTTTAGAACAATATTTTCTGCCTGTGGATTCCCCTTAGTACAACATGCTTCACAAATATCAAGAAAAGCTGGACACCTTTTGGGTAGGTGTGACAAACTCGGTGTTCATTGCTGACTGTAGGAATAGGGTTGGCCACAACTAAACTATATAATCATTGTGGCTGTGCCACCATGGCTTCATGCATGCATTCATCCTCAGGTGTGAGGATGTCAATAATGTGGCTCTTTTTGTTAGCAAAAAAAACCGTTCCTTCATAATGACTTTGATTGCACAGAGACCATAATTAACTCAATGAGCCTTTCTCTCAGTTTGTCTTTCGATATCACAATAATAGCCATTGATGTGACATCTTCCAGCAAAATAGTCAATAAATTCTTGGGGTCAATGTCTTTATGATATGAATTGGAGTTTGTTAATTCTGACATTACTTCTTATGATGGGTTGGTCATCAAGGACTTTCCAGATGTTTTCTGAATTTTTATACTCATCAATGGAAATACTAGTGATGTTAGTTCTGCAAAGCCCCACATTGCCAATGGATAGCAAGATTTTAATACCTCTTTTCTTGGGATAATCTATTCTTTGATCTGTAAAATAGTACTGCATATCATAATTGAGCTGTTGTAGTTCAGTAAGTGTCTCACTGGAAGCTCCATCCATAAGTGTTTGCCTTTCATTTCTCCTTGCTGTCCTTTGCCTGTTTATTTAGAAAAGTCCAGTGTGGTGTTTCTTTATACTTTTTACTGGTTTTATTTATCTCTCCTTCTAGTTTTGTTACATTTTTCTTTAATCTTGTTTGCCTTTAGTTTCCTTTGTTCTTCCTTTACTGGCCTCGATCCCTTTAAGGCTGTGGTTTTGAGAATCACAGGCTATTAATTTAAGAATTACAAATTTATAGTTGCAGATTTCTGCCCATTCATGACAAATAAGGAATGATGATGCAATGCAGGCTTTCATGCCACTGTGAAGAAAGAAAATGTTAAAATAGACTGACCTCTTGACACAGAGAACCCTTCTTTTAATGTAGAAAACCACTTTTTTTTTTGTTTAGCAGCCATATATTCTTTTTGGAGTACTTTGGAACTATGCTTTTAGAGCCTTTTAACTGGTCTTTTCTTAATTTGGAGCAGCAAGCTCTTTTCTCTTTGAAGAGTGAGAGAAGTAGAATGCTCACCGTGTAGCCTTCAATTTTGTTCATACATTTAACTTCAGATTCTTTAATTTTAAATAAAGACATTCTTAGAGCTTCCTTGTATCTTAAAGGAATGTACATTTGAATAAAATTAAATTAATCTGTTGTCAGGCTTAAATGCCTTACCAACAGATCTATGTATGTGTCTATACTCACCAAAATCGATTGTTCGAATTCTTTTGTGTCCAAAGCTGTTATTCAGATTGTCTTTGATAAGTTTTTTGAAATATCTGCCTCCAAGATCTTGGATTTTTTTTTTTTTACAGATGGCCAACATTACTAACCATGATGTATGTTTTGCATCCAGAGTATTTTAGCTGCTGCAGCAATGTTTATGTTATCCCTTGTGGCATAAGAAACTGGGAAGTGGATAATGTGGAATTGAAGAATCCAACAGATTCATTTTACAGCTCACTAATATATGAAAATGTTGCACTCACAGGTGTCTGGGCTCATGTATAGTTATAAGGTTACAAAAAACAATGTATTCTACTAGCAGGTCATGCTTCAAATCATCTGAATTAAGACGGCGTATATAATCTTTGTAAACTTAGGTCACATGCTATGATACAATGATTATGTCATAAATAAATCTCTTAAAGAAATACTGACTTAATGTGTCAGTTAAAAATATGCTGAACATGAGATAAAACATAAGTTTTACATTGAAATAATTGCTAAATGCTGAAAAAGGGGCTTGTAACATGGGCTATGTTGCTTGTTTTTCAATTCTAATATATTTCTTGGAACTAATTCCCACATGGAACATGTTGCATTGACGTCATATTGGGACTTGTAGCCTTACTGTTCTATTAACACTATTATGGTTGTTGCAATTTTCACTGGGGTCTACTCTTTAGCAGTCTAAATAAAATAGAATAGATTAGCTGTTATTGTCACGTGAACTCAAATGAGTGCAGTGAAAAGTTTGTAATGTCACCACTTTGACATCATCTTAGGTACAGGGTACCTAGGTACAGATACTTTAAGTGCTTGTTAGAGAATTGAAAGAATAAAAAATGAACAGTCTAGCATAGAAATACAAACTTTATAAAATGTACTCAAATTACTCCACGTCTGGAATTAGAATAAAAAGTATCTTTAAAAAGTACTCAAATTATAGCCCTTTTCACTGAGTCCATGCCTGCTTCAGGACACAAGGACTCGCTGCCTCCACGCGTTGGCCTCCGGCCTGGGACTTGCCTCTGGGACTCATCTCCCAGGCCGGCCTGGGCTCAAACAAGTGTCCAGCTTCTTCCACATGCATATCAGGTCCCTGGCTATGTATTCAGGGTCTCTATTTCAGTTTTAAGAGATAAATGTGTGGAACATGTGGCACAAACGCATCACTCATGTATACTGGTGTCCTGATGTGAGAACAACCTGTAAAACACTTACATAAATCTTCATTAGTGAATAAATGTTAACAGAAAATGACAATTCCAACAGAAAATTTCTAATATAGCTATAAGACAAATGAAGAGATGCTTGAAATTGCAAGTGCAAAAAGATCTATTAAAAATTGACATTCAGAAAACAAAACCTATCAGTATTTCCACCATTTGTTCACAGGTGCAAAGTTATTGAAATCTCTTCAAGAGGGTAAATTGAAAGGCGGCAAAAAAAGGATGACTTTGGTGTAGCTGAATCACAGAGGTCAGAATGGTTACAAACAAGTTACAGATGGTGTGTAAGGCTGGCCTAAGATAGATGAGTATGGCACTTCAAGGCAACAAATCATCTGGCAGAGGTAGCTACAGCCAGCATTGGATCCAAAAGGAACAGATGTGCCTTTCCTGACTTTAAAAATGTCCTACAGGATTCAATCTCCTGCCACTCCCCCACCACCATCCCTGTTATATTACACCTTAGTCTCTTCTAACTCCTACCTGCTATCCTGTGGAGATGTCCTAATTGGCTAACAATCCCAAGATCAATGAGCATTGAACTGCATCATGATGCTTGCTTAAAGTCTACAACATGCTTTGCCAATTTTACATGAAGCTGGTACTTCAAATTGAAGCTGCCATTTCATTGGTAGATTAGCTGCAATCCCCGAAACAGCCAGGATTTGCAATTTTTTGGACAGTGACAGATACAAACTCGGAGATAGCAAGAACTCCAGATAGGACAAATTCTTCAAGGTGGGCATCGTTGGAAGAGGCTTCACTGGACAACTTCTTCAAGGTGATTCTAAAGCAGGGTTCCAAAACAAAACATTGACTTTCCTGCTCCTCTGATGCTGCCTAACCTGCTGTGTTCCTCCAGCTCCACACGGTGTTGTTTGTGACACATACAAACTGTCTCCTGACCAGCATTCTATTGTTCCAGTACCTATTTTCTCCATTGGTTAGTTGCACACAGGCTCTAATACATGAACAGCTATAGCTCAATCAAGTAACCAATGTCCTGTCATATAGATAGCCATCCCCATATCAGTCAGGCAGATGCGCTATTGTCACAGAACTATGCTCTCTGGTAGACATATAACTGGGATCTAAGTCAATTGGTTTACAAATTTATTTAATAATGTTATGGCCAATGTCTCTGATGGTTAAGTAGCTGCACTGTGTCATGTTTAGGCTCTCCAAACTCTTTCATTGGATGGTCACAGTCTCTAATGAGTGGATGGCCATACTCTGTGACAGTTCCACAGGCATGGTCTCTCATGCTTAGATAGTGTCACTAACTTATGTTTAAATGCCCCAATCTCTGTCATTGAATGGCACAGTCTCACTTATTTGGTTAGTCATTCAACTAAAACTGTAAAATTGATCCCATAAAATGTTATAATAATCTGCAAATAGATTTTTCCACTTGACCCATGAGGTTTAATCATATTTTGCCTCTTACTCTCCAAAATTTTTAAAATTCCTCAATTTCAAACAAGCTATTACATTCATCTGGTTTTCTTGACAAATCATGAAGAAAAATTTAGATATTTACAAGACAAAATAAATAGAGGATAGGAAAGTAATATAAATCAATGAGTCACTTATACAGTGGGTTAATTCAGCTCCAAAACATGTTCTCAAGTTTTTGTTCAAGCTTGGCTCTGAAGAAGCTTTAGAATCATTGAGTTTCTTCTATTTGTTGATGACTAATTAAGGCTATTCTATATCTCAACACGGATTAGAGATCTAGTTGTTGAAAATAATATCCTATAGCTTAACAGATGAATGATATGTGCAATGGAATAAGGACCATGAGCAGATTATGCCTCCATTCAAGACACAGCTTGGTTTCTGCTTCACTTCATGTTTACACAGATGTCTGTTCCTCCAGGAGCAACAAACCTGGTTAATTTTTGTTGTTTCCTTGCCCAGAAGCACTAAAGTCAATTGGAGCACTGCAGTTGAGATTTGTGATGTCAGCAGAGACTACAGAATGAGCCCAACAGCTGTTGCATGATTCAGTTTTCTCCTGGGAAGTGTATTTACCAGTGGAATCATTGTAACAGCTCCTTGTTCTATCTTTAAGTGTATTTTTCATTTCATGATCCTTGGAACTAAGCAAATGAGGCCAGAACCTCATAAGAGACCTTGGTTAAGTGAGAGCAATGGACACAACTGCTAGAAATCATGGCTGTTGTTTTGTACTCACATGACAACAATCTGATGGATGTCCTCATTTTTTCACAAGTACAATGCTGCAGTTTTCAGATTCTCATCGTCTATCACAAATCCTCTTCATATCCTTTCATTGGCCAAAGCAAAACACACAAGGAATAAAGGGAGTGTCTATCTATACAATCATGCAGTGAACTCCTAGACCAAAACAAGCATGGCAAACTCATATTGAGGAGACAATTTACCTTGAGTGGAAGAAGGTGTTGTGTTACACATCCACTAGGATTGACAACATGGTGTCCTAATGCCTACCTCCGTACCGAGTTAGGAGCCCTGCAACTTGTATGCCATGTAACATTTGTTACATAACCTCATTATTTTTCTTACCAAAATGTCATGCCTCACAATTATGTCTTGAAGTTCATTTGCCAATTATATACCCATCCCACAACTTTATTCATTTCTTCATGATATGTTACAGTGTGCTTTAGTATTCATTATAGGTCTATAATCCTGCACACCCTACTTTGATGCCATTGGCATATCATTGGGTTTTGATTCTCAAGTCTAAATTTTTAACATTAATTTGAAAATCCATGGTCCTAACACCGATCTTTCTGGGACTTCACCATCCAATTTCTGCCACTTTTAAGAGCTACCTTGAACTTCAATTTTTTTCCTTCTGTCTTGAAGCTAGATACCAACTATTATCATACTTATCCACTGGCTCTGCATATTCCCTGCTTATTCATTCATCTATTATTGAATATTAAGGTTCTGCTCTAAGGATCCCCAGACTTGTATTATCTTCCGTGTCAAATATAGACATTACATTAGCTTTCATGAAGTCCTCAATACTACACATTTTCTAACAGATGATTAAATATGTGTAATAATGCTTCACTGATTTTTATCCATAGATTGCTTTAAAATGTGCAGATGTAATCTGTTCAGACCAAAGTCATATCCTGTTTGAGTTTGATTAGTTTATTTCATAAAAATTCTCTCTTTATTTTGCATGCATGTCATCTCTGATCTCATCTTCTGATGCCACAATCACCTGGTATGCTTCCTTGGTAAATATTGAAGCAAATGTTTACTATTTCTGACAGTTTGCTATGACACTGCAATATTCCACAGTGGCCCTGTTTCCACGACTTATTTTTATTATGTAATGTCCTGAAGAATTTTTAAAATATTTTTTAAGTCCCTTTGTAATTTAGTTTCTTTGTTCCACTTTGTTTTCCTAATTGTTTCCTTTTGACCTTTCTCATAACCTCCATCTTCTCTTGTCATGCTCTCACCAGCAGTATATGACTCTTAATCTCAATTTCTAATTTATGTTTTTGTTCATCCCTGGTGTCTTATTAATATTCAGTTTATTCTTGTATTTTATTGAACAGAATTTTTTTCCTGAACTCTCTTGAGCAATATTTTAAATATTCTCTATTGATGTTTGACTTGAATTTCTAGTATTTTGAAGATCAAATAATTCTGTAGGAATTAACATTCAGCTAACAATAAAGACCAGAATAGATATCAAATTCAATATTGATTTTTTATTCAATTCTTGATTTTTAAAATTATTTTCTGGTAAATGGGCAGCATTTCAAAATCTTTGTTAATAACATTTCTTGAAATTTCACATGTACTCTGCCAAAGTAACTCAAAATAAAAATGATGCAAAGGTGTCAGTATTGAACTGATGTGGACACCTCATTCCGCATTGGGAGCCTACAGTCTGATGATCTGAACACAGAATTCACCAGCTTCAAAATCTCCCACCCCCAGCCTTATCCCATGTCCAACCCTCCCTCTCATCCCTGCATCCTTGGCCTGGCACTGCCTATCTATCTTCTTCCCCACCTATCCACCCCACCCTTCCCACTGACCAATCCCCACTACCCCTACATGCATCCACCTACCACCATCCCACCTACCATACCCCAGCCCCACCTCTCCTCTCTCTGTTTATTTCCCAGCTCCCTTCCCCCTCCCCAGTCCTAATGAAGGGTCCAGACCGGAAAGGTCAACTGTCCTGTTCCTCTGATGCTGCGTGACCTGCTGGATTCCTCCACCTCCACACTGTATTGACTAATTTCATGCAAATCCTGACATTAGTGTTAATGAGATAGCACATGAGACATTGAGAGATAGAATTAATCTCAGACTTTCACTTGTCTAATTTCTTTATGCGTGAAACAATTGATGAACAGCTGGAGATGTTTAAAATAAAAATTTAGATTAATTCAGGACTGCTATATGCACCTAAATGATAATGGTTCTCTGAAGTAAAACAGTCTTTGTTGCTAAAAATGTGAGGGAAACATAAAGCTAAAGAAAAGAGCATCCAAAACTATGAAAGATGCAAAATAGCTATGGCACTGAGACTAATATAAAGAACAGTAAAGGAAGTCTGACAATAAGAACTTTGAAAAGGATGGGGAATGCAAATAGAAACCTAAGAGGAATAGCATGATGAACAGATAATATGTCAAATGAAAAGAAGGAAATGGCAGACTTCTGACTTAATTACTTTGTATGAGTTTTTGTAGTAGAGATAATATATCTGACATCCCATTAAAATTAACAATGGATCAAGGACTTGAATGCATAAAAGTTTACGTAAGCAGGTAGACAGTATGGGAGAAAATAACAGTCTTAAAGCTTGGAAATTTCAAGCACCTAATAACTTTCAACCAAGAGTCTTAAAGGAAGTAGCAAGTTGCAAATGATTTAGTGATAATTTTCCAAAGCGCTGTAGATATAGAAATCATGCCTTCATATTGGAGAATTGCAAATGTAATTCCAAAATTTTATAAACAATGCATGAGAGATAAGCTTGTTTATTGACTTGATAGTCTAACATCAAATGTGGAGAGGTTATTGAAATTAATCATTCGAGCCAATTGACATGTACTTATCAAAAGGTATGTCTGTCTAATGAAAATACTGATCTTTTGAGGAAGAAACATTGTAGATAAGGAATGCCAATGGATTTAGCATGCATGGAGTTCCAGAAAACTTTCAACAAGATTCTAAATAAGAAAATGCTAGTTAAAACAATAACTAATAAAATTGAAGGCAAGTTATTGGCCTGGTTAAAATACGAATTAAAAGGCTCCGAGTGCAGCACTGATTGATTGGCAAGGAGAATTATAAGACCTGGTGGCAGAACATATTTCAATCAAATCAACAACCCCTTCATGCCTTGAGATCTGCATTCAGTTCAGTGGATCCAACTGTTTCAAGGCTAACTTCTAATCATTTTTAAAATTCTAATTCTTCGCCCAACATCCCCAGTGCTGCTCACATCCCTCTAAACTCCAGATCCCCAGTGCCATCGTCTCATAACGAACCACCCATCTCACTGAATTTTTAAATTTAAAATTCATTGAATTTTGCCAGTCAAATATATGAGGGATATCGTGTTAAGGCAGGTGGACAAAGTCAAGATATAGTTCAGCCATGACACAATTGAATGGCAAAGCAGGCTCGAGGAGCTGAATAGTTTGCTTTGTCCCTCTGATCCCACAATCGGGAATCTGTTGTTCTGAAACATTAACTTTGTTTCTCTGTTCACACAGGCTGCCAGATCTGCTGAATTTCTGAATTTATTACAGATCTCAAGCAGCTGCAGTATTTTGCTTTTGTTTGTGTATTGTTTGTTGCAAGTTTTGGAAACTATTGTACACAAGAAAAGCTATTTGACCAAGCTTATCTCAACTGATTTTTATTTTTGCAGGAGTAATCCTACTTTTGATGGCCAGATGATTTTCTTAAAGTTTGACTGTCAATACACTTTCAAGTTATTCTCAATATACTTCCCCTCATTTGAGTACCTTCTTTTAGCTGGGCAAAGAAGAGTTACTTTGGCAGTCAGAACTCAACATCCTAAACATGCCATCTGCCCAACAGTATTGGTTTTGGATGATCATGGCCTCAACATTGGCGTCATTAGCTCCTTCGAGGATGTTGATCGATGACAATGGTTCTGAACATTTAGTCCATCAGACCCCCTCAACCTTGTGGCAAGACCATATTGATAGTACATTCCAGCCCGTAATGTCTTCTCTTGGTATTTACTGAAGTCATTCTACAAGTAGACTCTAGAGGCCAAATAAAACTTCAAAGCAAATGTGGCACACAGGGGTCTATTTCCAGAGACACAGTGAGTGCTTGCTTTAAGATTGCATTCAGGAATCTATTAGTGACCTACTTTCATTCCTCTGTGTAATTCAGAACATGTATTGTCCTTAGTGAGAACTATTCTAGCCCATGGGCCAGGTCATTTTGTCTTACAGTGCTGTGGGAAGAAAATCATCTCATTCTAGATAACAATTCCTCAAAATCTTCAGATTACCTACTTTGTTACTTGGTCCAAAGGAATTCATTCACCTATGAGTATATTCAACGGTCTAAAGTGTGCAAGCAAACCAAGGCTGTGATCTAAATCAAGATTCAATTCTTCGTTGCCAGAGTAGTTAGACTGCTTTGTTTGTCATGCAGATCACGTTTTGAATATTTCAACAAGGATTGCAGGTAAAATGTTAAAATCAATATTGAGCAGAAACACAGTATTATTCCCAAGCACTGCAGGCCTAAAAACGTATCAGATGAAGTAAAACCAATCACTCACACAACCACCTATTCTTTCAATAGGTATTTCAAGTTTCATCTAATCTTTTTCAATATGTACAAGCTTTGCATTGTTTTGAAAAAGAAATGTATTTGCTTTACTTGCTCAAAACCCCTTTCCTCAACTTTCTGAAATTGTTTATTAAATTGTAAGATGTCCCAAACTGCTTTCCGATCATTCAATTTAGAAAGGAAGATGTTTTTATCTAAATGCTACTTTCAAGGCCAATGCTTTAATCACACATACGTGTAGAACACCAATGAATGTGTAAAATGTATTTCTACTGCTAGGCTAGCATAGTGACAGATCATCAACATAAAGGAACTCCTAATAAAGTTTTTATATCTACTCATGGTGGTTTGCTGGAGGAAGACACCATCAAATGGAAACCAATGGTAATCGACGAAACACAATTTGCATAAATATATTAAAACCAACAATGTCATATCCTCCATTCTACCCAATCTACTTTTCACTTTTGATTTTATCACAAGTAAATGTTAAGTGCTTTCTTGTTACTGACTGTATTATTGTTAAATACTATGTAATGTATTTCAGTATTCTTTTTCTAATGTTGTTGAGAGATGAGGTATAGAATTGTGGGGAATGAAACTTTTACTTAAATTCAACTTTATGAGATAGTGTCAGGATCAAATCAGGTATGGCATGATTATATGCTGAGTGAGGCTCTCTCCACTTAGCACCAACAATAGATTTTAACCTATCTGTCAGAACATGGCTAAAATTCTAACCATGTGAATTCTGTTGCTTACCATAGCATTGTCACAGCATAAAACTAGAAATTTTAATCATTTTTATTGTCCAATTCAGCCTAAAAGATTGACTGAAATCATCAGAAAATTATTGCAACACAAAATCAAAAATAATGCAGCTGCTGGAAATCTGAAAAACAAAAAAAACACCTTGGGAATACTTAAGCAGTTCAGGCAGCATCTTTGGAGAGACAAATCGTACTACTCAACATTGGTATCAGGAGTAGTCCATTTGGCCCATTGAGTCTGCTGTGAAATTCAGTAAGCCAATGGTCAATCTAATTGTAGACATAATCAAATTTCCTGCTACTCCTCAGAACCGCCCCAGGGAGTTTGTCATGGAACTGTATAAAATGTTAGGGTGATCACAGCTAGAGTACTGTGTGCAATCCTCATTACAGGAGGGATGTGATTGCATTGGAGAGGGTGCAGAGGAGATTTACCAGGATGTTGCCTGGGCTGGAGAGTTTCAGTTATGAAGAGAGACTGGACAGACTTGGGTTGTTTTCCTTAGAGTAGAGGAGATTAAGAGGGGACATGATTGAGATCTTTTAAATTTTGAGGGACTTTGAAAGGGTAAACTTTTTCTCTTGATGGAGGGATCAATTACCAAGAGGCCTAGATTTAAGGTAAAGGGCAGAAGGTTTAGATGAAATATGAGGTAAAATCTTTTCACCCAGCAGGTGGTGGGAAGCTGAAACTCACTGCCTCTGAGGATGGTAGAGGCAGAAACCCTCATAACATTTGAGAAGTATTTAAATATTTACAAGAGATGCCAAGGCATACAACATTATAGGTCAAGTGCTGGAAAATGAGATTGGAATAGTTGGTTGTTTTTGACCGGTGCCAACAGTGGGTTGAAGGGCCTTTTTATATGCTGTAGATCTCTGTGACTCTATGATCTAACCCCGGTCAATCAAAATATCTAAATCAGCCTTCAAGATATTCACTGATCCAGACTTCACAACTCTGAGTGAAAGAAATTTATAAAGCCTATCAACCATCTGAGAGAAGAAATTCCCCCTCATCTCTATCTTAATTTGAATGTTTCCTGAATGTTTCTGTTGCTGAGCCAAATTGCTATCCATGCCGAAATATTATCCATAACGCTGTGAACACTAACCTTTTGAAATAATCTTTTATATGACACCTTGTTAAATATCTTTTGGAAATTCAAATACATTATTTTTCTTAGAAGCTTCTATCATTTCTTGATTTATATTCAGCCCTACATTGTAACTACTGTCAGTGGGCTATAAATCAGTTTAAGTGACTTCTTTCCTTTGTTATTTCTAATCTCTACCCAAACTGATCTGACATTTTGATTCTCTGAACCAAGATTATCTCTCACACAAATTATCTCATACTTTATTACCAGAGCAACCTCATCTTTTTTCTTCCTTCTTGTCCTTCCAAAATGTCAAGAACTCTTGAATATTCTTGTCCCATCCAAAGTCACTTTATAACCACGGGCTGAATCTTACCAGAGATTGGCTTTGTGTCATTTTTGGAGTTTCTCTCCACAGGTCCTGGCACGTTTTCTCAATCCATCATCCCAAATTCACCAAATTAACTAAGCACCATGCCCCAATAACACACTGCCCATCCAATTTTGCTACTCACAGTAAGTTAACTCTGGGATATCTCAGGATGCCCAGCATTGGCACCATTTTTAAAGACCAACTGAGAACCTCATCAAACATTGATAGTCCACAGTTGTCCTTCACTGTGCAGATAACGGGACAGTGACAAAAAAACCCAATACTGTTCAAAGCACAAAGGTGGCACAGCTGACACTTCGTTGCACATACAAGTGGACATTCAAAAAGCTACCACTATTTAACCAGCAAGCCAACCAGCCATTCCCATCTGACTATCTTGTCTAAGTCAATGATATCCTTCCACCAATGTCCACTGTAACACTTTGCAACTCTTCATCATTCAATGTAGGACCATCACATACAGGAAGGCTTTTGAATGACCATTTAATTTTATTGAACGACAACAAATATGAAGAAAAGCATACAAATAGAAGCCGTATTTGCTACTTACAGCTGAAATGGATTGATTGTTCTTCAAGCACAATTGATGAGGGACGACCGCACCTAGCTCTCATCTACTGGAATTGCATTTCAATTAAGCCCTGTATAGCTGATAGTTTGCAGCAATGTCAGGCACTATCATGCAGAAGGTGCTAAATTGGACAATGCAGGTGAGTGAACCAACTGGCAATGGATGAATTGATTGGCATAAGTTAAGGCACAGGCAGCTTTCTTTTGGAGGAGTTCAAGTTTACAGAGGTTTCAAGGTAGAATATTGGTGAGAAATAATTAAAATAATAATTTATAGAGACAATAGTATGGATAAAGTTTGCAGCAATCACAAGAGTCACAAATTGAATGAGTGAGAAAATGAATGGCAGAGAAAGTACAATGTGAATAAAAGTAAGGTTATCCACATTGGTACCAAAAATAGGAAGGCAGATTATAATCTGAATGGCAATAGATTGGAAGAGGGTGTGATGCAACCTTGTATATCAGTCACTGAAAGTAAGCATGCAGCTGTAGCAGGTGGTAAGGAAGTCAAATTGTACATTTGCTTTCATAGAGAGAAGCTTTGGGTACAGGAGCAGGAATGTCTTGCTGCAATAAAACGGTATTTGATGAGACCACACCTGGAGTATTGTGTGCTGTTTTAGTCTCCATATGTGAAGATGGATGTTCTGGCTGTGGAGGGAGTTCAGAGAATATTTGTCTCACTGAATCATGGGATGGCAGAGACTGGATTGGTTAGGATTATATTCACTGGGGTTTAGATAAATGAAGGGGTATCTCATAGAATCATTGTTTTAATGATGTTCTGGATTAAGCTAAGACTTGAAAACAAATTTATTTTACATGAAAGACGGGAAACGCCTTCTGAAATCCTAGAACAAATAGAATGGTGTATGATCCCAATTGCACTAATATCTGAAAAAAAGCTTGCATAGAACATAGGGTGCCATAGAATATCATTCACCCAAATCAAGCCTCCTAACAAAAAAATGAGTTACACCTTAAAATTCTCATAATAATTGAGCGAAATTTAAAAGAATTCTGAAAATTCATGAAACTGAATCAAATAGCATATCTGATTCTATTGAAAATATTGTCAATATTCACAACAATTTTAGCAAACAAGAATCAAATATGCAATTAAGTACAATATACTGAGTCATTATACCAACTCATTTTATAATTTACAAAGCTGTACTGAATTTGGCTCCTTATGTAATTAAATCAATCTTTTCACATGTTTTCTGGCATTTAGCAACATCTTGTAACTCAATTATAGATCAAAAAATAATTTATCCTAAAAGCAATTGAGATACTTTAAATATGAAGACACAGTTGGTAGAACAGACTTCAATACAAATTTACAGGATTCAGTTCCTCCCATTGGGAATATAACCTCAGATCCATCAAGTTAATTTGTGAATCACAATATTTTAAAACATCATAATAATCTCAGTTGTTGTACCTTTCACATTAAACATGGCAAAATTAGCTCACTGTCACACTTTTCCATGAAGACTTTGATGCATTGTGTAGATTGAGGGTATGCTAATTCAGTAATTTAAGTAATCATTTTTTTATTTTTAGTCATTGCAATGTCAAAATCATTGAATCCTCGAGCTATCAGCATTGTAGCTGTACTTTCACCACCTGGACTGCAACAATTCAAGAAGTCATCCTTATCAAGGGTGCCATGGATGGTCCAAAAATGCTGGCTTTACCACTGATGTTAAATGAGGTTTTTTTAAATAAAGAAAGGATAAGAGTGAATCAATGTCATTGAAGTAAAGCTGAAAGTAGTTACAAGGAAAGATTGTACTGAATATTTTCTCCCTAATTCTTGCCTTTCTGTAACTACAGTAACAGGAATGTCAGTCCAGACAATACAAAATTATTCTACGTACAACAGCATTTTACAATCATTCACAATAATCTGCATTCCAACGCTCATTTAGTTCATGTTGTTTGACACCTAATAGTGGCCTATTGAAATCAATGACACTAAAATGAAATCACAGTACTTTAACCACATAAATTGCAAACATTTCCTTGCCTTTAAATTTGTCAACAGTTTTTAACTGAAATCATGAGAATTCAATTGTGGATTGGAAATGAAACAAAAACACTAAAGCACCATAAAGCATTCCTCAGCCTGGGATAAACTCTTCAAACTAGAGACAACAAAATCACAGGGAAAGAAAGGATCAGGGAGATGTAGTCCCAAACAGAGGGAAGGAAAGGATAGAATAATTATGAATTGGGAAATGGAATTGGAATGGGTGGTGTATTCCTGAGACGCAGGGTATTGGAGATGCAGGTCAGGCACATAGGCCTATACCAGTACTCTACAACGCCTGAAGAGTCTAGCCTGTGTGCTGGCTGGCCCTGACTTACATCAGGGGATGAGGGTTCAGTGGGGGGGGGTGGTGAACTGCAAGATTGTGGTTCTGAGATACATGTTGAATGGTGGAGTGGACTAGTTTTATTTTAAGATATTTTTATTCACAGTACATTTTCACATTTTTCTCACCTTGCTCCTTTAAGTACAAGATGTGCTGGGACATCTAGTTTTCTTAGGCACCAGCACAGACTACATGTTGGAGAGGCTATGTCCTGAGCCATGTGATTCCTGTCAGCAGCCTGTTGAGCTCTTCATCATTGCAGAGAGTGAGCTGCAGGTGGCAGGGTTTTTGCACACATTCATGTCCTGAGTCACATTGCCTTAGTGGTCAAGCACTCAATAAGACTGGCAAAGAAGATGTGGGCTATTAGAAAGGGTGTGGGATTGAGGAAAAATCCCCATCCTCTAAAATATTGGACAAAATCCTGGATGTTTAAAAATTTTTAAAAGGTAAGTGGAAGCAATAATGAGTTCTGTGGAGAATAAACAAACACAACTCACAGAACTGAGATAACAAGGTGTAGGGCTGGATGAACACAGCAGGCCAAGCAGCATCAGAGGAGCAGGAAGGCTGAATTTTCAGGCCTAGACCCTTCTTCAAAAATGGAGGAGGAGAAGGGGATTCTGAAATAAATAGTGAGAGAGGGGGAGGCGGTTAGAAGATGGATAGAGAAGAGGATAGGTGGAGAGGAGACAGACAGGTCAAAGAGGCAGGGATGGAGCCAGTAAAGGTGGGTGTAGGTGAGAAGTTAGGGAGGGGATAGGTCAGTCCAGGGAGGACGGACAGGTCAAGGGGGCGGGATGAGGTTAGTAGGTAGGAGATGGGGGTGGGGCTTGAGGTGGGAGGAGGGGATAGGTGGGAGGAAGGACAGGTTAGGGGGGCGGGGACAAGCCAGGCTGGTTTTGGGATGCGGTCGGGGGAGGGGAGATTTTGAAGTTTGTGAAGTCCACATTGATACCATTGGGCTGCAGGGTTCCCAAGCGAAATATGAGGTGCTGTTCCTGCAACCTTTGGGTGGCATCATTGTGGCACTGCAGGAGGCCCAGGATGGACATGTCGTCTGAGGAATGGGAGGGGAAGTTGAAATAATTCGCGACTGGGAGGTGCAGAACTGAGATGGCTGTCTGCAACCATTGTTCACCCTGGAATTCCAACTTACATCTCCACTCGAAGAGGACAAGGACCAAAACTAACTTTTACATCTTGGGCTACCCAGCACAGACAGTATGCGGCCAATAGAGATACTGAATATTCAACTTCAATCAAAATCCAATCACACATATTTTTAATGATCGGGAAGCAATTGACTTCAGAAAGAAACACCAGAAACACCATGGACAACACAGATTTCGGTTGAGATAATGGGGCACACTGTTTGTATCACTACTAGCCCTGATCTGACCTCAGAGAGCCTTTTTTGTTTCCAACAAGTTTCTGCACAAACAGTTTCCCCACAGGCTTCCAGGCCCAACAAGCAGCTTTGGAAACAAGAACCACAAACCGAAAAACCAAGAACATGGAAGCCAAACTAAGGGCATCATTGGAACAAAGGACATCTGAGTGGGGCGGGGGGTGGGGGGTAGGAGGGGGTGGGTGGGGTGTGGATTTGGTAGGCAAACCAGAGCTATCCCAACAAGAACTTCCAGACACGGGCCTGTTCGGAACCAAGAGAACCAATAGCAAGAACCTTAGCAACCATGTGCACTTTAAAACTACTTTTCTTAGTGGTGAGCTGAAACTCCCAATAACTTAAGGTTTCTGACCTAGCTAGCAAAGAGAGGAAGGAGGGTGGTGACAGTGCATGGAACCCCAAGGGTAGGAAGCCTGATTAAAGTTCCTGTGATTAGAACTGTGGTCTTTACATTCTAATAATGTCTAGTCTAGCTAATAGTGTATTTAATAGTATTACTGTCCTCTGTATAGTTGATTGCGTCAATTTTCCTGTTTAATGCATTTACCTGTATTTCTTATTTTATATTTACCTTTTGTATTTTAAATAAATGCAGAGAATCTTATGCTCTGAAACACCTGTCTACTGCCTTCTTCATTTCATGTTCCCTAAATTAAGTCCAGTGTCTAGAACCAGAGATCTGGGGGTCATGTGAACCACCTAAAATCAGCAAATTACTGATTGCAAACCAGGACCCTACCAAGGTTTTCCAGGTTTTTGACCCAGTGACTGTGAAGGAACGATGATCTGGTTCCATGTGAGGATGTTGTATGTTTTGGTGAGAAACTTGTAAGTAGTGGTCTCTGTGCATTTGCTGCCCAATGGAATTCTAATGGTAGAAATCATGGATTTCAACATTTTCTGGTGTGGTGTTGTTGATGGAACCCTAGTAATTTGGTGATTGGCTAGTTTTCATATGTCATATTTCCAAATTTACTTTCACTGCATTTCTATTTCTCACAATGTTGTTACCTTTACATTGTTACTCATGTTGTTGACTATTTCTTTATCACCTCCCCACACCCCAGCTCCTCTGGTGAAGCATTCCTTGATTTGTATTCCTGATAGTTGGTCACTTTCATGGAGCTGGCAGTTATATTGGACAATGACCAGAAGCAAGGGACCATAACACCTGAAAAATGGAAGGGGTAAGGGAAGATATTGGGTAAATGAAATTGAAAATATGTACTAAAATTTGTTTATTTTTGTTCATATTATGACATTTAGAAAGCCGGTTTAGATGCCTAATATGGTTTCCATTAATTTAACAAGCTGCGGTCGCTTTCAAATACTGATGATTACTTCCACAAATGAACATATTATGACATCTTTTGAATGCTATGATGCTGTTAATTGAGCACTTAGACTGTCAGCAAAACTTGTTCCAAATGACACTATTTGATTTCAAAAGATGTACTGACCATTATGTAGTATCATTGAACACTGACTAAATGTTAACATTTTCTAGTGTGGTAATGCATTTAAACCCTTGAAATATTCTCTTTATTTCATAAAGTATCCATTAAGTTTGAATGAACTCCACCTCTATTCCATTTCCAACTCCACCTATTGTATCAGAGATAGTAGGAACTGCAGATGCTGGAGAATCTGAGATGACAAGGTGTAGAGCTGGATGAACACAGCAGGCCAAGCAGCATCATAGGAGCAGGAAGGCTGACGTTTCGGG
>NC_063343.1:50238707-50274195 GCF_021869965.1 Rhincodon typus | reverse complement strand
CCTAGACCCTTCATCAGAAAAGGGTCTAGGCCCGAAACGTCAGCCTCTCTGCTCCTATGATGCTGCTTGGCCTGCTGTGTTCATCCAGCCCTGCACCTTGTTAACTTAGTCAGTGCTGTCTACATCCCACGAAAGAAGTTTTAGAAAAGAACAGAATGGGATTTTGGCTGAAATCCTGGAATAGCTAAACTCAGCGCTCCAAGACATTCAATGACCTCACAGAGGTGGTCAAGGCCACTAAATACATCTTCAAATGCAACCTTTACATTTGAAACATTCACACAATGCACCACTCAATTCATTAACACGCCCCATCCATCACTCACCTAACAACAATATCCAATGACTAATGCCCACCTACACATTTAGCGCTGCTGCATACGTTACCCACATCTCAGAGTTTGTATGCACTACTAGTTATTCAGAAACAGTAATTTTAACTAAGCATATGGTCCCATTCTCATTGACAAACTTATGCTTTTCTTCCAAAGCAAACTGGCACCTTAACTAACTTGGAACAAGCAAATCTCACATCAGAGCCCCATTGCACGATATAGTGCTCACCGTCTTTGAAGCAGCCATGTCTGAGACTGTAAACAGCAAAGTTGAAATGATGAAATATTGATGTTAATCTTTAATAATATTCCGTTGGCTAGCCCAGTTGGCTAAATGAACGGTTTTCAATGCAGAGAGATGCTAACGGCGTGGGTCCAGTTTCCTCACCGGCTGGTGTTAGCAAGGAGGATTCTCCTCTTACAAACTCTCTCTTCACCAGAGGCATGGTGACCCTAAAATTAAACCACCACCAGTTGTCTCTCTCTAAAGAAGAGAGCAGCTCTATGGTCTGGTTAGATTGTGATGATTTTATCTTGGAGAGACAGGCCAAGTGAGGGCACATAGAAGGTCATCAGTAAGGGAATGCGCAAGGGTACTCGGTTGATGTTTGTATGAGATATTGGAAGATTTGATTAATAAAGTAGAGTATTCATCTTGTGGTGTCCTTCACTCTGCTTTGAGGCCAAGACTGTGTTGCAATGGCCAACAACAGAGGAAAGGCAAGGAATAGAATTAGATCAGGTTCTCTGGTAGCGTAGTTCGGTGAGCTGACTACAGGCAGTTCAGCTGAAAGAGCTGCTCCTCAGCTGCTTATTGTATACCTCACGGTAAGGGTATACCCCATGATTGTTTGAATTTTAAGGAAATTTTAAGACCATGACAAACATAAACATAGAAAATAGGAACAGAAGTAGGCCATTCAGTCCTTTCAGCCTGCTCTGCTAGTCAATGGGATTATGGCTGCCCATCCATCATGTGTTCATTATCATGTGTCATGATACTGTGGCGAGGCCAGTCTGTGTCTGATGCCATCTTCTGTGGATGGAAGTTGCAGGTGGTCACTGCCAGCAGTGTGCCCTGAGACATTGGGCACTGTTGGTCAAGGCTGAGTACTGGAGGAACACGTGCCAAGTTGCAGCCTTCAAATACCCACCGACTTTTATGTCAGGAATTATTGGCGTCTACTTTTGCTCTGATGCAGGGGAAAATAGAAAATTGTTATAAGTGATGTGAGAATATGAAATTATAAAATGTTAATGCTTGAAAATAGCTCTGTCACCATGCACCAATGAGATTTTCATTTCGCCACTCAAGCCTCAGGTGGAAAATCAGACTTTTCTTTTTCTCAACATAGAGAATCTAACTTTTCTGTTCTCACCATACTTTCGCAACTAATGTACCATTAATACCTCAAAGGCTGGGAAATTCAACCTTATCTCTGTGGTTTTCCTCTGGAGCTTGGGTGAAATCAGTCTTGGGTGATAATTTAAAATGGACAATAGGCAATCAACTGCTTAGTTTACATCCTGACCAATTTTTTTCTTCCATAGAAATTATTAGACATGAAAATCAGCTGTGTTTGCAGACAAAGAAAAACTACTGGTTTGTTATTATCTGCTTTGTGCTACAGGCCAAAAATACACTCATTTTCTTATGTTTAGTGATGAAATTCTGCATCCATCTGATTGTGTGCTGAATGAAATATTAAGAATTTATCTTGGAGCACAAACCTGCTATCAATAACAAATGTTTGTGCATCACAGTTTTTTTCACAAAGAAGAAATAAAGAGTCAGTAACAATTGTTATTTGACAATGCATTGCATACCTTAATTTATCTGTCGCTGTATTTCCAATTTACAACCAGACAATAATTAACAATTACTGATATTCTGGCATCTATTATTTTCAAAATTCCTGTCTCAGTGCATTACACAGCTTTGAGGGTACACACATTGCATTTCAGTTTTGCAGCGTTATTTTCATTTATTGACCTAAATATCTGCCCTATATTTAAATTAGACCACCAATAATTTTCCCAGCAACTCAAATTCTAGAAAGCAGTTGGCTGGTATTTACTAGATGATTACCCTCCACAAATGGGTATTAGTTAGTTCAGTTGGGTAGATGCCTACAGTGAGGTGTAGAATGAATGCAACACTGCAGGTTTAATTCCTGTATTGGCTGCAACAGTGCATGGAGTGCTGTGTCCTTACGTTACCTCATGCTGTTGTGGGAAGCTACACTCAAGCTCAACATAACCAATGGTCTACCTCTCTCTAATGAAGAGAGATGCCTGTAGTCCTTTGTGAACGATTGCTCCGTACATACATACTCTTTGTGAACTTGAAGTCATCCAAAAGTATGTTGCCTGTTTCATAACTTGTAGCAAGTTTTATTCACTTATCACCATGCTTGTTGATCTTTACTATTTCTGAATAAAGTAACACCTTGATTTTTAAAAATTCTCATCCTTTGTTTAATCGCTCCACTGTCTTTCCTCTTGTACATTCCCAATTATAATTGTTCCATTGTTGGTGATTGTGCCCTCAGCTGCCAAGGCCCCAAAGTCTGGAATTTGCTCCCCACATCTCTCTGCCTCTATATTTAAATTTTCTTCTTTAGGACACTTCTCAAAACCAACCTCTTGGACTAAGTTTTTGGTCAGCTGACCTAATATCTCCTAATGTGGCTCAGTCACACTTTTCGTATCACATCTGTGAAACACCTTAATACTTTTCATTCTGATAATGGTGCCAAACAATATTGTTATTTTTCTCATCTGAAATGCATGACTTATCTGAATAATGCAGAATTCCATTTCAGTCAGGGAAATTTCATGTTTGTAAAATTTATCAAATTTGCATCATTGTACTATCAATGTCATATTTGAATCAAGAGGTGGGAATCAAGTCATAAATGGTCAGCATACATTCCTGGACTTGTTTTAATTGCCTGGAGAGATCAGGGAGGGATTTTGTAGATGATTGTCTCCAAACTTGGCTTAACAGTTTTGATATGGTTTTGTGCTCTCCAATGCTGTTCACCTTAAGAATTTTCTTGCTGTCATTCATCAGATGTTTATGGGAGAGATTCGATGGATCAGCTGATTGGCATTTCCTTCTTTGTTTCTTATCCTTTTCTGACTGAACTATCTACTATCCAACTTGCCTTCTAGGCCCCCATGTTAGCTATTGTTGTTAATGCTCTCTTTCCCATGCACTGCCCTACTCACCTTCAAATTTGCCATCACCATTTTCTACTTAAAAAAAAATCCTTTACCCTTCTATTGTATCACCCTATCTCCAAACTCTTTTTCCTCTTCAAAATCCTTAGACATGCTGCCACCTTCCAAATCCATGTTCATAGAAGCGTGGAATCATACTGTCACATTGTCCATCAAATCTGTACTGCTAAAACTACACAAAATCTACACTAGTTCCATTTTACAGTCCCTGGCCTTGAATGTTATTACAGTTCAATTGCTCATCTAAGTAATTTTAAAGGTTGTTAGATTACCTTACTCAGCTAGCCTCCCAGGCAATTATCTTAGACCCTCAACCACACCATGGATTGCACTGGAGACAAGGATAGTAGGTATGCAACTGGCAGGATGTCCTCTAGATTTGACCTGTCCCTTCATCAAACTGATGGTGGGGAGTACAAATCATAGCCCATCGTTTCCACTGTTAATTTGGAATTTATAATGGACAAAGTTAACAGGCAGCTTATGGACTGGAGGTTTAATAGTTACAAAATATGTGACTTTATTGCTTCCTCTTTTTGCTTATTGCAGCTATTCACTCAATTGTGGGGGAACGTTAAATTATTTTGCTCAGCCGCACACCTACTGAGCACAAGTCAGCCCTATAGATTCCAGCCTGTGAAGAATTTCCGGATAATGAATGGCTGGGTGGCTGTGAAGGGTGGAATACAAAAATATTATAAACTATTATTCTGCTTCTTTGTGAGAAACCAGGTCAGTCTTTTTAAGGCCACAGGATATTACTATTTTAACATTCTGACATCAATTTAAAGCCGTTGTTTTTCTCAAAATGTTGAGGCCATTGGTCAATCGGAATTTGTTTATTGTTCCTGAAGAAAGTTACTTTTATTCTGGAACTGATTATTTGCTCTTCCTTTTTTAAAAGCAAGTCCAAAAATATATCTGTATAAGATGATGGCATGCAGTGTGATGGACAGATCTCAAAGATTTTTGATCCAGTGTAATTCTTATTTTTCACTGTCACTGATGGAAAATCAGTCCCTAATTGCAATCTATAAATAAGTATTCATGAAAAAGATTTTCAAAATGGAAATGTGCTAAACTGCTCTTGTAAGATGTTTCAATCAGCACTAGTCAGATTGTTTAGATGACAGCACCATTAAATATAAATCATTAAATATAAATCATTTTATAGAGAGATCCTTCAAAGGCTGCTGTGTTGACTGCTAATCCATTTAAATGTCTTTAAAAAAATAGAAAGTCATTTGTGTACTTAATTGTTTCAAAATATGGAGAGAATGTCGAAATGAAGAACATAAGCTTGATAACCTATTATTCCTGAGAAAAAGAATCACAATGTTTGATTGTTGAGATGAGAAAAGGTTTAAGAGAAGGCAAATCATTTTCAAAGGATCGTGACTGAGGATGAAACGTTATGCACTGATGTTGCTGTTGGTTTAAAAAATAATCAAGGAAGTGCATGGTTTGAATATACAATGGTGCTGCTGTTTCATATCTCAGCAACTTTACTGTGAGAATATACTGATGGACAAAATTTCAAAAGAAGCACGAGATGCTCCAAGATAATTCCTGACAGCCAGCTTGAAAATAGATAGGTAGAAAGATTTGGGAACAAGTTGTTTAATTACTCTCATGACAGCATAAGACGTGTAACCTTGAAAAAATGGCAAGCGAAAATAATCTGGGAAGGAAATAGAGCTGTTCAATACTCTCAAAAAAATAGAACAGCTGAAATGGAAAGTGGTGGAGTGCAGCTGGTACTGCTGGAAAATGTTACATTCTCTAACAAAATGTGAGAGATATCCCACAATTTATGAGTAAGATTGACTCAATGTTCATTCCTTTCCATCACAGCCAATTCTTCATTATGGTCAGAATCTCATGAGGACCTGAATGATGTGGGCTATAGCAACGTGAGTGGTAGAAGTGGATGAGATGTTTGCCGAGACCCATCTCAATTTTGAGAAGATCTTGCTGCATCTTGGTACACTTTTCTCAAGCAGCATGGTGCAGTTCTCACTCAGAAGTCAAGTTCCCAATGGATGCTCATTATTGCTTGTTAATTGCCCTTTTAACAGCCAACTCACATTGCAATCTTACCAAACGCATCACACTAACCAGCTGTTGAGAAAACGCAACATGGAAACCAGAGTAGATTCTTGGTGGGCTCAACATATCACTTGCTCCAAAAGACTTCCGTGTTGGAGCACCAACATCTCGGACCTGATCCATAGGCATTGGCCACACATATTTCATGCTCACGGATGTTGGTATCCAACATACACCAACTTCTATGAATGCACATGGCACACTCTGACCATTTACGGATGCTTCTGCGCTTCAGTGCTGCACCTCAGGCTGTGCAGTAAGGACACTTTTCACTCAGGGACATGCATCCTATTCACTTACTGGACAGGGATGCATTTCCTGGATCTTTGCTTTCTGTCATAGTGCTCAATCACTTTGAGCCAACAGGTTGCTCAGAACATCCCTGCATTTCATTGCCTTGCCTTTTTGCACATTGCCCCTGCAGACAGAGATATCTGACTCATATTAAGGTGATATCGCTATACCAGTTAACATGGACACAAAGCCTAGAAGCTTACCATGATTGCCAACAGGCCTCAGTCTAGTTAAGGAGAATAGGCTTTACTCAGTGGATCCCAGCACAGTAAGTCAAGGACAGCCTCTGATATCAGTCCAGGCCCTGCTCTTGAGTGAAGAGCTAAATGACACACAGCAGGCTGGCCATCTTGACTCTTTCTGCTCTATTGTGGCTGTTTTCTTTCTGCAATGAGATGGAGGAAAGTATTATGGAGATGAAAGTGAGTACTGCAGCTACTGTATTGCAGATGATGCAGATGGGGCTGTCTCCCAAGTGAGTGATTAGTCAACACAGACAGCAATGCAGTTTTAGTAATATTGCAGTTTGTGATGGGTGAGGGTGAATGGGATAGATCTTGCTGCATTAGTGAGAATAGTAGAGCATGAACCTAGGTAGAAGGAGTAACAGGGACAGAGTGAGTATGAGATAGCAGAGAGAAATGGTAGCAGTTACAATGGTGGAGTGGAAGAGAACATTAACCTTCTTCCTACAGTACCTGGCATTCTTCCAGATGACTGAGGCTGCCTCAAACCAAGTACAATCTCAAACCAGGCTGGCATGGTCTGGCACAGTGGCTTCCGCTGCTGGTCTGGGGTAATGAGGAACCCCACTTGCGTACCACCATGTCCAGTAGGAGCTCCAGGACGCTACTTACAAAGTGGGTGTGATTTCCCACAGTCTGCCATTTCTAGGGTAAGTGTCAGGAACCAATCAGTGCAGCCCCAATGGTAGATGTTAAGTTAACTAACGCTGATGCTCCTGATTTCTGTTTTCCTCCCACTTTGAATAAAGGAGCTACTTTGGCTGTTTTCCATACTAATGGAACCATTCCTGAATGTACGGAATTTTGGAAAATTAAAATCAATGCATCAACTATCTCTGAAGAATCTTTCTAAAAACTGTGGAGTTAAAAAAAGTGCTAGATGTTTCAGAGTATCTGGTTATATAAAACTATCATAGGGTTTATGTGTGGTTGATTTCTGAAACTATCATTTTAAAAATGTGGTGCCAATAAATGGACAGATCCACTTGCGTACTGAATGAAAATTTGTTGACATACAGTTTTAAGTACTTGAGTGTAATGTTTTTCAGTATAAGGTTTTAAATGTTTGAGTGGGATATTTGTTGATATACAGAATTATTTGAAGAAATTTCAAAGTAGAGTGCTTTTCTGTATCAATCTGAATGTTTTCTTAGTGACATTAACAAAATGTTGGAAACTTTATTTTCTGTGGTACATAGAGTGAAGGGTAAAGGATTCTGGGTGCAGGGATTTGGGTTGGAATAGGACTATAAATTACTATGGAGATTATTAGAGGTATGTGGAGCATAAGGGGCCAAGGGAGATGGCTAAATTGACGTAAGAGATGTGAGGAGACATGGAGGGTCAGTACAGGGTTGTAGGCCATAGGATAGTGATACAGCATGAGGCGGTGAGGCCAGTAGGATTTCTTTTTGTTTTAAGCTTCATTTTTAAACTTTGAACAATGCCAGAGTCCTCAATGAGTTTTTATGTCCAGCATGCTTTGGAACCAGGCAATCTCTTGTGCAGAAAATATTTACTCGGATGCTGCCTGGGCTGAGACATTTTTCCCTGGAGCTTAGGAGACTGAGGGGTGACCTTGAAGAGGTCTACAAAATCATGCGAGGCATAGATAAGGTAGATAGCCAACAGCTTTTCCCCCTGGTAAGTGTGTCTAAAACTAGAGGGCATAGGTTTAAGGGGGGAGGGGCGAGATACAAAATGGTCCAGATGGACAATTTTTTCACACAGAGGGTGGTGAATGTCTAGAAAAGGCTGCCATAGGTAGTAGTGGAAGTGGTACAATTTCATCATTGAAGAAACATTTAGACAGATTCATGGATGGGATAGGTATGGAGGGGTATGAAACAAACGCAGGCAAATGTGACTAGTTTAATTGTGAAAACTGAACAGCTTGGGAAAGTTGGGCAGAAGGGCCTGTTTTCATGCCATAGACATCTGTGACTATGATTCTTAGACTTTTCCTGGGTTACTTGACCCAGCTCCCAATCCAGACTGCTCTCCCACAGCACCCTCAGATCAAAGGTCAGAAATTGGGGCAGCCATTTTCAAAGAATAGGTTCACACAGCTGGAGATTTCATTCAGTTCTGTCTCAGACCAGGGAAGGTAAATCAGGTTGTGTGAGTTCAATTTTCCACAGCAGACTGAAAGTTTAAATCCTGTTTAAAAATTATCAATAAATAAAATGGTCATATCAGATGAAGTGACAAGATGAAGGGCTGTCATGAAAAGCGCTTTAGTAATGCCTTTCAAGGGAAAAAAATTATGCCAGATTATCCAGTTAGATCTATATGTGACTCCAATTTTGCACTAGGCCAGTTGACTCTTAGCTGTTCTGCCTGTGTATTTTTTCAGAGAATACAATTGCTGGCAAGGACCTCAACAACCATTTGTTTCTGAATTGTACAAATTAAATTGTAACATAATAGAATCATTGTACTGTGTAATAAATCCATAGAGTTAATCATTAGATTAATCTACTTAACCAAATGGATTTATTATATCATATTATGAAAGACGAATTCCATGATTAAATCATTGATGTCTGCACTTTACCAGTAAGCAGGTTATCACTTCATTAAAAAGGTGCCTACTTAGAAAAAATAGCAACATAGATTAGAATTAACAGAACAGATTAAACTCTTTGCACACATATCCAAAATTTAATTGAAGCAAATGGCAAAACCTGTTACTCTTGGAGAAAAAAAAAGCTGAACAAAATCTAAGATAAACGTAATTATGAAGTGAGCGTTTAGTGGCACCAAATTTGAGTTCTAAGGAGCCTGTAAATCAAAAAAAAAGGGAAACTGAGTGGGAAGAGCAGCAGTGGGTCAATGCACTACACTACAAGTTCAAGGAATGTTTGAGCATGATGTAGGAGCTGATGCAACATGCCTTATTGCTGAATACATCTATCTCTTGCTCAGAACAGTGAGCAGCATTGCAAAGAAGGACCGAACAGAAAATAAGTGCTACTGGATAGTAACACACAATGACCCGGATCAAGTTCTTGATGTGAATTATTTTAAAAACAGCCCCATTTCCTCCTTTCAAAACTTTGGCATTTTACATGTCAGAATTATTAAAACTGTTATGCTTCTTGTCAATTGTTCTTTCTTCTATTAGCAAACAGGCCAGGTAAAACATCTTTGGCTGTTCATGATATTAATGTAGGGTTTAGGTTACAAATAAAACAACATCCTTACAGACACAATCTATAGATGTTAGCTCAAGTGACAGGAGAGATTAAGGTCTTGTTGGGCAATTATTATATTGAGTTAATACAGGTATTTCTGCTGTAATGCATGTTTTGTTAACGTAGATTGGCCATAATGTGATTGATGAATAGTGGATGCTGTTTAGATAATGCAAACTTTCTACTGTACAGTATTGTGATTTTCTGTAGCGATTTCCCTATAATACGATTTTCTATGGCGATTTTCTATAGTGCGAGGTCACACAAGAATGTGACTATCATGTTATAGAAGAACTACCTGTACAGTGGTAGTGGAGCTTACTTATTGTGATGGTGCCAAAACCAGATGTGTCACAAAGGTTCTGTATTGATTATCACAAAGACACCATGGTAACAGAGGTGGACTTATGTCCTATTCCAAGATTGGGAGACCACTTTGAAAGAATTTAATACGCATGCTAGAAAAATATTGGCATATTCAATGGACTGATAAAGCCAGAGAAATATCAACTCTTGTGACACTGGATGGACATAGTCCAAGCAACATCATGCCATTTGGAATGAAGAATGAAACTACAATATTCCAGAAATTAAGTTATTGAGAGCCAATGTAGCTGCTTTGTTTGCATTGATTACTTTGTTGTGGTTAGCCAAACCTGTGAAGATCATTTACATCATTCAACAGAACTAATTGAGCAGTTACAAAGAGCCAATTTAGTTATAAATCTGGCTGGATGTGAATTTGCTGAAGCAAAGTGAATATTTGGACCATACTGTGGGACGAGGTCAAGTGAGACCTAAAGAAGTAAAAATATGTTATTGTGGATTTTCCCATGCCTAGAATAAAATGTGAAATGTTGTTGTGATGATCAAGAATGGATTTTCAGAAGTTTGATCCGAATGTCAGCAATGAGGTTTGCTTTCATAAATGTGTTAAAATGAAGCAGAAATTTGAGTGGACTCAAGAAAGTCTAAGTGCCTTTGAGAACCTAAAACTGTTGGCAACATTACTAGTCTTAGCAGCACTGAACTATAAGAAGCTCTTTAAACTGACTGTTGATGATAGTGATAATGTTTTACTGCAAGATACAAAATGGGGTTGATCGGCCTGTCATTTATTTTTCAAATTAACAAAATGTATGTCAACTGAAATGCTCAATGGTAAATAGGGAAATTAAGTTTTGTGTTAGCTATATCTCTGTTCAAAACTTAAGTTACTAACAAAGTTTTTAAAACAAAGTGTTATTTGTTTGAAACTGAAGCCTTTGAGTTTTAGAAGAGATTTTGCGATAACTTGTTTTGGTGGAATTTATTCCTGCAGTTGCACAAATTAAAAGTCATTCTTGCGCCTAGAAAAGACAACCTTAAAATGGTTACTTCAAGGACACTATGAAGAAAACTGAGTGTGAACTGGGGGAACTTATGTAAAATGGGGTTGCCGTGAAACTCATTGTATACTTTAATGTTAATATTATTACAGTTAACAAAATTGAAACAGGGCTGAAAAGAATTTTTCACAGGAAACCAAAGTACCTCTTGAAAGTGTATTTTCATTATTTTTGGAGAGAGTTATGCTGAAATACACCTGATTGTGTTTATATCATTCTGTAGAGTTTTTACTTCAAAATAGCTGCACATGGTTGTTGGTTACTTTGTGAAATATTGGAAAATGTATTTGGGTCAGTCACCATTCTGAAACATTGTCCTAATACAGTATGAGTAAGATATCAGGGACTCCTGGGCTGGATCTACAAGTGGATAGGATAAACATTGAGGATGTTTAGATTTTTCTTGGCTTAGGATTTTAGCTTAATAAACCCATTGATTGGAGGGTTTTGAGCAGTTTTTGAGGAGATTGGACTGGGATCAGAAGCACAATATATTTTCTCTCCTCTTTAAAAGGAGCATAGAGAATAAGTTATCTTAGTAGAAAGTTAGTTTATACAATTTCCAGACCAGGAGGTTTTGGTTAGAAACCTTCAGATTATTAAAAGAGAAAAAGTCCAAGACCTCAGTTTTGAGTGTATTCATGAAAGAAGACTTCACAGAACACTGGAAAGAATCACTTGGGTCAAAATTAAAGATTTGAGATAGGAAGGGGAAAATCTCTTTGGACCTGATTCTGTAAAGTGATTGTGTTGGGGAAAAAATGAGATTTTGTTTTGCAAAGTATTTTAACATCTTTCAAATAATATTCTACATTTAGGTAGCTTGGTTTATTTTATTTTCATTTTCTTTTCTTTCGTGCCATAAACTTCTGTCTTATTGTTAAAGAAAACCTGCAGCCTTATGCACTTATATTTCAGTGAATGACCACTATATTAAATAATATATAACATCTTGTAAACCAGACTTCATTTTGGAATCTGATTTTTCCAGCAGTAACATCAGCTGGACTATAACAATGACATTACTGCTCTATTTTCACAGACACAAACTAACACTAGCATCGAACCATATGACCAAGACACTGGGTCAAAACAAGGAGATGTCTCCTGAAGATATGCAAGTCAAAATCCCATGATGTCAATCTATGTGAAACCTTACAAGAATGATCTGAGAAACCGACTGTCAAAAGATGCTGCAAAAATTTAATGGGACAGTTATCTGAATACAAGATTACAGAGAAAATTGTATAGGAAGATTAGTTACATTTCCAAGGCAATTGAAAGACACCACATTTGGCTCACACTTCAATTAACCACTCTCGTCTTTTCATGGGTGTCAATGTTGCTAATGTACTCTGGCTGAAGGGAAAGTTAGAGAAACATGAGAAACAGCAACAGCAATAGCCTCAGTAACCAGAACAAGCTGTAACCTGGCCTGCACAGCAGTTGAAGGTGGTAGCCAGGGATCAGCAGATACGGTGAAATAACTCCACAGAGGCCCATGTCTCTTCACCTTTTACACATGGCAAATCCTTGACACTGATCCAGCTTTCTCAGAGCAAGCAAAGCTTCTGACACTCCTGTTTATTTTTATTTTATTTTGGAGATTCTAAGCTCCTGCTTTTTTTTCTTTTTTTCCATTTTCCCCAGCACCCACATGTGTGTGTAGGTGCGAGACACAATAAAAACACCATGTGTGTAAATAACTTTATTGACAGTCCACCATCAGGAAAAGCACCCATGTGACCAAAGAACCAGTAGCAAGCAGAACACCCTGGGGCTAGTGCCTATGTGAATGAAAAGGTGAAAAGGAGGGTTAGGGATCAAATCAAAATAGAATTGGAGAGGGAAGTAAAGCACTCCACAAACTATGCTGCCCACCTCTCCCAAAATACATCAAGAGTATTGGTGGACACCGCACGCTCCTTCTACAGGGACACCTGGCACAAACATAATACTCCTCTTTATATCGGTCAGCTGGGGCTCCCTGATTGGACCAGATTAACTGCCCCAATCAGGAAATTCATTCTGTGAGGTCCACCTGGCTGACCTCATTACAATCACAATACACTGAAGACTTCTCAACCCAATCAAGTGTGTAAAACGTTCTGTGCATTAACAGTCCTTGTCACCCACCCACCATCACAACTTCCTTCATTATGTAATTGAAGAATAGTGTAATCATTCAGTAAAGCTTGATCACAACGGTATCCATTAATGCACAGAATAGCTGCAATGAAAAAGACTGCAAATGCAAATATTAAGAATGATGATGAATTTATCTACAGATAGAAGATTGAACTAAATATTTAAAACATCTTTTGATACAGCACTTAAACCATAGTGTTCTATCTGAATAAATTCTTTGTTCAGTTTAATACCGCAATGATGTGCTCCGCTTGTGATTTCAACAGAAAAACTCTTGCATGCTCAGGCAAAAAGGGATCAATATCATTTTGCTGTATTTCAACTTTTGCTAAACATCCTTACCCAACTGTCACAGCTCAGGGTATTAGAGAAAGTAAGGAAGTAAACAGACTGATATTCTGACAGAGGGCAACACATACCAATCCACTGTATCACTTACACAATTATGGAGCTGGGCTCATCTCTTCCAATGAACTGCAGAACAGCACATTCTGAAAGATGAACAATTCACTGAAATTCCTATCCGCTGGTGACAGTCACTGATTCAGGTGGAGCAAACACTTAAGTGCAACGTCTTGCATTACAGTCATTTGAGCTTCCACCCTAGCTGCAAAGCATATGAACATGGATTGTTGGTTGCACTGGGTTACCTTACTTTCCAGATGGACAGCAAAATGGCACCATCATCCAAAAGTTTGATTCTGATCAACCTTCTCATCATCTTCTTCACCTGTCCTGCCTCTTATCGTGAATTGGCAAATTAGGAAAATGGAAGCTGACAATGGCTGAACATCAAGAAAAAAATGAAGGACTCACATTTATATAACACCAATGATGAATTCAAGGCATCTAAAGCCAATAAGGAATTCTTGAAAGGTAATATAGGAAACATGGTATTCAATTTGCACCAAATATAATTCCACAAACAAACAACAATGTTGCAGTGACTAAACAACTTATTTTGTGCTTTTGATTGAAGAATAAACATTGACAAGGATGCAATTGATTGATTGATTCATTGATCAGTTTGATTTGATTTATTGTCATGTGTACCCAAGTACAGTGAGAAAGCTTTGCTTATGAGCAGTACAGGCAGATCATAGCAAGCAAGGACATACAGTTCATAGGGTGAGAGAAAAACTTGGATCGAGTAAGGCATACAGGTTACACTGCACAGGACGTTCGCTGGGCAAAATCAACATTAAAAAGATCAGCATTATTTGAAGTTAGAGAGTCCTTTCATCAGTCCAATAACAACAGAGAAGAAGCTGTTCTTGAACCTAATGGCACGTGTGTTCAAGCTTCTGCATCTTCTGCCTGATAGAAGAGGTTGTACGCGAACATTACCGGGGTGCAATGGGTCTTTGATGATGTTGGCAGCCTTTTCACAGCAGTGAGCTATGTAAATGGAGTCCACAGATGGGTGGTGGTCTTCCATGATGGTCTGGGTTGTGCACATAACCTTCTGTAGTTTTTTACAGTCCTAGGCAGAGCAGTTGCTGTACCAAGCCGTTATGCACCCGGACAGTCTGCATTTGTGGTGCATCTATAAAAGTTGGTGATGGTCCTGTTGGACATGTCGAATTTCCTGAGCTGCCTGAGGAAGAAGAGGCGTTGTCGTGCCTTCTTGGCCATCACATCTAAGTGGGAGTTCCAGGACACGTTGTCAGTTATCCTCACTCCTAGGATCATGACCCTCTCAACCCCTCTCCACCTCTGCTCCATTGATGTATATGGGGGTGTGTTGTCCTCCTTTCTTTCTGAAGCCAATGATCAGTTTTTTAGTTTTGCCGATATTAAGAGAGAGGTTATCATTACGCCACATCACCAAGCCTTCTATCTCCTTTCTGTATTCTGACTCATCTCTGTTTGATGTCCATCCTACCACAGTGGTGTTGTCAGCAAACTTGTAGATGGCATTTGTTTGGAATTTGGCAACACAGTTGTGGGTGTACAGTGATACAGTAGGGGGCTGAGGATGCATCCTTGGGGTCTCCAGTGTTGCATGTTATGGAGGAAGTGCGGTTGCCTATCCTCACCGATTGCAGTCCATGGGTCAGGAAGCTGAAAGTCCAGTTACAGAGGGTGGAGCCAAGAACTAAGTCTCAAAGTTTTGAGATCAGTCTAGAGGAGACCATAGTGTTGAAGATATAGCTGTAGTCAATGAGCAGGAGTCTGATGTAGTTGACCAGATGTTCCAAGGATGAGTGCAGGGCTGGGGAAATGGCATCCGCTGTGGACCTGTTAAATCGGTAGGCAAATTGTAGGGGATCGAGGCAGTCTTGGAGACTAGAGTTGATTTGGACCGTGACCAGTCTCTCGAAGCACTTCATGATTATGGAGGTCAGAGCCACAGGGCAGTAGTCACTAAGGTACGTTGCATGTGTTTTCTTAGGTACTGGAATGATGTAGTCTTCTTGAAGCAGGTAGGGACTTCGGCTTGTAGGAGGGAGAAGTTGAAGATGTCAGTGAATGTATCACGCAGCTGGTCCGCACAGGATCTAAGTGCACGGCTGGGGACTCTGTCCAGGCCCATTGTTTTCCTTGGGTTGACTCCCAGGAAGACCGATATGTCGTCTGCAGCAGTGACGGAGGAACAGGTGCATCCGGGGCTGACAGGGCAGCTGACACTGCGCTGATGGCATTCTGTTGAAACTGAGCATTGAAAGCATTGAATGGAAGGGATGTGTCTTTGTCCACTATCTTGCTGAGGAGAACTTCCTTGTTCATGCTTATAGTAACATCATGATCCTTTCACAACTATCTGAAAGATTTGTTCAAATTTTCCTTCAAAAAGGTAGTTCCCTCTCAAGATGCAGCTGTCCCTCAGTATAGTATTGCCAACCTAGACTTTGTGGTCAAGTCCCCAGAGCAAAACTAGAATCTAAGATTTTCTAATTCAGAAGTAAGAGTTCTATTCACTGATCTGTAAACGATATGTTAAAGCAAACAGAGAAAGCATTTTAGGTTTGTGACAATGTGCTACTTCACAGAGATATCACACAGCCACTTAGACACTACCATCTCCTACAAATAGCGATGATCACCTTCCATATGAATTAAAGCCTTTTTCTTGAAGCAGTGGGGAATTTTAACAGTGCACATAGGTCCTTCAATGGCTTGCCTGTTGTGAGCATTTTGTGCCTGCAGGTCCTGCAAGAAGATAAAAGAAATAAATAGAGGCAAGATTAATAAGTTAGACATGTCAGATTGAAGTAAGAGATCTGGAGGTAAATGGCTATTAAAGCAGATAAAGAGTTTAGTTTTTTTTTTCATGAGATGTGGATACCACTTTCTGACATTTATTGCCCATTAATAAGAGCTCTTGAGAAAGTCGTGATGAACCATCTTCTTGAACTGCTGAAGTCCTCAGGGTGCAAGTGTAATGCTGTTGGGGAGAGAATTCCAGAATTTGACCTAGTGACAGCATTTAAATGGTGATACAGTTTGAAGACAGGATAGTGTCAGTGGATCTTGCAGGCAGTGGTATTCCCGTGGATCTGTTGCCCTAGCACTCCTAAGTGGTTGAAGTCACTTGTTTGGAAGGTACTATCGAAGACCCTGTGTGAGTTGCTGAAGTGCATCTAGTAGGTACACATTGCTGCAGTAAGGGGATTACAAGCATACACATTAAGAGCAGGAGTAGGCCATTTGGAATGTCAACACTTCTCCGTATTTAATAAAATCATGGGTAATCTGAATGTAACCTCAGTTCCACATTCCCACACACCCCTAGTAATCTTTCTCCTGCTTGCTTATCAAGAATCTATTCACTGCTTAATTCAATACCATCCATTATGATCAAATTAATGTTATATTGCTGTCTTTAATAACTACCAAAGCTTTGTGTCTCATTAATTTTGTTTGTCCTTTCCAGTCCTACAATTCATCATAAATTCTCTATTGCTTTGAGATTTTCTTCTCCAGCTTTCCTTTTCTTGTTTTCTTTGTTTATAATATAATCAGCTGCCATGTCTCATTCTCTAAATTTTTCTCTTTATCTCCCATCTCTAGTGCAGCTCCACGTTCACCAGAAAGACTGCTTCAAGCTCACCATGATGAAGCTCAATCTTTCTTGGGCTTACTGCCTGTTTTTCCCCCAATGTCTCTGTGAAGCATCTTGGAATATTTCCTACATTAAAAGTTCTATATTAAACACATTGTTTTTCCATATGTTCTTAATTTAAATGCATTAACTAGTTACATTCCCATGATAGCATTGTTGCTAAATCACTGTATACAACATATAGTGTACATGTATTAGTAGATATTACACTAGAAAATAAGTTAATGCAGGAAAATAACTCTCCCATATAATTGTATTTCATTTTAATATTCTCCTTTGATGTGACATTCCAGGTGCTAGTTTAGTCATCTCTGTTCTTTATGTTCAAAGACAGTTCATTTATTTCTGTTTCCCTGTAGTATTACATTTGAATCTAGTTAGCCATTGCTGATGATTATTTTCACATTAAAGAACTGCACACTATTTAATGATTGATAAGCCAACTATGAATGAATTAGCCCTGTCAAGTTTTATTAAGCTGCGAATTAATAGTTGGTTGCCAGTGATGTAGTATTTAGAAAGGATAATACTATTGAAATTTTTTGCTTTATTAATTATTTACAGTCCAATTCAGTAAGTATTGAAAACTGGAATTGCATACAGAGACAGCATTTTATAAAATTGAGCTATTAGAAAGAGTAAGTATATTTGTCAGATTTAAGTCTATTTGCAGAAGTATCACATTATGACGCTAAAATGTTCTCAGGTACATAGTTAAAGCATAACAAAATGTCAACTCTTGTTGGTTGTATGCCAATACTAAATTGCAAAGAAATATGAATGTTGTTTCATATATACCACAAATTTTAATAAAGGTTTCTACAGCAACAGCAAACTATATATATTATGCCTTTAGCATAATGAAAAGTGCAAAACCACGCTCTCGCTAACCAATGCTTAATAGCAATGTTATAAATTACAATATGACAGAATCACACAATTATTTCAGTGCTGAAAAAAGCCATTCAGCTCATCACATCTATGCAGGCTCTCCAAAAGGGTATCAAAAATTTCGTCATGAGTCATGTCTTTCTCTGTAAACCTGAAGAATATTTCCATTTAAATAATTATCTAACACCCACTTGAATGCCTCAGGTTGAATCTGTCGCCGCCATGCTTCTGGCAGTATGTTCCAAAGATAAACCACTTGCAATATAAAAATGTTTCTTCCCCATTACATTTACTTCGTTTGAAAATCACTTTAAGTTTGTGCCCTCTCATCCATGATCAGATTATGATGGAGAAAACTTTCTCCATGTATAGTCTATCCAAACCTCTCATGAATCTGAAAACTCCAATCAAATCTTCTCCACGCCAAGAAAAATAGTTGGAAATTCACTAATCTATCTTCGTAACTGAGATTTTGCATCCTGAGAACAATTCTTGTCACCCTGTTCTGTGCTTTCTCCAAAGCGTTCACAGTCTTCCAATAGTGTGATACTGGAATTCCATCCCTAATGGCATCGTGGGTCAACCCACAGCAGGTGGACTGCAATGGTTCAAGAAGGCAGCTCACCACCACCTTTGAGGACAACCAGGGACTGGCAATAAGTGCTAGCCAACCAACAACGTCCACATCCTACAAATTAATAAACAAAAAAAAATTCAGATCTCTCTGCTCCTGCATGCTTATCAGAGAACCACCCTTTATTTTATACTGGAGATAGTAGGAACTGCAGATGCTGGAAAATCTGAGATAACAAGGTGTAGAGCTGGATGAACACAGCAGGCCAAGCAGCATCATAGGAGCAGGAAGGTTGCCAAGCAGCATCATAGGAGCAGGCTCCTATGATGCTGCTTGGCCTGCTGTGTTCATCCAGCTCTACACCTTGTTGTCTCTTTATTTTATACTGTTGATTTTCCTTCCACAAAAATGTATCACCTTACAATGCTTTGTATTGACTTTCATCTTCCACCTAGGTGTCCACTCCACTAACTTGTCAATGTGTTTTTCAGTTTCGACACAGTCCTCCTCACAGTTTAAAGCAATTTCAAACTTTGTAACATTTGAAAAACTTTGAAGTTGCCGCCTGCACACCAAGATCTAGACATTCATATGTATCAGAAGAAACAAGGTTCCCAATATCCACCCAGGGAATGCCACTGTAAAACTTTCTCCAGCCTATTTCTCTGTTTCCTATTCCTCAAACAATTCTGTATTCATGTGACTACTTCCCCCTTTATTCAAAAAGCTATAACTTCACTCATACATCTGTTGTGCAAAGCTGTATCAAATACATTTTGGAAGTCTACATATCAACCTTCCGTATTAGATCTTCAAGGAATTCCAGGAAGTTAAACATGACTTCCACTTAAAAAGTCCAAGCTTGCTCTCCATAATTAACCAAGCTTTGTCCATGTGACTATTAACTCTATTGCAAATTTTTTTCCCAATACAGTGTGGAAACAGGCCATTTGGCCCACCAAGTCCACACTGACTCTCCAAAGAGCATCCCATCCAGACTCACACCTGTAACCCTGCATCCCCCTAACCTACACATCCATGGATACTATGGACAATTTAGCATGGCAAACCACATAACCTGCACATCCTCGCACTGTGGGAGGAAACCCACACAAACACAGGGAGAATGTGCAAACTCCATGCAATCACCGAAGGCTGGAATTCAACCCAGGTCTCTGGTCTGAGGCAGCAGTGCTAACCACTGAGCCACCATGCTGCCCTGATATTTCCAGATGTTTCACAACTGTCAATGTTAAACTACTTGTAATTGCTGGGGTTTTCCACATAATCTTTTTTGAACACAAGAGTAACGTTTTCAAGTCTTCAGTTGTCATCCACTATCCTTCTGTCCTGTGAAGATTGAAAAATTATGGCTGGTGCTCCTGCAGTTTTTACTCTCACTTCCTTCATATGTCCAGCTCATTTGGTCTAGGTAGCTTGTCCATCCCATGTACCAACAGATTATCCAATCCTTCCTTATCAATTTTGAATCCTTCTATTGGTAAACACCATGATTGGTGTTCATCATCTGTCACTGTGGCTTGGTAACATCTGTTTCCATTTATTACCTCAGCCATTCTTCCTGCCTCCATGTCTAAATCACCTTTTCATTCCCTAATCAGCCTATTCCTCCTCTTAACAACCTTGTAGTATTCCTGCGCTTGTAGAAGCTATTAAAGTTCCTCATTATATCAGTTGATCTTTTCTTCACATTTTCTCTTTGGTTTCCTATTTGTTTTCACTTCCCTTCAGAACATTTTGTTTGGTTTGGTTTCAATTGTATTTTTTCCTTGACACCAATCACAAGTACAGTTTTTCTTCTTTACCATAATTTCAATCTCATTTGTCATCTAGGAAGCTTGACCTCCTTTTTGCTTTTGAGCTTGGCTACATCCAAGCCATTTATTCTTTGAAGGTAGCCCATTATTCAGCTATAATTTCTCTTGCTAATCTTTGGCTCCAGTCTATCTACCTCAGTTCCATCCTTGCCCCTATGAAGTCAATTGCCCCATTAATCGTCCTTGCTATGAGTTGTCTATTATTCTTTTCCACCATCACATTAAACCTCACATTATGTGAGTCACATAAATACAATTATTACTGTCCCATAAATGGTTCTCCATTAACATTTCTGACGAAGAGTCATCTAGTCTCGAAACATTAGCTTGTTCTCTCTCCTCGGATGTTGCTTGGCCTGCTGTGATTTTCAGCACTCTTTTGTTTTCAGTAGAGATTCCAACATCTGCAGTAATTTGTTGCTCCATTAACACTTGATCTACTTGACCTACTTCATTCCCAAGAACAAGGTCTCATGTTGAATTTAATATAGTGCTGTAAAAAATTCTGCTGAGCAGAATTGAGAAGTTCTTATGCATCCTGCCACTATTCAAGTCTACATCTGGTTATTTAAAGTCCCCTTATGATGAATGGTCTATAATGCTTGCATCGCAGTAATTTCCTTGCAGAATTTTTTCCACTACATCCATCCCAATAGTTGATTGCCTGTTTACCAAACTGAGCAATGTAATTGTGCCCTTCTTCTTCCTTCACTATAGACAAGTTGACTCTGTTCTTGAACCTTCTGAAACATCTTCTTTCTATAACCCTGCACCAATAATGCCAGCCTTCTTTTTTCCTTCCTTTCTGTTTTCCTGAACACACTAAAATATTTAACAATCATATCCTTCCTTCAGTCTGCTCTGTGTTAATGCCACAACATCATAATTCGACATGGTAATCTAAATTCCATGTACAAAGTTAGTAGGGTTTTTAGAAGTATCTTAAAGGAGAGATAAAAGTTGATCCTGCAGAGTTCAGATTGGATAGCTGAGAGGTGCTGAAAAGGTTAGATTGCATCACCTCTTATCTTTCAGAAAACTGTTGAAGTGATATATAAAAGATATTATAGAACCATTAATTTAGTTATGTGAATAGGCCAGGAAAAATGAGAGGGCAACATGGTGGCTCAATGGTTAGCACTGCTGCCTTGCAGCAACAGGGATCTGGGTTCAATTCCACTCTCAGGCATTTGTCTGTCTGGAGTGTGCAAATTCTCAGCATGTCTACATGGGTTTCCTCTGGGAGCTCAGGTATCCTCATGCAGGCTAGGTGAACTAGCCATGGGAATTTCAGGGCTACAGGTATAGGAACGGGGAGTGGGTCCAGATGGGCTGCCCTTCAGAGGGTTGGTATGGACTTGATGGGTTGAATGGCCCTCTCCCATACTAAAGGGATTCTAAACATAGTTTAAACAGTTGATGTTAATTGGAGGCTGGGGGGAGGTGTTACCTATCTATCACTCAATGTCTTTATACAATCAATCAATCCAGAAAATTAGCTTACCAAGGCAGAGATTAAGTTCATATTAGAAAATCACATTTTTAATGAAGTCATAGTAGCTGCAGCTCATCTGTTGCAATAGTGTTGAAACCAGATGGATCACAAAGATTCTGTATTGATTACTGTAATGCCAATGCAATAACAAAAATGGATTCATATCCTATTTCAACATTGGAGGACTGCATTGAATGAATTGAACACGCACAATTTGTTACAAAAAGAAACTTAACTTGCTTAACTTAACTTGCAGAGGATTAGATAGGGTGGACAGCGAGAGCCTTTTTCCTCGGATGGTGATGGCTAGCACGAGGGGACATAGCTTTAAATTGAGGGGTGATAGATATAGGACAGATGTCAGAGGTAGGTTCTTTACTCAGAGAGTAGCAAGGGTGGGGAATTCCCTGCCTGCAACAGTAGTAGACTCGCCAACTTTAAGGGCATTTAAATGGTTATTGGATAAACATATGGATGATAATGGAATAGTTTAGGTTAGATGGGCTTCAGATTGGTTTCACAGGTCGGCACAACATGGAGGGTTGAAGGGCCTGTACTGCACTGTAATGTTCTATGTTCTAAAAGGCTAGAGTCAAAGGATTATTGGCTATTGTAACATGGCATTAACTTTATCAATGCAAAGTCAGGCTGTTTTGAATGAAAAATACACCAACATCATTCATGATTAACTCATAAAGTCATTGAAGGAATGTTTTGTTTCCATTGATAATTTTATTCTTATTATATAAACCTGGAAAAAACATTTACACCACTTGAATGAACTGTATGATCAGCTGCAGAATGTCAGTTTGATTATAAGTCTGGCTCAGAGTAACTTTGCCAAAACTAAAGTGACTTATTTTGGACAAACTGTGGGCCAAAACCAAGTAATTGTTCGAGATGTCAAACTAAGGGCTATTTTGAATTTTCCCATGCCTAGGGCAAAATGTGAAATTTATTGTTATATTGGAAGATTGGGCTTTATTGTAAGCTTGTTCCATACTTCAGCACTGTCATTGTTTCATTAATGAATTTTTTGAAGAAAGGCAGAAAATGTGAATTCATGCAAGTGTTGAAGTGAGTTGGAAAATTTGAAAGCTGTGTTGACACCGATACAAATTTTAGCCACACCAAAATATGCAAAGCTATTCAAATTATCTCTTGATGCTCATGACATTGGAGTGGGACTGCTTTACTGAAAGATGATGAGATAGCCATCAAAACATCCCCTCTATTATTTTTTCCAAAGAAGTTGACTACAAGTCAGCAGACGTATTGAGCAATTGAGAAGGAGGAACATAGGAATAGGAGTAGGCCATTCAGTACCTCCAGCCTGCTCCACCATTCAATGAGATCATGGATAATCTGCAGTCTAACTCCTTTGGCCCATATCGCCTAATACCTTCGCTGAATAAAAATTTATCTATCTTAGATTTAAAATCAACAACAAACGTCTACCATGCTTTGTGTATAGAAGTGCTTCCTAAAATCTCTCCTGAACAGTCTGGTCTTAATTCTCAGACTATGCTTCCCAGTTCCAAAATGCCCAACAATGGAAATAGTTGATCTTTATCTACCCTGTCTTTCCCTGTTATTATAGAGCTATAGAGTCATACAGCATGGAAACAGACCCTTCAGTCCAACCAGTCCATGCCGAACATAATCCCAAACTAAACTAGTCCCATCTGTCTGCTCCTGGCTTATGTCCCTCCAAACCTTTTCCATTCATGTACTTATCAAAGTATCTTTTAAATGTTGTAACTGTGCCCACATCCATCACTTCCTCAGGAACTTCATTCCACACCATGGACCATTCTCTGTGTAAAAATTTGCCACTCATATCTTTTTTAAATCTCTCTCCTCTCATCTTAAAAATATGCAAGCCAGTCTTGAAATCTCCCTTCCTAAGAAAAAGACAACAACTATTAACCCTATCTACACTCCTCATGATTTTATAAACTTCTATAAACGTCACCTCTCAAACCCATACACTCCAGTGAAGAAAGTCTTGGCCTATCCAGTCTTTCTTTATAACTTAAACCTTCAATACCCGGAGACATTCTGCTAAATCTCTTCTGAGCCCTCTCTAGTTTGATAACATCCTTCCTATAGCAGACGACCAGAACTGGACACAGTACTCTAGAAGAAGTTTCAAGAATGTACTGTACGACTTCAGAAGTCACACAACATGAGCCTTCACATGATGATGGAGCAGTGCTCCAAAAGCTTGTGATTTCAAATGTACCTGTTGGACTATAATCTGGTGTTATGTGACTTCTGACTTTGTCCACTCCAGTCCCACACCAGCACCTCCACATCACTGTACCATCTCAATATGATTTCCCAACTCCCATCCTCAAAGGACTGAGCAATGAAGGCCTTTTTAACCATCCTGTCCATATGTGAAGACTTTGATCAGATCGCTTCTTAACATTCTAATTTCTACAGAATACAGGCCTGATTTGTTTAACTACTCATAAATTAACCACTGAAGTACAGGTATCATTCTTGTAAATCTACATTGTACTCCCTCCAAGGCCAATATATCCCTCCCAAGGTATGGTGCCCATTTTCTGCTCATAGTACTCCAAGTTTAACTAAGATTTTGTATAACTTCAGCATTACTTTTGCATCCTTATATTCCAGGCCTCTAGATATAAAGGCAGAATTCCATTAGCTTTCTAAATATTTTCTGTACCTGTTTGTGACATTTTAAAGATCTATGCATTTGAAGGTGCAAGTCTCTTTGAACATCCACTGTATTTAACTTTATAACATCTAGAAAGTATCCTGAACAATCCACTTTCAGTCCAAGATGGATAACCTCTCACTTGCTGTCATTGAATTCCGTCTGCCACAGTTTTGCCCGTTCACTTAGTATATCAATAGATTTGTAATTTTATCTATCACCTACACTTTCTACAATGCTGCCTGACTTTGTGCCATCAGCAGATTTGGATATATGACTTTTATAGCATAAAAAGTCATGAATAAATAATGTGAACAGTTGAGGCCTGAACACAGATCCTGTGGAACCCCACCGATCACATCCTGCCAATTTCAGTACCTACCCATTATCCCAATTGTTTGTCACTGCCAGTCAACCAATTTCCCAGTAATATGTCCTCAATTTCATGGACGTACCTTAATTAACAGTCTGCTTGGTGGGACTTTAACAAATACCTCCTGAAAGACCATAAAAACAACATCCACAGACATTCCCTGTCCACTACTTTAATCACCTCTTCAAAAAATTCAGTCAGATTTATCAACTATGATCCATCTGTCAAGAATCCATGCTGTGTCCCTGATTCACTAAAAGTTTCAAGGTGTTCAGCTACCACATTCTTGATACACCCCAAAGATTTCCCCACCACTGATGTTAGGCTAACTGGTCTGTAATTTCTTGGTTTTCCTCTCGTTATTCTTAAAAATTGGACTGATGTGCAAGTTTGGATGAAAACCATCAGGTCCCAGGCAATTGTCTTCCTTTAATTTCATTAATTTCCCCATGACCAATTCTTTATGTTAATTTTATTCAGTCCCTATTCCCAATCCACTATTAATTTCTTTGGGACTTCTGGCAAGCTATTCTCCTTTTCGCCTTTAAATACTGAGCCAAAGTAACTATTCAATATGTCTGCCATTTTCCCAAATAACATTGACAATATCCCCAGTTTCAGTCTTGATTGGGCCAACATTGCTTCTGATAACTGGCTTTCCCTTTATGTCACCATGAAATTTCTTCTTAATGATTTTGATGTCCTATCAAGTTACATTTCATTATCCCTTTTAGTACCTCTTATAACCTGCTTTGTAGCCCTTTGCTGATCTTTGATTCTTTCCTGTCCCTTGTCTCTTTAGTTGTCCATGGCTTTTTTTTCTGTGAAATGAAGCTTTTCCATTGGCTTTGTATTATGTTAAATATTTCTTTAAACATTCTTCACAGATCTTCAGCTCTTTTACCCAAAAACAGATTTTCTTGGCTGAGTGTGAATAGTCTCTGTCTCATCTTGTTAAAGACAGCCTTACCTAAATCTGAAACTCTCATAGCTGAATTAGGCTCTTTGCTTTCAAATACTACATTAGACTTAATCATAGAGTACTATTTGACAAATGCTCATGCACAATGAAGTTATTAATTAAATCCAGTTCATTACTTATTGCTAAAACCAATATTTGTTCATCCCCTGGTTGCATCTAGGACATTTTGCTATAGGAAACTATCCCCAGCACTCTCTAGAAATTCACTGCTTTTCCGACAAGTGCTTGTGCCAATCTATGTTAAAGTTAAATCTTCCACTATTATTACATTGTTTTGCAACATACTTTACTAATTTCCACATTTATACAACCTAGCATTTCAGAGCTGCTTCCAGGGAATCTGTATACAACACCTATGACAGTTTTATATCCTTTACAGTTCCTCAGTTCCACCCATATGGTCTTCACTGAATGTTTGCCTTTCATTATATCCTCCCTCACCATTGAAACAATTTTGTTAGTATTCAGTAAGTCTACTCCACGTCTTCTGCCAATTTCCATGTCTATCCTGTAAATCTTATAACCTGGTAGATTTATGACGTGAAGGTGCCACTGTTGGACTGGGGTGGATAAAGTCAGAAGTCACATAACACCAGGTTATAGTCCAACAGGTTTATTTGAAATCACAAGCTTTTGAAGCACTGGTCTTTCATCACCTAATGAAGGAGCAGTGCTCTGAAAGTTTGTGATTTCAAATAAACCTGTTGGACTATAACCTGGTGTCATGGGACTTCTGACCTGGTATATTTAGTTCCCAATCCCAACCATTCGACATATCTCAGTAATAGCTACTATATCATAATCTTCAATTTGAATTTATGCCTGCAGATCTTTTAATTTATTCCTTACACTCCATGCATTTGTACCGAGAACTCTTATTTGGGTCATACACTATCCCTCAGCACTGATGCCTCAGTCACCTGTTTATTATTTCTCCCTTCCAATTTAATCAACACATTTATCATTTTGCAATTACCTGCCATACCCAAAGTATGATTCTTCATTGATTCTTTATTCTCTATCATGTTACTTGGTTTTGAAAATGTATTCACTTTCCCTGAGCACCACCCACCCCCAAACATAATGGTTCCAGTGCAAGACATTTTAGTTATGAAAATAGACTGCAGAAGTTGGGACATTGGAGGGAGAAGGTTAGTAAGAGATTTGATTGAAGTTATCAAAACCGTAAGGGTCTGGGTAAATTAAACAGGGAGAAACTGTAGCAGAAAATACTAAGTCATTGCAGTCGGAAAATAGCACTTGCAAGTAATAGTTGTAGTAAACAATATTGACAGCCTGACAGGATAAACGAGGTGAAAAACCATCTGAGATGCTTTTTGCCCTTACAGAAATGAACTCAGGTCTTTCACAAGGAATTATCTTCAAAGGAAAACAAGCACTTCTGCCTGAAGCCTGCGCCAGGGCATATTGTCCTAACTACAGCAAGGACATAGAGCTCAGAGTGGATCAGACAACAAGCACATCAAACAAACAGTCTATCAGCCATGGATTATCGGTGATATTGAAGAATCAGTAATGAAGTGCAAGGCATACCAGAGCCACCAGCTATAACAATGTAGAGAACCTTTATGTCCTCACAAGATCGTAACCATCCCTTGCTCCAAAATCAACACTGATTGACTTACTGTGAAAGGAGATGATTTCATCTTGGTTACAATTATTTCTGCAAATTTCCAATGACCAAACAGGTAAAGAACGCTTCAAGTACATCTGTAGTATATACATTGAGTTATATTGTGCCACATTTAGTCTGTTTGCCACACCAAAATAAATCATATTCGACAATGGGCCAAAGTATACTGGCAGACCATTCAAGCATATGTTGCCAAATCAGGCGTGATCAATGTGATGTCCTCACTAATTAACCCAGATCAATTGTTTCACCAAGTAAACAGTTTGAATTGTTAAATCAAGGACAATAAACAAGACTATTGTGTCATCATGTTGTTAACTGTGTTGTTAATTGTTAACTGTGAGAAGGACAGTGTAGAACTCTAGAAGGACAGAGACAGGTTGGTGGAGTGGGCAGATAAGTGGCACACTGGGTAGAATGCAAAGAAGTTTGAGGCGATGATTTTGGAATGAAGAACATTGAAAAGCAATATAAAATCGGGAATACAATTCTAAAGAGGCTGCGAGAGCAAAGTAACTTTGGTCTATATGTGAACATATCAATGAAAGTGGCAGGACAGATTGAAAAAGGAAGTGATAAAGCATACTGCATCCTCAGCATAGAGCAAGGGGTGATGTTGAGCTTGTAGAAGACATATTTTAGACCTTAGCTAGAGTATTGCATACAGTTCTAGGTGCCATATTATGGGAAGAATTTGAATGCATTGGAGAAAGCACAGAAGCAGCTAACAAGTATTGATCCAGGCATGAGAAATTTCAGTTATAAAGATAAATTGAAAAAGTTGGAACTGTTCTCTTTGGAGAGAAGAAGGCTAAGAGGAGATCTGATAGATGTTTTCAAAATCATGAATGGCTGCATAGAAAATATAGGGACAAACTTTTCTATTTTGCAAAAGGATCAAGAACCAAAAAGAACCATTTTAAAGTGATTTGCAAAATGACCAAAAGTGATATGAGAAATGACTTTTCCACACAGTGAGTAATTAGAGTATAGAATAACTACTTGGAAGTGTGGTAGAAGCAAGTTTAATTGAGGCATTCATGAGGGTATGGGATGATTATTTGGATATCAATAATGGGTAAGGGTTTGGAGAGAAAGCAGGAAATTAGCATGAGGTAATGATGATTATTTCAACAGTTTTGTGAACATGATGGGCTGAATGGCCTCCTTCTGCGCTGTAACACCTTTGTGATTCTGTGATGTTCCACTTAAGAGCTACATGTCTGAATATGGGTTACCATCACCAACAAGCATTACATATAGAAGGCAAATGAGAATGATCCTGCCAAGACACCACCAATCTGAACCCTCTGAAATGCAGCATACACTTCTCAAGAAATACAAGATGAAGATGCATGCACGTGCAAGGCATTTAGCTTCACTACATGGCCTAAAGCACATGATGTTTATGTTACATGTAGCTTGATCAGTGATGTACTACTCATTTATTATGACAAAAATCATGATCTGCAACTAATATTGTCACATTCAAACCATAGAGTTGAAACAGTGATCAGTCAAGATGCTCATCCAGGGGACAAATAGCATTCACTGCGTGCACATTCACCAAGTGTTAGCGCAAATATTCATCAATTGATAAAATGCTGAACAGAATCAAAGAGTTTCACTGGATTTTGTTAAGTATAACCTTAGTAAAGATCATAAACTGCTCGTTGCTATTCTAGGACCAAGGTTTGAATATTGGCCTTGATAGCACTAAGGACGCAAAAATGAGCTATGCTTCTCTCACAATGTGATCTCTATTGATTATCCTTCCTGGAAAGAGAACATTATCTTTTCTGTCCCGTTGCATTTGCTGCACAAGGACAGAAAAAGTTGTGATGTGCAATCTTCCTATTAGAAGTAGTTGATGATGAGTTTCCAATCACTGTAATTGAACTGGCATCCAGATTGAAAAAAGAGTCCATGAACAGACTTTGATTAGATGGAGAGTGTTTGATCAGTGTACAGATGAGAAGCTGAAATTAACTGTTCCACAATCATCACGGTGACTGCCTATGTGAACAGGGTTGCATAAAATGGAATGACAGAGTGGTGAAATATAATTCTTTAAAGGCTAGGATTCTGCAGAACTCCAAACTGAACATGCAGGAATAGTCAATTTCAAAATCCAGGAAAGTATACCCACCAGCACAGATGATGATCATTCAGGCCTCATGTAGGATCAAAGAGGACTAATAATGTATTAGTATGCCTAAATGGTACTTTGAGGACTAAGGAAGAATTTCATTAAATGGAATATGAGGGAGGAGGTAGTGCTGTCTAATGCATATTTTCTCAGTCAAATGTAAAATTGTCAGTGACGAGATAGCCCTGATGCTTCTTCCAGTAGTTACTTAGGTATTATCTGTGTGTAATTCATTGTGATTCTCTGCTCCATTGAATCCTAAATGTTCCTCTCAGTGACCAAACCTGTTGAAGTGTGTGAATACCTGTGCAGCCCTTTTAGCCCATATTGGGCTGGCCAGCATCCATGAAATTAAGGATAGGCATTGACAGGCACAAACAGTGAAATGTTATACCTTGTAGTGGTTAAGAAGGATTGAAATTTGAATACATTGTAACAACTTTAGGTATATCTCATGTTGATGATTAGCATCTTTTGCACAGTGTTACTCATAGCCTAAACAGTAAGGAAATAGAAGCTCTTCCTGTTAAGAAAATTTGAGAGTTTCTTTTCCTGTAGCTTGCAATTGATGTCAGTGATTTCACCCTTGACCTTGGAAAGTCAGCAACCTTGTAATATTGGATGACTCAATTTAATTTCTTACTTCTGACAAATTTAATGAATTCTTCAACTGGAGTAAAGACCTGAACTGTCCCAGTGACTACCACTTTCTTGCGCTTAGCCGAGCTCGTCCTCACCTTCAACAATTTCTCTTTTAACTCCTCTCATTTTCTTCAGGTCAGAGGGGTGGCTGTGGGTACCTGCATGGGACCCAGTTATGCCTGTCTCTTTGTGGGGTACAAGGAACGTTCCTTGTTCCAGTCCTATTCCAGCCTCTACCCACAAATCTTTCTCCAATATATCAATGATATCATCGTTGCTGCTTCCTTCTCTCGTCCGGAATTCGAAAAGTTTGTTCATTTCTCTTCCGATTTCCACCCTGCCCTCACTTTCACCTGGTCTATCTCTGACTCCTCCCTTCCCTTCCTTGATGTCTCTGTTTCCCTTTCTGCGGATAGACTGGCCACTAATATCCACTATAAACCACTGACTCCCACAGCTACCTGGACTATACATCCTCACACTCTGCTTCCTGTAAAGACTCCATCCGATTTTCTCAGTTCCTCCGTCTCCATCGTCTCTGTTCAGATGAGGCCAACTTCGACAAAGCAGCCTCCGAAATGTCCACCATCTCCCTCAACCGAGGATTCCCAGCTCCGTTGTCGACAGGGCACTCAACCAGGTCCAATCCATTTCCCACACTTCTGCCCTCCCTTCCCACAACAGCGATAGTGTTCCCTTGTCCTTACCTACCATCCCACCAGCATCCACATTCAGAAGATCATCAGACACCATTTCCACTACCTCCAGTGAGATGCCATCACCAGAAACATATTCCCCTCCATTCCCCTCCCCTGACCGCCTTCCACAGGGACCGTTCCCTCCGGGACACCCTGGTCCACTCTTCCTTCAACCCCAGCACTTCCCCACAGCCCCAAAGCACCTTGCCCTGCAACCACCAAAGGTGCAACACTTGCCAATTTACCTGCTCCTTCCCCAGTATCCAAGGGCACAAACATACCTTCCTGATGAAGCAATACTTCACCTGCACTTCCCAGAATCTTGTCTACTGCTTTTGCTGCTCACAAAGTGGTCTCCTCTACCTCGGAGAAACAAAGCATAGACTGGGTGACCGCTTTGCAGAGCACCTACGTTCTGCTTGCAAAAAAGATGCTGAACTACCTGTTTCCTGCCACTTTAATGCACTACCCTGTTCCATGGCCAGCACCTCCATCTCAGGCTTGTTGCAGTGTTCCAGCGAAACTCAATGCAAGCTGGAAGAACAACACCTCATTTTCCACTTAGGGACATTGCAACCCTCCAGACTCAATATCGAGTTCAATAATTTTAGGGCCTAAACTATCCCATGTCTTAGCCCCTTATCCCACACACCAGGCCTTGTTATCACATACCCTGCCATTACACACTACCTATTGTTCGCCACTAACAGTTTTCATTAACAGCTATTGACCCTCCTAGCCAAATTGTTATCAACTCTTTTGTCTACCCAACTGCTTTGCTCTCTCTTCAGACTCTATCCTATTGTTTACGCCCTACCCCATCACCCTCCCTATTTTCTGCATATAAACCGATGATTTCCTGGCTACAATCAGTTCTGAGGAAGGGTCATGGGTCCCGAAAAGTTAACTCTGTTTTTTCCTTCACAAATGCTGCCGGACCTGCCGAGCTTTACCAGCAACTTCTGTTTTTGTTCACATATTAACTGCCTACAACACACTATGAGACGTTAATGTTTGAGCAGTTATAAAACACATCTACATATGTCATGATTTTCCTATAAATTTATATTGTTCTGGTCACCATGTTAAAAGGTATAGCTAAGGAGCAAACAGGCTCTGTTGACCATAGGTAACGAAATCAGCATGAGGTATTATGGGAACCATTTACTATGATTTCACATTAAAATATAATATCCAAAGGGTATGGAACTTTTACATCCAGAAAACATTTATAAATATTCCATATTACATACAGAATGGAAACCATGTCAATGCGGAATCATATAGCTCAAACTATAGTTTCGGACAAAATTATACAAACATATTGCACAGGTTTAATGTTTTCCAGCTACAAAACTCCCTCTTTAATGCATAGTAAAATAAATGTCCTAATCACATACTGTAATAGTACTCCATTCTATCATTTTCCATCCATCTTCATCAGCTCCCACTTGAATGAACACAGGCCCACTACAGGTCATGGGTAATAACAATTGATGTTTCATTCACATTCTTTATATTATTTCTCAATATCAAATTGTCCATGTGTATGTTGTAAATCAGATAAATTGTATTTTCCTCTGGCCATATCCAAACTAGAGGAGCAAATCTTTGATAAGAAAGGTGAGCTATCTTTGGGCACACTGAAACAGCCATTGATCGCTGTTTATCTACTGTCTCAGGTAATTTAGTCATATGGATCAAATACACCAAATGTCAATATTTTAACCCAATAATCACATGCATGCATGTTCTTTCTCTTTTTTTCCCCCTGGGTGACCAATGGTAGAAAAATTCAACATCACCATCCAATGCATCTATACTCTTTACAGAAAAACCTTTATGTGATATTTAACATAAAAACAGGAAGAGGAACATTAACTGAAATATGAATTACACACAAGCCAAGTTTTAATACGTCCTCCCAAATGTTTGATTCTAGTCTCAGCTGACATTCTAATTTTGAATCCATTGAATAATTAACTTTGCCACCGTCTCCACAGATAGTGCCTAAGTATTTTAAGAATTTTCTGATATTATAACAATATGGCTTGAGGAAGGCTTTTCTTTACTTTTTTTGGATATAACTGAATCTGAGGTTGGCATTTGATAGTTATGAAGGATTTATATTACCCATTCATTCAGATGCCTGTAACATTCGGAGCATGAAACACTATGATTCAGAGCTAAGCAACATTAAAAAAAAGTTGAAAAGAAAGCCCAACAGAGGTCAGAGGGTCCCTGAGAAACCACATCAGAAATTTATGACCATTTAAAACAAAAGAAAATTTAAATTCTAATCAAAGCTTTTGACAGTTTCAACTGACATCAACAGTACATAAGATGCCAAAGCTTCCCTTCCAGATACTATAACAACATGAAGAGGCATGAAAATAAATTGTAGGCATCATAAGAGCGCAGGATTAAATTATGAGAAAAATGATCATAGCACCAAGTGTCAAACTGTTGAAACTAGCATTTAAACTCTGAGATTTCTTCTGAACCATCACCAGTTTACCGAAGAGGCTTGGCTTCTATATTAAATATGCAAAAGATAAGTTTGTGCGAGCACGTACTAAAAACAAAGCAGACTTTTTGTCGGTTAAATGTGCATCACAATTTTACAACACAATTTGGATTTCACCTTTGAAATTTACTGTGGTCATTTATTATTTAAATGGAAAATGTTCTTTTGAGTTTTATCTTTAAGGCCTTATACTATATTAGGCATTGCAAACAACTATCTAATCATGAGTTAAAACATTTTTGTTTTACATGTTTGAACAGCTCTAAATTTAATGATCAGCTAAAAATCATAAAGTGCAGTTTTTGTATCATGTTGTGTGTGAACTGATTATTCATATTGATATAAACAAGACAAATGCCTTGTAGTTGATGTAGTTAATCTTTATTCAATAGATCTAACAGGCTGTGGTGAATGCATTGAAGCCTGAGACGGATCAGAGCAGCATTGCAAGTTATCAGAAGATCTGGGACAGATCTGATGTTTCATGGAGAGGTCTGATCAGAGCATTTTTTAAAAAATGTTCAGCTCAGCTAGGGACCAGACTTGCACATATTACCATTGTAATTAATTTATCATAAAGCTCTTTGAGACTTTCAAACTTTATTTCAAGAATTTTATTTTATCTCATTTCTGTGCAGGATCATAGGTTTGCTTATGGCTGTGATAAATTGTCACAAGATGTACAAGGGAAAAAGATGGTGGGTAAGGGGAGCCATGGACTGGCATGAATTGGCATTAAGTTGACATTGGAGCTATAAAGGAAAGTGTGGATAGGGTAGAAGGGATAGATTGGTATAAAAGGTGTGAGGGGCATGAGGTGGCATGGGTTGTCATGGAGATGTGGAGTTTATCAGGGTGTGAAGGGGAATGTGGCTAAGGATTTGACAACTGTTTTTATGTTTCTTTTCTTTGCAGCTTCAACACATGGCCAGCAGGCACCCTCCCAGACCATCTCTGCATCTGGCATTCTGCCCTCCCAGTCCAGGATGCCAACTTTTAATGTAATCTATCTTCATGCTTCTCTGATGAAAATCTGACATTCAAGCAGCCAGTTTTAAATGTCAGGTTTGCAAAGGAGGGATCCTTCTGACTCTGTGAACCAGACTCTCTGACGAAAGTCCACAGACTTACTTATTCAGTTGTAGAGGGGGAGACTTATCATTATGAAAGTGGCTTAACATTTCATTGAAGATTCTCACTGCTTTCTTGTACATTTGCAAAGAAAAATGGATTGAAGATTATCATGAAAATGGTGCCAAGAGTGTCCAACAGTTGGCTTAAATCCAAGGACAATTTTCATTAGGGATGAAAGAGGAAATAAGGTTTGTTGTATGTAAAAGCTTTTATTTGTGACGGCCTAGATGTCTTCTATTTTTGTTTCAAAACAATGCATAGGCAGAAACTGATACTACAGAAGAGCTCCAGTAAATAGCCAACATAGGAATAAATTCATTAAATCTTTGCATTTTCCTTCAACTAAAGGGAATTGGTTTCCTAACCTAATAAAAGGAAAATAAAGTACGTGATGTCAATCTAAAAATAGAAAAATAAAATTTGTAAATTTGCAACATTAAACAGCTTTAAGAAAAAGTAAATTGGTGTGTTAAGTATGGAATCTTCAGTAGGATCGAGGACCAACATTCCTGCTTTGGGGCCTATTTGGATATATAGCCCTGCTACTGGTAGTAAATTTATAGTTGGGGGGCAACTTCATGTCAGGTAGAGAATGATGTATGAAAATACTAACTGTGCTTTTCTGCACAACTGATTTAAATAGTGGAAATATTTTGGTATATTGATTGGGGGCTAACTCAGTTAGCTGGATAGTTGGTTTACAATGCAGTTTACAGGTTCAATTCCCGTGCCAATTGTGGTCACCATGATAATCCTGTCGAAGAGGTGGGGATGGAGCCAGTAAAGGTGAGTGTAGGTAGGGAGTTAGGAAGGG
>NC_063343.1:50183510-50238307 GCF_021869965.1 Rhincodon typus | reverse complement strand
CCCTTCCTAACTCCCTACCTACACTCACCTTTACTGGCTCCATCCCCGCCTCTTCGACCTGTTTGTTTCCTCTCCACCTATCCTCTCCTCTATCCCTCTTCTATCCGCCTCCCACTCTCTCCCTATTTATTTCAAAACCCCCTTCCCCTCCCCCTTTTCTGATGAAGGGTCTAGGCCCGAAACGTCAGCCTCTCTGCTCCTATGATGCTGCTTGGCCTGCTGTGTTCATCCAGCCCTGCTCCTTGTTGTCTCGGATTCTCCAGCATCTGTAGTTCCTACTAACCATGATAATCCTGCCTTCTCAACCTTGCTCCTCACCTGAGGCATCATAGCCCTCAGGTTAAACTTGCCGATCTTTCTCTAATGAGAGAGTGAGATCTTGCCTTTCATTGATTAACCAATATTTATTTAATCTAAGATTTAGTTGATGTCACAAATTTGCCTGAGTTTTGTCTGAATTTGTAATTTGTGCACAATTTTTGCAAAGCATTGGAAACACATGCAGGGCAGGAATCTTCCCAGACCCTGAACAACATGGACTAGAGCAAGAAATCTGGGAGCATTGGAGGAAAATTCCAGCAAAGCATTTCTCAACTTTGGGAGTAACAAGTTTTGAGACGAGGTTCTCACTCGGGAGTGGCAACTTCATCATTAATGGAGATTTTTGTTTGTTATCACCCTCACTAACTTTGAATCTCACCTCATTAATATGCAAGTCCCTTTTCTACTAATCTGTGGATAGAAACCAGACACCAAGAATCCTGACATGAGGGTCAGAGCAGATACCTGGTGACTGCGACTCACCACATGTTTCTCTGGACCTCCAACTTGAACACCAGGCATCAACATCTCAGACCACACTGCAAGCCAGCAGCCTGATGCACCACATGTCCACTTGTGCTGGCATCTGACATATGCCAGCATCTCCTATCTATCATGGCATATCTCAAATCCACTGACAGTAAGGGTCCACACTGTCATGCTCCACTTTAGAACACACCAGCGCCCAGCATTTCAATGATGGTGAGAAGAAAAATTGCACACATTGACAGTGCTCTCCTAGCAATCGTTCAGCTTCCACCTACTTGGATGCTAACAGCATCTCTGCCTTGCTTTTTAGATCAGACAAAAGCCAGGCAGCTGGTCCTGGTTACCAGTCAATGGGGTGGACATGTTGCCACGCATCTCCCTGTTACATCAGTGTTACATTTGCACCATGTACCAGCAGATTGTATAGACACACTCCATTTGCTTCAATCTAATGACTATGTCTCATTTTTAGATGGGCGTAGTGCCCTGTCGTGTCAAGGGATACCCTTCGGTCAAGGCATCCTGGCACAGTGAGTCAAATACAGTCTTCAACATCAGTGCAGGAGGTTAGGCACAGTCTTATCTGAGCCCTCTCCTCACAGAGGATGAGGAGGTGACTGTCAGGTATCCCACCAGCCGCCTTGACTCTTTCTACCCTAAGATGGGCTATTTTCTCGTAAACTGAGAGAAAGGGGGGGATTGAGTGAGATGAAAGTGGGTTGCACAGATGTTAGCATTGGGGCTGACGGGAATCCTGAGTGAGGGAATAGGAGATGCAAAGGCCAGGCTACGCTGACAGTGTGGGGAATATTCAGCCTATGATGCAACTGCTTTACAATTGTTTTATGCCTTTAAATGGCCAATATTAAAAATGTGTCTCAGTGAAGGTGGGATACATGAAAATACAATCTTTAGCACATGAGAATAAAAATATTGCTATTGCAACATCATAGATACGTAGTTGCATTCGGCTACATCCCTCTCCCCTTTATATGCAGCTCCCCCTACCCCCACATCCAGTCCTGAAGAAGGGTAATACCCAAAACATTGACTGCTCCTTTCCTCCAGATGCTGCCTGGTCTGCTGTGCTCTTCCAGCCTCCTGTTTGTCTACCTTGGATTCCAGCATCTGCAGTTTTTTGTCTCATACACAATGTGTTATCTTAGCCATCTCAGAAAACATGTTAATCCTTTCCATTGGTTTTGATTTCCAAATGACACTATCAGTGTGCAGAGTACTTTATAATATAATAATGGTGACTTGAATTTAGACAGGGTTTTTAAATATAGAACAGGTCCCAATGTGTTTTCTATGAAGGTCAGAGAAAGTAAAGAAATAAAGAAACACAAAACACATCATGGGGAACGACTTAGAAGAGGTAACAGAATTCAAAATGTCTAATAAAAGTGTTGAGGTATGAGAGGAAAGGTGTTCCAGGGCCTAGGGCTAAATCAGCTGAAAACATCATCACAAAAGGGATGAAGTGACTTGTCTCCGAGTTGGTATGGATTTGATGGAATGAACAGCCTCCCTTTGTGCCAAAATAATTCTATGGACTCAAACTTATGTTTTTTTTTTCTGGGTCAGCCTGAGTTGCATCAGATATTTTTGGAGAGTGTACCATGCTGAGTCTGAGTGTGTTTTCTCACTGCATCTTACCAAGCTCGTTACGTTAATTACCTACCCCACTCTGATGGCGTATTTCCTGTCTGACTGCCATCCCATCTTACCATGATCTGTTCCCAGATGAACCAGCCAGTCAGAAGATAACTGCTGAAACATTGGCATCCCATGCTGTCTTTAAAAGACTGCTATACATTTGGACAACCACTGGCATCCCAAAGCTGCTCTGCCCATCGAGGGACTGAGTTAGAACATGATGCAGAAGGGCAAGATGGCAATTTGGACAGAAAGTCCTGGTGAATGTTGTGGTGTAAAAGAGAGGACTCCTCTTTCTGGAGGACTGGGAGAGGATGCCATGGCACCAGATCCTATATGGTTCCAGATTGGTACCTGGGTTAACGTCTTTGCTCACACTCTCTCTCATTCAGCGAGCTGAATCTGCCATGTACCCGCTCACTTTTCCAACTCCAGTCTTCCTGAAGTCTAGCTTCTTTGGTGAGTTTCATAAGATAGGAGCTTGAATATTAATGTGCCAAGTTTTACTGTCAACATTGCATTTAACAAACATTATCCTCCTTAATTGGCAACTCACCACTTCCTAGAGTACTCGGGTGCAATTAGGTTCACCAGATTAATCCTTGGGATGGTGAGATTTTATTTACAAGAAGAGATTGAAGACAGTAAGTTTTTGACACAGCATGTCAGGACAGATGTAAATAAGATGTTTCCCCTATCTAATCAGTCTAAAACTAGGGCATATAATTTCAGGATAAGGTTGAAGCTGTTTAAATTTGAGATGAAGTATAGTTTATTCTCTTAGGAAGTGTTGAATCATTGGAAATCTCTACCCTAGAAGACCTAGGAAGCTAAATAAATGAGCATGTTCAAGACAGACATTGATGGACTTCTGGAGACTGATGACATTTAGGAATACGGAGCAAGTGCAGAAAATTGGCATGGCATACATGATCAGCCATGATCTAATTGCACAGCAGTGCAGGCTGAATTAGCTGAAAGGCCTTCTCCTGTTCCTATCTCCCTATGAGTCAAAGGGCAAAGGAGCAGACGTTAACTTTCCATGCTCTATGACTCTACGAATGGAGGAGGCTGCAGAATTAGAGCACTGAGCATATTGAGTAAGGACAGAATTCAGAACATTCCAGGATAAGATACCAATATAGGTCAGGAAGATAGGATTATGACTAAGTATGACGAAGGATAGAACAGCTGCAGAGTTTTAAAGGAACTGGATTTGCTTTGAAAAAAAAAGAGGTATCAGCAAAAACAGATACAATCTAGAATTGTCCAATAGGTGAACAGAGTGTGTGTGTGTGTGTGTGTGTGTGTGCGTGCAATACAGTAAGAAGCCTTTGGACTGCTGAAAGGGCAAATGATGTATCTTTTTCTCCAGTAAAATACCTAAAACCGAACGAAAATCATTTTATTTTCCCCATAAGTTGCAATTAGCTCATGGTCTTTAGATAACTAAGAGACTTTGCAGTTAATGTATCAATTGCCTGTACCTTTGAAGAAGAAGTGTGGGTAAATTTAGGACTTTAAGTACTTTGATAATTTTTTTTAGCTTTTGTGAGAACTCTAGGAATAACTAAACTTTATTTGCAGTATGCTACCCCAGTGACAAATGAAAGACTGAGAAGATAAATGCTTTTACTCTGTCATGAAATCCAGGTGGACAAGAAACGATGCCAAACAGCTGTATCAGTATTGCAGTGCAAATTGACACTAATTTGATGTTAATATCCTAAGAGTGGTTTTAGCGGGAAGTGGAAATATCATGCTGGTGTACTGAAGATATCCTTTAGCAGTTACTACTAGCCACAATGCTGATCGAATTTAGAAAGAGCTTTACTCTGCGATAAAGGCAAACCAATTAGTTTAGGGAGCACTTGGCATTACCAGTCAGCAGAAAGTTTTTGATTGTTATGTTCCCAGCACTGGGATCTTTCATCTTGATTAAAGTGGATCCGAGAAAGAACATTTAAAAATTAAATATGCAAATAAGAAATATAACCTTTAATTATTCTAATTTTGTTCATTAGTGCAATCACAGTAAAATACAATGACATGTGAGTCCTCCAACATAACAATGAGCTTATACCCTGACTGGATTGTGGGAATAGAGTACATATTCTGATCACATTTTGTTCACTGTGTCCTGAAATATAGCTGTGAGATAATAGCCAAAAGTACTGAACACTCTAATCTTAAATCTTTCTATCTGCTGTCTTAACCAATGGCCCTAATCTTTGGATCTGGGTTGGAATCCTTATTTTCAAACAAGATCAGACAAAAAGTGCCCACTTACGTTTCGAGAAGTTTTCTGAGTGAACTTCCAGGTCAGGAGCCTTCCCAGCTGAAGCAGCGCAATCCAGTCCAGTTGATGCAGGCAGCAGCAGGGAGGGTCGGTGCTCTAACCATGCCCCTCTTTATAGATTCCGAAGTCACATTGGCAGTTACTGGAAAATGACGTGTTTAAAATGAGAGTGTGGTTTGTGGTGGGCTGGAAAGTTGGGTGCCAGGTAGGTAAGGGAATGCAGGCGGAAGGTGGATGAGGAGGTAGGGTGATAAGTGGGTGAGGAGTAGGGTGGCAGGTGGGTGAAGAAGGCATATGCTAGGTGATTGAGCATAGTATGCCAGGTGGGTAGTGTGTACATATGCCCGGTTGGTGGGGGTAAGGTAGTTGATGGGTGCAGAAGTAGAATGACAGGCAAGTGAGTGAGGGCCAGGTTTGGTTGGGAACTGTTGTGCTGGGGGAAGTTTGGAGGTTGTTGGATGGTTAGGTTTGGGAAGAATGTCATGGGTTGAGGGGTAGGGAGTTGGATCAGATCAGATCAAGGATGGAAGGCAAGAGTGGGGAGTTGGGGGAGGAGGTTGTGGGTAGCATCTGGTCAGTGAGGGATGGTGATGGGATGGGTTGGTGAGTGGTGATGGGCCCAGAAAGTTCCAGGAGCTTTCTGGGCTTTTACTGCAGCCAGCTGGTTTGAGACTTCCACATGGCCCAAATGTTCACTTTTTGATTGCATTTCAATAACGACAATGTTCCTATTAGAGGATCTTGGTAAATATGTTACTTTACTTACTTTAACTATTTTAATTGCCGGAAAAAAATTCTGAAAGAAAGTAGCTGCCCAAAATGTAACACAATTAAGAATTTTTGGATTTTATTTTCGTTGGGTTAACAGCTAATCTAAAAGGGAGAAAGAACAAATTCCAAACAAACATTTTAATCATCTTTCCTTTTTATTCCCCAATGCTATTTTTATGAGTAAGACTATTAAGGGAATACATTGAAAAAAAAGTTAAACATGATCGCTTAGCTTTGATGACTTCAGTAATTTCATACTTTCATATATCATCCAGCATTAAAAAGGGGAAGTAATTAATGTCAGAGATAGTAAGAACTGCAGATGCTGGAGTCAGAGATAACACAGTGTGGAGCTGGAGGAAAACAGCAGGCCAGGCAGCATCAGAGGATCAGGAACTAAGTTGACATTTCGGGAAAGGACCCTTCTTCAGAAATTAATGTATCAACTTCTGCTGCTACTTTTCTGCATGTTTTCTTAGACTCATTGCTAGCTATGACTCACTAATGAGGAATGATTTTCCACCTAGGAAACTCTGTCACTGGTCATGGTTCTGTGGGTCCTTGTATGGCTAACGAGCCTGATCCAGAGCCATATCTCTGACCACACATTTGGCAGCTGTTTCCAGAAGGTGGAAGTGGTCCTTCGCCTTGACATCGCTGGCATTCCTTTCTCAGCTTCTCTTCTGTACTTCCTCTTGCTGAAAGGCATTCTCAAAGCATTGTTTCCCTTCATACAAGAGGTTCCTCCAAGTTGGTTTATTCTGAGCAAAGGTCTCCTGGACATTGACGTCTCTGTTGTATCTTGAGGTAAGTCTTCAGAGAGTCTTTGAAATTCTTCCTTGGTCCCCTCTTGTTTGAGTGCCTTCCTTGAGCTGGGCAAAGAAGATTTGCTTGGCAGCCATCCTAAACACTTGGCCAGCCCAGCAGAGTTGGTTTTGGATGATCATGGCCTTGATGCTGGTGATGTTAGCTGCTTCAAGAACACTGATGTTAGTACGCCTGTCCCCCTATTTGATGTGGAGAATTAATCTCAAACAGCATTGTTTGTACTTCTCCAGAGCCATGAGGTGAAAGCGAAAGAAAAACTTGCATTTGCATTCCCTGCTAATGTTATGTGCCGCACAACTGATTAACAGGCCACTGGTGAATGTTTCCTGTGTTCAAGAACACCAGCACAGAAGTCCTTTCGTCCAAAAGCTGTTGGCCAATCAGAACCTACTGGGATCAACTGAGCCACAACTGAAAAGGGGGAAATGAAAGTTTAAATTATGTAACCATTAACACATAGAAATAATTGTCCAACATGCAGGGATACAATCGCATTTTGGTTAATGATTGTTCATTATTCGCCTTCTATATAAATCACTGGGTTATCCCACACATTTCTGTGTATTTTGATTTGTAGGTAATAGCAATTTGAGTGATGTAGATAGCTGTTTTACGTTTCAAGTTCTTCATTTTCTAAAATCTAAGCATCATTAATGATAGACTACCAGTCAATTTCTAAATTAATGTGCCTTAAATATATTAGACTTCTTCAGAGTCATTCTGCTGGTGATATTGACAAAAAAGGGAATGAGAATGTTGAGACAAACAATGCATACACTTTGAAAATGCTAGTAAAATCGCTACTGCTGAATTCTGTTTGTTGGCATTTGATTTTTGTTCCTCTCTAATGAAATCATAAAATTATTGCACACACATTTCCCTGATAGCATCTCTATTGCTTTTTAATTGCATCTATTACAAATCTAATTAGCTTAATTGCACACATTTATTATTTTTTCTCATGTTTCTATTTAATAGTAGGTGATGTATATTGATCCTGTTGCATCAAGTATTAGACAGATTGCAGCAAAAAAATGTCATTTATAATGTACTGTGCTCCACAGGGATTGGTAATGGGTCCACTTTTGCTTGTCATCATTTATATAAATGATTTGCATGAGAATATTGGAGGCATGGTTAGTAAGTTTGCAGTTGACACCAAAATTCACGGTTTCATGGACAGTGAAGAAGGTTATCTAAGATTAGAACGAGATCTTGATCAATCGGGTCAATGGGCTGAGGAATGGCAGATGGAGTTTAATTTGGATAAACATGAGGTATTGTATTTTGGTAATACAAACAAGGATAGGACTTGTACAGTTAATGATAGGGCCCTGGGTAGTGCTGTAGAGCAGAGAGACATTAGGATACAGGTACATAATTCTTTGAAATTTGCGTTACAGGTAGACAGTGTGGTTAAGAAGGTGTTTAGCACACCTGCTTTAATTGCTCATGCCTTTGAGTATAGGAATTGGGGAATCATGTTGAGGTTGAACAAGCCATTGGTGTGGCCTCTTCTGGAACACTGTGTGCAGCTCTGGTTACCCTTTTATAGGTAGGATATTATTAAGCTGCAGAGGGTTCAGAAAGAATTTACTAGGATGTTACCATGAATGAAAGGTTGATATATGAAAATAGACTAGAAAGACCAGGTCTTTTTTCACTGGGCCATAGGAGGTTGAGGGGTGACCTTATTGGAAGTTTATAACATCATGAGGGGAATTGATAAGGTGAATGGAAAGGGTCTTTTCCCTGGAGTGAGGGAGTTCAAAACAAAGAAGAATATCTTTGAGGTGAGAGAAATATTTAAAAAGGACATGAGGGCAATTTTTTTTTTTTTTTTTTTTTTTTTTAAACACAGTATGGTTTGTGTGTGGAATGAACTGCCAGAGGAAGTGATGGATGCAGGTGCAGTTACAACATTTAAAAGACATTTGGATAAGTACATGAATAGGAAGGGATATGGGCCAAACGCAGGCAGATGGAACTAGTTCAGTTCGGGAACATTGTTGGCATGGACTGGTCGGGCTGAAGGATCTTTTTACATGCTGTATGACTCTATGACTCTATGTACAGAGAACCTCATTCTCTGGATATTATCAACTTCCCAGGTACAGATTCCTTGGCCTGAATTTTGCAGTCAACTGTGAGGCGATAGCTCTGTATGTTGAACTCAAACCATGACCCTGTTACAAGAACACCTGCAACTGAAATATGAACACAGACAACTTGGGGACAGTTGCTGGTGGCTGTGAATTTCAGAGGTTGACAATCTGGAAGGAAACAGAAAGCTTATTTGGCAGTGAAGGTGGCCCAGAGGAAACAGAGATTAGCAAATCTTGTACTTCTCAGCCCCCATGTTACTCTGCAGCAAATGTGGCAGAGACTGCCAAAACAAATTGGGCCTCCATGATGATGCAGAACCCAAGGTTGACCACCAGGATACATTCCATCATCTCATGAGATGGAAGATTTTCAATCAGTATTGATTTGAACCTGGTAAAATGTTAAGGGGATTGGCAAACATTGAGCAACAGTGACGTTGTCAAGCAGAGTAAGCAACAAATCACACTGAAGTATTCTTACAGGCAGCAAACAAGGAAATTATCTTTCATCTTTTATAAATTTTTCTATCACTAAATTAAAAGGGGTGATAAACACATTAAGAAATTAGTTATTGCAAACAATTTTTGAAAAATTGAAAAATTACAAATTGGAAAGCTATGGATTTTTAAAAAATCATAGTGGAAATATTTGACAATATACATTTATTTCCCATAATAGGAACAGGAGGAGGCCATTCACCATATCAGGCCTGACCAATATTCAATATGATCATGGCTGATTGAGCATGTTAATGCCTTCTACCCACCTCATCCCCTTAAACCTACATACCAATCATCAGAAAACTATGAAACTCTACCTTCAAGTTACTCAAAAGACTCAACTTACAATGCCCTCTGTAGTAGATAATTTCCACGGTTCATAATCCTCTGAGTCAAATAAGATTCTTCTAATCTTTGCAAGGTCAGGAAAGGAAAGATCACATCAACATTGAGACACAGCCCAACTCATCAGGAAATTCAGTGCAACATGGGAATTCGGTGCAAAGGGGAGCATATGCTCTTTGTTGGCTTTCTTTGGCTTATTATTTGTAAGGCTTATTTTTTTAGGCCAGATAAATTGAATGCCAGGATCAGAGGCCCTGTATACAAGAGTCACATTATAGATAAACTGTCAAATTAGTAGCTATCATTTATACAATCTATTAGAGGTTACTCTCAGATTGAAGATAAATCAGGGAAATATTTACAGACTACAAACTAAAAGGCCAGTATGAAAATTTTTAAATATCAAATTAAGATGGGTGTGGCTCGTTGATCTAGGGGTATGATTCTCGCTTAGGGTACTGTACAGTGTTGACACATGAGAGGTCCCGGGTTCGACTCCTGGACAAGCGCAGCTTTCTTGGGGGCAGCACGGTGGCTCAGTGGTTAGCACTGCTGCCCCACAGCTCCAGGGACCCAGGTTCGATTCCCCCCTTGGGTGACTGTGCGGAGTTTGCACAATCTCCCTGTGTTTACGTGAGTTTGCTCCGGGCGCTCCGGTTTCCTCCCACAGTCCAAAGATGTGCAGGCTAGGTGGATTGGCTGTGCTAAATTGCCCACAGTGTTCGGGAATGTGTGGGTTATAGGGGAATGGGTCTGGGTTGGATGCTCTGTGTGTTGTTGTGGACTTGTATGGCCGAAAGGCGTGTTTCCACACTGTAGGGATTCTCTGATCAATGATCTATGATCTGAGAACTGAGTAACTAAGAGACAGACGATGTGTCATAACTACATGATGTGGGAGCTGGTGGACCCCATTGTGGCTCATAGCGACCACATCAGTAGCAAGTATTAATTGCTTGAGGAGCTCTGGCTCAGAATTGATGATTTGGAGTCTGAGCGTCAAATACTGTGACACATCAGGGAGTGGGACAGTTCCCTGGATGCTATGTTTCAGGAGCCAGTCAGACCCCTCAAATTAACTACCTTGAATTTGATCAGTGGTCAGAGACAGGAGGCTGCGACTACCAGCAAGGCAGGGAGAGGGATCCAGGAGGTAGTGCTGAAGGACCCTCAGGCCTTGAGCTTGACTAACAGATTTTGAAATTCTTGCTCCCTGTGTGGGGCTGTGGGAGGATGAGCAAACTGACCATAGGACTGTGGTACAAGGAGCCATTCAAGAGAATAGAGGAATGTAGTTGGAATCAGGAATAGCATAGTCAGGGGAGTACGCACTGTTCTCTGTGGCCAGGATCAAGAGTCCCAAAGACTGTGTTGCCTTCCTGATGCCTGAGTTCAGGATATCTCATCTGGGCTAGACAGGAACTTGGCATAGGAGAGGAAAGATCCAGTTGTTATCATGTAAGTACCAACAATATAGGTAAAAAGTGGAAAGAGGGTCTGCTGAGCGAATATGAGCAGCTACCGTCCAAATGAAAAAGCAGAACCAACAAAGTAATGATCTCCACGAGCAAATTGGCTCACACTGAACAAGATTAAATAGGTAAATGTATGGCTCAAAGTTTGGTGTGGAAGAAACGGGTCCAAATTCATGGGACATTGGCATGGGGAGAAAGCAGGAAAGTGAAGTTTGGCTTGTTAGATCAGCCATGAACATTGAAAGGGCAAGTAAATGAAATTTAGATTGGGCTACAGAATTGGGAAAGACTGAAAATTTACCTAAGCTGTAAAGAAGATAATTATAAAAAATTCTTCTGTAAGAGTCGAGCAAAGAAGAAAATGCAGGAAAAATTAAGGAATTAGAAGGAACCCAACTCATTAATTATACCATAATTTCAATAGGAAGGTTTATTTGGGGGCAGCCTGAGGACTTTACTTTAAAAATTGTGTAAAAAATAGTTTTGGTGATTTAGGCATTAAAAAGTAGAAGAAACATCTATTTCACCTTGGGAAGAGTAGGAATATTCCATTCTGACTTTTGAAAGCTGGAAACCCGAGAATACAGAACACAGAAAAGTACAGCACAGAAACAAGTCCTTCAGTCCACCATGTCTGTGCCAAACATGATGCCATTCAAAACTAATTCTACCTGCCTGCACATGGTCTTTAACTGTCTATTCCCTGCCTGTCATGTGTCCGTGTAAACTCTTTTTAAACATTGTTATCATATCTGCTTCCACCAACCCCGAGCAGGGTAAGTGGTAGCCTAGTGGTATGATTACTGGACTGTTAATCCAGAGACCTGGATCATGTTACGGGGAGATAGCAAGAACTGCCAATGCTGGAGCCAGAAATAACACAATATGGAGCTGGAGGAACACAGCAGTCCAGGCAGCATCAGAGGAGCAGGAACGTTAACATTTTGGATCAGGATCCTTCTTCAGAAAAAGGGTCCTGATCTGAAACGTCAACTTTCCTACTCTTCTGATGCTGCCTGACCTGCTGTATTCCTCCAGCTCCACACTATTATTTCATGTTCCAGGGATCTGAGTTCAAATCCCACCACGGTATATGGCGGAATTTGAATTCAATAAATATCTGGAATTAAACAGTCTAATGATGACAATGGTTGATTGTGAGGAAAAACCCATCTGGTTCACTAATGTCCTTTAGGGAAGGAAACTGCTGTCCTTACCTGCTCTGACCTACATGGGACTCCAGATCCACAGGAATGTGCTTGACTCTTAACTGCCCTCTGGGGAATTGGGGATTGGAAATAAATGGTGCCTAGCCAGTGACGCCCTCACACTGACTGAATACAGAAAAATAAACTAACGTGATAGCATGTCGCAGGCACCTATCACCCTCTGCATTCTTTAAGCTTTTCCCTCTCACCTTGAGCCGATTGTTCATCATATTTGACATTTCTACCCTGGGATAAAGGCTCTGACTATCCAACCTATCCATGCCTCTCAATTTTATACACTTTTATCAGGTCGCCCCTCAGCTTCCAGCACTCTAGCAAAAGCAACCCAAGTTTGTCGAAAATCTCCTTATAGTTAATACTCCAATCCAGGCAACATCCTTCTAAACCTCTCCAAAGCCTCCACATCCTTCTTATAGAGTGATGACCAGAACTGCACACTCCAATACACCAAACGTGCCTAACCATTAGACAAACTACAACAGGACACTGAGAAGGAAACAGAAAACTGTTGAACAAAAAATACGAAAGCTCAGCAATACCATGCAATATAAACAGAAATCCAAGATGGCATCGGTGAGTGGCGACGCTTTGCGAATAGCACACAAAACAATACCTTTCACTGTATTTTGGTACAAGTGACAATAATAAATCTAACCTAAATGAAGTCTTGTACAGTTGCAACATGACTTGCCAAATTTTGTACTCGATGCCTGACCATTGAAGGCAAGCATGCTGGATACCTTGTGTACCAATTCATCAGCTTGTGTTGCCACTTTCAGGGAGTTACGGACTTGGACCCAAATTCCCCCAGTACATCAATGGTCCTAAGGGTCCTGTCAGAATAAGTGAGTATCAACTATTTTGATATTAATTAATATTAAATTAATAAAGGAGGGAAAACCCAGTAATCAGTACAAAGATACCTTATTGGCAGGATGTCCATCAACTCCAGTTTTGCTAGGGTCCCTTGATTCCATACTTGGTCAAATGAGACCTTGATGTCAAGGGTAGTCAATCTCACCTCACCTTTGGAATACAGCTCTATTTTGTCTATGTTTGAACCAAGGCAGCGATGATGTCAGGAACTAAGTGTTCCTGGTGGAAGCCAGTCTGGGCATCACTAAGCAGGTTATTGCTGAGCAGGTGCTGCTTGATAACACTGTTGGTGATTCTTTCCATTACTCTTCTAGTGATCAAAAGTAGACTGATGGCAATTAACTTGCCAGGTTGAATTTGTACTGCTTTCTGCATGCAGAATTTACCTGGGCAATATTCTGCATTGTTGCATAGATACCAATGTTGTAGAACTGCAGAGGGCTGCAGTGAAATATATTCAAGGCTAAGATAGATAAATGTTTATTCACTAAGAGAATTGAGGGTGAAAAGGGCAAAGACAAGGAAATGGAGTTGAGGATTTTTAGATCAGCCAATTTTTCATTAGATGTTCTGGAGCACAAGTCTTTAGTTCTATCAATGGAACATTGTCAAGACCTACACACTTTGCAGTATTCAATGCCACGTGGAGTGAAGCAAATTCTCTGAAGTATGTTATCTGTAATGCTAGGGATCTCAGGAGGAGGCCAAGGTGGATCACCTAGCCAACACTTCTGGATCTGCAATAATGTTCATTGTACAATCCTTTTTGGTTACATGTCTTAGTTAACAACATCACTTGCACAAATGTTCATGGTTTTCAATTTTGTGCCTGACGTGATTCCATGGTTGAGCAGAATTTTGTTCGTTATGAGCACAGCTCTAGTACCTAAAGAAACAGCTTCCATTGATCTTTTGGCCCATTTGTTGGACAGAATAAACATATCCTGTTTGCTTGCATTTATTCATTCTGCTCATATATTGTTCTCTTCTACATGGAAACAGATATAAAGTATTTGCTTAACAAGTCTGCTATTTCCTTATTACTTATTATTATCTACCTACACCTGTTATTAATGAGACCACAATCTTCATCAACACTTTATTTGTGGTAAGATGTTCATAAAATATTTTACTGTTATCTTTGATCTTGTTTGCAAGTTTATTTCATACTTCCTTTCATGTTTTTTTAAGACAGTCCCAGTCTGCTAGATTACTACCTTTCTTACAAAAATATCCACTGTTTCCAAGAGATGGAAAGATCACTCTAGAAAAATAGGATGACTGATCATTATATAGGATTAATGGCCATTGTTATGTCAGGGCAATTAAATTTTATTTTGCTTCTATATGAGTTAGATCTGACTTGGCTGGTGCTGACTGCAAACAGAGGAACATAGGAACAGGAGTAGGCCATTCAGCCCTTCGATGAGTTTATGGTTAACCTATGGCCTAAATCCATAAACCTGCTTTTGGCGTATATCCCTTAATACCTTTTCTTACCAAAAAAGTATCCTCTCAGATTTAAAATTAACAACTGATTAGTGCTCAATCGACAACTGCTCAATGTCTCAAAATAAATCTAAATGAATAGTCAATCTGTTACATAAGCGAAATATATATGAACTGAATATATGTGACCCCAAATTCACTCCTTGTCCTTGGTTTCATATGTTTATTTTCCTTCTGTTCTTCTACATTTGAGCCATGCTATGCTGTAGTTTATTTGCAGAGAAGTTATTTGTAAACCAGATCTTTCTCAGTGCCAATCGAAAGCAGCTGTGAGGATGTGTGTGGGAGCAATCCAGCGTGACTTGTCCTCTGATTTTTCCATCCATTTGCCTTATCTTATTATAACTAACTAACTATCTCTTCCCCACCTTCCATGCCTCCTCATCTGAAAATGCTTGATCAATGATCTAGAAATAGGAATTTGAAACTCCATGACAATGATAAGGGATTTTAAATTTAGTTAAATACATTTAAAAAGCTGAAAATAATAATTTTGATCATGAACTTACGAGATATCACAAAAACCTATCTGGTTGGTTAAATCTTTAAAGAAAGAAAGCCAGCTGTCTTTATCTGGATTCACCAACACATGACTCCCAATCTGAAACAATATGGTTCACTGTGTTCCGAAGTAGCCTAGCAAAGCACTCAACTTTATTTAACAAGTCAATCCACTACCACTTCTCAAAGGCAATTAGGAATTGACAACAATACTGGACTTGTCTTCAATGTTCATGTCCCACTAATGATTTTCTTCTTACATCTCACTAGAAATCAAGCCCTGTTAATTCTGAAGCCACCTCAAAAGCTATTTTTTTTAATCATAGTATGCAAAGTCTCCAATTTAATTGTCAGATAGACCCAGGTTCACAGAACAGGTTTGAGTACTTAACAAGTATTACTATTTATTGCAAATAAATAGATTCTATCCACAGCTAAACAACTATCATCTGTTGATGTATAATGCTACTCGTTAAAACACTAACCCCTTCTAACCTTAATGCCTCCCAGCCCACAAGGACAGACAGACAAAGGTAGAAATTGCTGAATAAAGTCAGTAAGTTTGGCAACATCTGCGGAAAGAGAAAATAAAGTTAACATGTTGAATCCAATGACCCTTCTTCAGAACTAGGACTCAAAACATTAACTCTGTTTTCTCTCCACAGATGCTGCCAGACCTGCTGAGTGTCTCCAACAATTTCTGTGTTGTTTGTTTCAGATGTCTAGCATCTAGAATTATTTTTATTATATTAGAAAGGATTGGTGTTATGGGAAGGGGGAGAAAAGAACTGAGGATGCAGTTTGATGGCCCAAGTCCATGGGGACAGTTGAGAATATCCTTCTGCTTACCAGGATTTCCTAGTTTACAATCTCTTTTCAAAATGTTCTTTACACTTGTTCGCAGGAGGCATAGGTGATTGGTACATTAGCTGCAAAATGAGTCCTAGTTACTGGCTTAAAGTTACAGCTTACTGCATTTGGTGAGGGAAAATAAATTGGCTTTTCTCAGGTTTCCGATAATTTGTTGGAGAGAAAGACACACCACCTGGCTTTGCAACAGTCCAAAGTCTTCAGCCAATATTGTTCATACCCACTAGCTGTTCAGTCATCCAGCTACCAATTGGACAGTTTTTGCTGGGTTGATGGCCTTTGGCATCCTGAACTGGTCACAACTCCACATATCAATCAGCAACTGGCCAAATCTCACCTTGCACACAACCCCTGTTACCAGCCCATCTACAAACAGCCTTCCCTACTGCTTGAACAAAGTAACAGTGTAAACACAATTTACGATGTGTTTCAATACGTTGCTTTTTAAAAAGAAAATGCAGACATCTATCCATACTCCTCGATTTTTAAAGCAGTCCTTTCTGCATTTCATTTCACAACACTGAAAAATAAATAGACACGGTCTTTACATTTTAAGAATAAAATCAGCCCAGATCAGAAATTAAAATTTTGAAATAAAAGTTTATTAATTGGAGGGCTTTTGGGGAAAGCCAAACTTTTTTTTCACATATAGAATAACATAACCTTAGAGAAGCAACATCTGAGCACTTCAATCTGTCTTGTCATAGCTGTAAAATTGAATTCTCATAAAAACAATTCTCTTCTCTTTTGAAAATTTCCTCTGTATGAATATGTTTGCACAAATCCTTCATGCTTTCAACATTGAACTAGTTTTCAATCTCACTCCCTCCATTTCACCACAAGCTTCCACTATTTTAGCCTTTATTCCTTCAATCTTCTGGAAATCCATCCATCAGGTATATACTGCACTATTTGCTTCTTCTCCTTGTTTTCAAAGATCTCCTTTAGCCTATTTATTTTAAAGATGCTTTCACTCTCTTCTATCTCATCTTTCATCTCTTATTATCTTCCTAAATATGCATTGTTCTTTATAGTCCTCCGAAAACACAAGCTTTGGAAAGATAACTTGCTACAGAACCTTTCTCTAACTAACTGCAGATGTGATTAAATTAGCACCTTAGAAACTGCAAAGGGAAGAGTCAGTTAATTGGCTCACATTCCTACGTCCTGAGAAATATGGTTTCCTTCCTGCAGGACAAGCTGCGTCAAGCCTGCTGATTTAACTGATACTGCCTGAAGAATCATTCTGGTACATTGGCATGTGGCAGTTCACATGAACAGTTTTGCAGCTGTTGCAGCCAAAATATTTGAACATCAGCAGCAGGGGCTTAATCAATTGAAAATGTGAATTGATATTTTACTGAATAGCAACTGCAATAAAACTGAATTTTTTTAAATTTACAAATATTACAGCAGTGACAGAGATTAGAATTTTTCAGCTTGTAGGAGGACTAGATATCACACTCAAGCTTATCTCATTGGTTTGCTGTATTCGGAAAGTAATTATTCAAAATATAAAAATAAAAATAACTTGAATTGAATGTAAAGCAATGTCCAGTTCTGCTTGTCTAGTATTGCTTTGTTATTTGTTTTAAGATTTTTCAGTGTCACAATTAATGTAGCTAAAAGCTAAAAGATCTCCATGTCTAGAATACATTAATGTCAGTGATTGGACTTGGCTTTTACTCCATTGTAGCAGGACAGCATGCTACATCATAGACAAGATTGACATGCATTTTTGTAATGTGCATTATTTTAGTGGCTTAACACTGGCATTTTGTTTTGAATTTATCCTGGATGATGGCAGCATATGTATCTTATTCTCAACCAGCTTTACCTCTTTGTTGCAGAAGTAGAGATAGAATTTTTCTTATCTAATCTATGCTGAAGCTGATCTGAGAAAGAGTTCAATGGGAAGCTGAAAAGTTCCTGATCTGCAATAAATCCATGCTCCAGCTAAAATTTAAATATTACAAATTTAAAAAAAGAGGTTTGATGGAGTCTCCATACTGTCAGTGTTGGTAATGAATAGTCTTCCTGCTCAATAACATGCATCCTTTCATTGTCTGAACAAACCTTATTATGTAAGAAGACTGCCTATCACACTCAAGATTATCTCATTGATTTCAAAGTCTTCATAGATAATTTCTACTTTCTTCCTAAATTGGTAGCAACCTCTTATCAAGGCATTATATTAATCATACAGCACAGAAAGCCTAGTTAATCTATGTCACTGTTTTATATTTCACAATAGACATCCTAGTGTACTTCATTTAATCTTATCTGAATGTTTTACTAATGTTTTATCCCTTATGTCTAACCTAGCTGTCCCATAAATTAATCAATTCTATTTGCCTCAATTACTCCATGTTGTCACAAGCTTCACATTTTAACCGAGTAAAGCGGTTTCTTTTGAATTCCTCATTGTATCTTTTTAGTAGATACCATGTATTTGTATATAATTTTGGACTCCTCTATATGGAAACACCTTCATTACACCTACCTTCAATAAACCAGGTCTATTAAAAGAGGGCCTGTTGAAAGTGCACAATCAGTAGGCTTCACGTGGTCAGGAAGGAGAGATCACATCTGTAGTGAGTATATAGTTCAGAGGCTTTGGAGGCATTGTGGGAATTCGTAAATAGTTATTTTCTTTCTCCATCTTTAAAACTCAGTGGTCTGGTGAAAAGGCCAATAAGGTTAATGTGGTTAATAAGGCTGAGAGACAGTTATCAGTCAGTTACCTGAAGCCTGAATAGGGCCTTAACGGGCATTAATTACTACTGAAACTTAACTAGTGTGAGTCATCTTGGCTCACCTCAGTTCTATTTAAGAAAGGACCTGCTCAAAGCATGTGATCAGTAAGTGTTTCTTTTGTGATACAAATGATTTTTTTAAAGGCATTTAAAGGCTCTATTGCAAAAATCATTGAGGACTTCAATATGCAAGTGGACTAGAAAAATCAAGTTGGAATCAGATCTCAAGAAAAGGAATTTGTGGAATATCTACAAGTGTTTTTTTTTTACAGTAGCTTATGGTAGCAACCGCTAGAGAATAGGCAGTTCTGGTTTTGGTGATGTGTAATGACAGACTTGATTGGGGAGCTTAAGGTGCCCCTAGGGGACAATGACTATAAAATAGTACAATTCACCCTACAGTTTGAGAGGGAAAAGTGGGAATCAGATGTAACTGTATTATAATTGCGTGGAAAGTAACTAAAAAGACACAAGGGAAGAGGGGCCAGAGTTGATTTTGGAAGGGAAGATGATGGAACAACAATGGTGAAGTTTCTTAGGGTAATTCAGTAGGGACAACAGAAATTCATCCCAAGGAAGAAGAAGGAGAGGATGAGGCAACCGTGACTGGCAAGGGAAGTCAGGGGCAGCATAAGAGCAAAGTAAAATGCATACAACGTGGTGCAGATTAGTGGGAAGCCTTTAGAAACCAGCAGAAGATAACTAAAAAAAAAAAAATGGGGGTGGGGGTCAAAGTGAAATGAAAGTGAGCTAACTTGTAATATAACAGAAGTTTTCAAGTTTTTTTTTAAATATAAAAGGTAAGAGAGGCAAGAGTGGACATTGGACCACTGGAAAATGAGGCTGGAGAGGTAGCAATGAAGTATAAAGAAATAGCCAAGGAAATGAATAGGTTTTTTGCATCAGTCTTCAGTAGAATGTACCAGCTGCATGCTAGAACTTCATGAGAGTCAGGTGGCAGAGGTGAATGTGGTGGCCATCACCAAAAAGAAGCTGGTGAAGAAGCTTAAAGATCTGAAGGTGGATAAATTACTCAGACCAGGTGGACTACACCCCAGAGTCCTGAAGGACATAGCTGAGGAAATCATAGCGGCATTGGTGGTGATCTTTCAGGAATCACTGGAGTTAGGGAGAGTCCCAGAAGTTTGAAAATGCTTATGTCACATCCCTATTGAAGAAGAGAAGGAAGCAATAGACAGCGAACTGTAGGCCAGTTAGTCTGACCTAGTTTGTTAGTAAGATTTTAGTGTCCATTATTAAGGATGAGATTGTGGAGTTCTTGGAAATACTTGGTAAAATAGAGCTGAGTCAGTATGGATTCGTCAAGGAGAGGACATGCCTGACAAATCTGTTAGAATTCTTTGTAACTGCCCTTTTGTGGCAAAGTGGTAATGTCCTTACTGCACATCATAAGTCCTGCCTGCTCCGGAGGTGTGTAATAACATCTCTGAACAGATTGATTAGAAAAGTAAGTTAATAAAAAATGTTTTGAGGAAGTAACAAGCAAGTTAGATAAAGGAGAGTGCCTACATGTGATATATTTGGATTTCCAGAAGGCCTTTGACAAGATGCTGTATAGGATGCTGCTAAATAAGATGAAACCCCCTGGTGTTCAGGGCAAGGTACTGGCATGACCCACAGGACGGGCTAACTGGCAGAAGGCAAAGAGTGAGGATAAAGGGGTTTTTTTCAGGATAGCCACCAGTGACTAATGGATTTCTGCAGAGGTCTGTGTTGGGACCACAAATATTCACATTCTATATTAAATACCTGGACAAAGAAACTGAGGGCATTGTTGCTGTTTGCAGATAACACAAAGGTAGATGAAAGGGCAGGTAGTGTTGAGGGATCAGGGAGGCTGCAGAAGAACTTGGTCAGGTTGGGAGAGTAGGAAAATAAGTATCAAACTGAATACAATATGGGAAAGTGTGAAGTTATGCTCTTTGGTAGGAAGAGTAGAGGCATCGACTATTTTCTAAATGAACAAAGGCTTCAAAAATCCGAAGCACAGAGGGATTTAGGAGTCATAGTTCAGGGCTCTCTTAAGGTAAACATGCAGGTTCAACTGGCAGTTAGGAAGGCAAATGTAATGTTAGCATCTTTTTCAAGAGGGCTCGAATACAAGAGCAGGGATGTACTGCTTCTGTTAAGGCTGTATAAGGCTCTGGTCAGACCACATTTGGAACACTATGAGCAGTTTTGCACCCAAAACAAATGAAGGATGTGATGGCGTTGGAAGGGGTCAAGAGGAGTTTTAGAAGAATGATCCAGGGAATGAAGGGATTGTCAAAAGAGGAGCGGTTGAGGACTCTGGGTCTGTACTCAATGGAGTTTAGAAGGATGAGTGGGGATCTGATTGAGGCTTACAGAATACTGAGAGGCCTGGATAGAATGGACATGGCGAATATGTTTCCACTAGTGGGAAAGACTAGGAACCGAGGTCACAACCTCACAGTGAAGGAATGAACCTCTAGAACTAAGATGAGGAGGAATTTCTTTAGCCAGAGGGTGGTTAATCTGTGGAATTCATTGCCACAGAGGGCTGTTGCAGTCAAATCATTGAGTGTGTTTAAGACAGAGAGGTTCCTGATTGGTAAGGGGATCAAGGTTTCACGGGGGGAAGGCAGAAGGATGGGGGTTGACAAACCCATGACAGAGCAGAATTGATTGGCCAAATGGCCTAATTCAGCCCCTGTATCTTATGGTTTTAAGAAATTGCCTCATAATTTTTAAAGCCCTCGCTTCATCACTCCTCTTTTTGAGTGTAACAAGCTTCATGCTGCACAGTATTTCCTGATAATTATAACCTCGGTGTTAGCACCAACCTCGTAATCTCATTTTTCATGACTTCTCCAGTTTCTCTATTTCCCCTTTGCAATACAAAAACCAGGACTGTGCTTGGAACTCCTAAATATAGTCCAAATTCAGGTTATTTAAAAGTTTAATATAACCTCTAGAAAGAGCTGCAAGGTTAAAAGCCATGTATGTCATTCGATCCTTCTTCTTTGAAGATATTGTCTAATAATTTTGAATATTTCTGCTGAACTTGCAGTTACTGTGCTAGATGGCAATCTATTCCAGACATTAATAGTTAAAAAAAAAAGAAGTCGTCGTTAGCTTATCATTTAGCAATAGTTGGAAGTGAAGATTACTGTTGGGGAATTCTTTCAACATAAAATGTGTTCTTAAATCCTCTTAACTGTCAGAAATAATTCTTATGTCTTATTGCTTTATTGGAATTATATTAAAATCTGACATTTCTTTTGACAACAGGTTGCAATGAATCATAAATAATGAATAGGATGTCACTGATGTTAAAACTTATTTCCAGCTCGGTACAACTTGAAACATTAAAATATTCCCTGTATGCAGATGTTCCTGTCCTCTTCAAGTTATAATTAATTAACAAATTCTTTCCCTGGTAATATTCACCCTTCATCCTCTTTTGATTTTTCAAATTCAAAATCTGCTCACAGTCATGCAATATTGACTATCCAATGTTAATCATCCAATCAAAGCCAAACATATCCACCTGCACTAAGAAAACAACATTTACTTTCTCAACATTATTTTTCTTTTTGAAAAAAAAGCTATGCACAACCATTTATTAATTTAATTGTCAAATAGTAGTCAATTTTTGAGTAATTTGTTTTTTTTAGATAAAGCTTTTAAAAGGTTACTGTTATCATCCTTGCACTCAAAGATAAAACTTATTTTAACAACCTGTCACTGGAAGAACCACAAATGGATTCATATTCAAAATAGTGATTAATTTGACCACAGTGGGGGGGTAAGTGGGTGGTGATGGTGTAGGGGATTAGCCATTTATGTGAACAGGGCCAGTTTCCAGCACAATGATTTTCCAACTATCACAAAAGATCTTGCAAAACTCAATTTGGATTGAATGTAATTTGCATTTAAACGTTTCTGGTTGAATTTGGGAGAACTGCACTGAAAAGGTCCAATGCAACTTTGTGAAGACTGTTGCCCTAAATGTTCACATTCAAACCATCTATTTTTACAAAGAACAAAATTAGACCCAACAGTAATTTCTGCGATACACCATAACTTTCCTTTCTCCAATCTGCACAACACTCATTTACTTAATTTGTTGCTTCCTGTGTGGCAATCAACCATCCATTCATGCTGTTACATTTTCCTCAGAAGTCTCTTGTGAAAAACTTCTGCAAATCAATACAGTGTATCTACTATATTTGATTTATCCTTTCAATCAGTCTATTCTTCAAAAAACTTGATTTGTCAAATATGACCTACCTTTTGTTTCTTGCTGACAACCCTTAATTTTCACATGCATTTATAAATTGCCCTGAATTTTATCTTCCTGCACCATCAATTGCACTACTGTTGCGGAATCAGCAATCGTCAACATCGTTGTTCAGACACTTGGGTGAATCTATATCATCAGAGCAAAGTCTTGATGCCCTATGGGGTGGAGTTCACTTCCTGTGTTTCCAAACCTCTCTGCAGTGTACAAATCTTAATTCAAGGTATAGTGCAATATTCACCCATGAGGAGAAAGCACTCATTTCATTCGTGTGACTGCCACTAATCCAATCCCTCAAACAATGGTACACAGTATGTATATTGTATGAAGTGAACAGAGCAGTTTTCCCAGGTTACTTTGACAGCATTTTGCTTCCCTACAGCCTCTACCATTGCACTGTCCTAGTTACTTTCAAATCACTTACAATCCTGACTTGGATGTGTTAAGCCATTCTTTGATCTGTGCTGCATAAAAATCCTGGAATTCCTTAGCTAACAACATCAAGATATACCATAAGCACAATAACAGCAGTGGTTTTTTAAAAAAATGTAGTCTCATAATCACCTGTGCAAGGGAAATAAGGATGTAGAATTAAAATGAACCTTTTCAGTGGTTGTCTACAACTTGAGAGCAGAATTGTTGGAAGTCACAGCTCTTTAAAAGTGATTGATAATCTGAGACTTTGATATATTTTAAATTGAAAAACACCTATAAATGCATTGTTAAGAAATCACACACATCGATCTCCCACCTACTTTTCCTTAGTATTTTGGTAATTCAACGGGCTTTGCTGGACTGTTAAAATTCCTAAGTATACTGGTTTTCAATAAAGTGCATCTTTTAAACTCCAGATTATTGACAAAATATATGCTTTCATTTCTAGTCAGTTTTCTTGGAAGGAACTTTCATGGTAATCAGACATGTGTCTGTTTGTGGGTTGACCAACTGTTATTAACATAAAATGTGTGAATTTTAAAGCAACACGGAATCTTCACGGAGGAGTAGCTGTTGGAATACAAAGGAGTTTCATTTAATTTCTGTGTGATTCCAGAAAATAAATTTCAAGTTTGAAGCTTTTTCAATTCTTTTTGTACATCTGACAAATTGCTTCTGTTTTATGAAAAGGTTTTTCATAAAAAGTCAAACAGTGAATAACACTGTCATATTGGTCGTCCTAAGTAATGAATTATACCATTTTTCAATATATTTAATGGAATTGTTAGGATATGTGATACTCTGCAAACAGATGTTGGCAATAATTTCTGTTCCACAACCAATGTCCAACTTAATTAACAAAATTTTAAAAAAATAATCCCATGCCTAAATCATACTGATACCGAGAAGATCAATATTAGGAATTGGTCCGATTCACTGAGAGTAGATGTGCCTGAGAACATAAGTGAAAACTGAAGGTACGTGAAGCATATCTGTCAGTGGTTTATAAACCAGACACTGAAGTTGCAATATCACTGAAATTGTGGTTTATTCAAGTAGTGTTTATTGCTTGTTGAAAGTTTCTTTTTGATGCATGGGGCAGAATTATAAGGGGGCTTGAACGACATAGGCTCAGGTGAGAAATTGACAGAATTGTGCCAGAAGTCCAGCAAAGATTATCTTGGTGTTGGATCTGAGCATCAAGCCAAGATTCTTGCTAGGCAGCAGGAAGTTGCCTTTAAGGAGGATTATTGCATGCTAATGATCATAGTAACTATACATTTTGCCTTATTAGTATGCAGATTCCTATTTTACCACCCACTACGACAAACCAGAAGCCATGAATTCTTGACATCGAAGTCAGAACGGCTACAGAGTGACTTCAGCTAACCGCTTGCTCCAAAGGAAATCCATGTTCGTCACTAAGCATCAATATCTCAGGGCAAGCTTCTCACATGCACCCCATAGGCATTGGCATCTGACATTTCCAACCTCTAAGAGTCCTCATAACACATCTCCAATCCACTTACAGTACCTCCTGCATTTCAATGCTGCACCTTGGGCTGTACAGGCAACTAACATTGTAATGCTGCAACAGGACTCTTCGTGTCACAAACTCAGCTCATCAACTAGACCAAGTTCCATCTTTGACCTGTTCGCTTGTTCTCTTAATGCTCCCTCACATTGAGGCTGCCTGAATGCTCACAGCATTCCTGCCTTCTCTGTTTGCACCTTGCTTCTCAGCCAGAGATACCAGGCTCATAGTTCTACTATGTTGCCTTGCTGTTTAGCAGAGACATGGAAACTTGTCAAGGCTGTCAACAGCTGTCAGTGAAGTCAAGACAGATAACCCTCGGTCAGCGGTTACAAACACAGTAAGTCAAGGGCACCCTCTGATACTAATCCAGAGGCTAGGACATGGTCAGTCAACCACTTAGGGTGGTCTGAGTCAAGGTACTCTCCACATAAAGAGTGAGATGCCAAATTTTGGGGAGCAAACCACCTGCCTCGAGTCGTTCTACCCTATTGCAGGTTGTTTTTCCTTCTGAAATGAGAGAGAGGCATGTAGTAAGGGAAATGAAAGAGGGCAGCACAGCTTTTCATTTTGGGTGTAGCCGGGGGGTTGTCTCAACTGAGTGAGTAGGCAGTGGAGAGGGCATGCAGGGTTAGTAGTCAGGGGGTGAGTGGATGGCAGTGACTGAGGGAAGTCATTTCAGGTATTAGTGAGAGTATTACGGTATAAGACTTGGTTGGAGATGGGTGCAGTGAAGATAGAGTGAGTATAAGGTATTAGAGAGAAAATGTTGGCACTTACATTGGAAGAGTGGAGAAAGGACAAGCTGAAATCTGGTGTAATGGTATTACAACTGAGTAAAAATAACTACAAAGACATGAGTGAGGAGCTGGCCAGAGTTTATTAGAAAGGGAGCACAACAGGGAAGACAATGGAGCTGCAATGGTAGGAGATTCTGGAGTAAATTGAGAAGGCACAGCAGAAATTCATCCCAAAGATAAAACATACTAAGCAGCAGGTATTCTTTGCCTGTGGTGATGATATTACGAATTAACTAGAAAAAATCTAAGTGAAAGTTGTAGTAATAAGGACTTTCTGAGCATTTGTAACCACATTATGCATATCCTATCCTCCTTCTCCTCTTCTTTCTACCCATACTGCTTACCTCCCTCTTCACCGTCAACATTGTCTGTGGAGGTTCTGTCCTATTTGTACTGTCCTTCTTGCAGGTCCAAACCTCAATGTTGCACAATAGTGTGCAGAATGCAGCAAACCACAATCTTTCTAGAGACCCCAGAAAGTGTATACAGAAGGGTGTCTCCAAATCTGTCCAGGCAACCAAAACACATCTTCATCTGGCCAACGACTAGCCCATTGGCACAAGTGCTGGTCACATGTCTCCAATCTTATCACTTCTGCTCCACACTGCTCTATTACTCCAGTTTGTCATCAATCACATTTCATGTGGGTGTCTGTTGCTTCTGAAAAGCCAGCTGTTAACTTTCTGCTTCCTGGCTGAATGTGCCTCAGATGATGTTTCATCCTGTCAGTGTATATCATGGCAGCTGGTGCTACTATGGTCACCTTGATTCTCACCTGAGCAGGAAAGTAAGTGTTTGTGTCATTGTCATAGAGTCTTTGTGAAACAACACAGAAGAGACCCTTTGGCTCATCAAGTCTGTGCAAACCAATCTACCAAATGTCAGAATTTCAGCAATACTTCATTAGCTATGAATGTCACTTGGTGACATGCTGTGATCATGAAAGCAGCTATATAAATGCAAATCTCTCTCTTCTGATCTAGTTCCTCTTACCTCAAGCTTATGAAATTTTAGGATGGAGCTGGCTTTTTTCCATTCTTCATTGACAAGTTCCTGCTAACGTCAATGATGCAGTTGACTGCCATGCTTCCTCTGGTAGAGTGTTGAACTATTTTTAATGAATAATGGCTTCAGGCAACCAATAAAAAAATTCCCAACTCACCAAGAAATACCTAATCTTTAAATCCATCTTTCAACCCTGAGTTGGACAAATACTGAACATCCATCATCGAGGACATCTACCCTTTCAACTATTTTAAAAGAAAAATTATTACAATTATCTCAAAATCTTAACTTGATAAATAATTTCAAGTTGCACTTATTCACCATGACAAATTTTCCAAGGTTAACACTTTTGTGCTTATTCAAGGAAGTTACTTTGAAGCATTTCAGCTATTCTCTTTCTTATGTTAATGATTTCAATATCATTTATTTTGGTGCATTTGCATTTTATTTTTGCAGAGAATGCAATTTTGAGGAAACGTCACACAGTAATAAGCATGTTTGGATCCATGTAAAAGCTTAACTAGATTAAAGCAAAACCTTGTGGCTTGAAGCAATATTATCCTTAAGATCCGGAAGTTTAAAAACTGCACATGGAGGCAGCAAATTCTAAAACTGTTTTGAGGACTGAGGAAATGCAGTTTTACAAATTTATTTAAGTTTGCAGCTTGTAATTAGCCTTAAACTGAAATCCACTGAATTCTGTAGTTGCCTGCCTTAAGCAGTGTTTTGTTGTAGGCCCCTTACATTCTGAAACAAGAGAATTGATAATGGAGGTCAAGAAAATGACAGACCAATGGAACAATGACTTTCATTCTGTCTTCATAGAAGACACAAACAAATCTTCCCAGCAGCGCTATGGAAGCAATGTTTATGGGGAAGGATAGATTGAAGGAAATTAATATTAGGAAAAGTTGTCCTGGACAAATTATTGAGACTGAAAAATTATAAATCCCAATGAGCCTAAATGTATGTTTGTATGTATGATGGTTTTAAATGTATAAATCTACATTCCAGGATATTAAATGAGGTGTTCATGGATGCTTTGGTTTACATCTTATAAAATTATGTAGATGCTGAAGCAGTCCCAGCAGATTGAAGGATGGCAAATATAACCCCACTATTTAAAAAAAAAGCAGGATGGGAGAAAATCTTGAATTGCAGAATGATTAGTCAAACATCAATAGTAGGCAAAATGCTGGACACTATTATAAACGATGTGATAATAGGACGCTTAAAAATACCAACAACCTTACACAAGATCCACATGGATTTATAAATGAGAAATCATGTTTGTAGACCTGTATTCCTATCTTTCCTAGTCTACTGGACTTACCCTGGACTTCAATAACCCAAGGCAGTCCCAACAATGGGATATATCCAATTTTCTTTATTGAAGCAAGGTACTCTACAAAATATTGCAATAATATTGATACGCCACAAGTTTACCTGCACAATGTTTACAATCGCAAGTGCCCAGGTTTCTGTGGACTTATCCGAGGATCAGACTGAAACAGGTGATAAGACTGCTTTGTCTCAACCTCCACTCAACCTCCATTCAGACCAGTCCTGTTCCTGAACTTGCAAATTAATGCATGCTGAGGCACACTTGCTTCTGTTCTGTTTCGAATGCAAGCAACCTATGCAATCAATCCTTGACACTATCCAATTTTCAACGATTGATCAGTTTACCACTGGCAAATATAACAAGTGTTTCACATCTATCATGGTCAGTTGGCTTTTCATCCGTTAGGAATCTGCTTATTTTCTTTGGAAGAAGGCTTGTCTCTCCATTTTAGCACACTTTCACCCCAGGCAAAGCTGCTTAGATTGCACATTTAAACTATTTCCTTGCAGCTTCTGTGCCATCCTATAAACTTAATGATATTTACACAGCATTCCTTGTTATCAACTTCACATTTACTGTTGAATCGTCAATTATCACGTCTAGAGCTCTGCATCTGGTTTGTAAAGAAAGTAACCAGACATACTGTCACCTGCTAAGTTGTAACATTTAATTTAAACGTATATCCTTTCAGAAAATACTAAAAACACATAAGTGACCATCCAATACGACAAGCTTCATTTGTTTATTTTTCTCACTTTGGCTGATCCAGCAAATTGAGAGGTACTACCTACACAGTTTAACAAACCCACTGGAGTATTTTGAGGATTGAACTACTTGAATAGATGAGTGAGAACCAACGGAGTTGGTGCACTTAGATTTTCAAAAAACTTTTGATAAAGTCCCATGAGAGGTTTTTTTTGTGCAAGCATATCAAATGGGATTAGTACAAGAGTCAACAAATGCATAACGTTAGAATTTACAAAGAGATTAAAAGGATAAAAGTAACAGCTCTGTATCTGAATGCAGTTAGCATTTGTGACAAAACAGATGAACTGAAAATACAAATGCAAATTATTAAGTATGATCTGGTAGTATTTACAGAAACATGGCTGCAGATGACTTGGCTTTGGACCTGAATCTTGAATGGTATAGGATATTTAGGAACGACAGGAAACTAGGAAAAGATGGAAAGTTGTCTCTATTAGTTGATAACGGTGTGATCACAATCAAGAAGAATGACCAAAATTCACAAAACAAGATGTGGAGATGGTTTGGGTAGAAATAAGAAATGTGAAAGGCAAGAAGTTACTTGTAGGAGTAACGTACAGGACCCCTAATAATAACCACATGGCAGAATGAAGCATAATGGAAGAAAAAAATGAGAGCTGATCAGAAAGTTCTGATAATAATCGTGGGAGATTTCAATCTACTAAACGAAAAGGCATATAATTTTACAGAGACATGTAGCAGGTCAGAAGATTGGAGAGCTTATGAAAACAGCAAGGAATTCCCAAACAAACTAATAGAAGGAAACATTAGAGTTTGAAACAATTACAGCTGTGGACTGACAAGTGTTCAGGACCTAATGGACTTTATCCACAGATCTTAAAAGAAGTGGCTAGTAAGATAGCAGAGGCATTTAATTTGCCGAGACTGCTTTGATTCAAGGGTCTTCCCTTAATTTAGAAGATAGCAAATGTAATTTCTAATGCACAAAGCAATAGTGGCAGGAAGCTGAAACGTACAGTACAATGTGGTTAGAATGTGTCATAGGGAATATATTAGAAGTTATTATTTAAAATGTTATAACAAGAAACTAAGGGATCTTGAATGGTGCTGAATATTATACAGTCATCAGTTATCAGAAACATTCCACTTCTGAACTTATGATAGAAGAAGCACATTAAAGAAATAGCTGAAGATCATTGGGCCTATCCTGAAGGACTCCGACAGTGATGTATCAGGACTAAAATGATTGACAGCCAATAACTACAACTGTCTTCTGTTGTGGTAGTTATAGTGGAGTGGAGAGTTTTCTTCCTGATTCTCATTGATTCCAGTTTTGTTAGGGATTCTTGATGCCATATTTGGTCAAAGACTGTGAATCTTAACTCACGTTTGGAATTCATTTGTTTTTTTGTCCATCTTTGGGCCAAGTCTCGAACCTGAGTGGACCTGGCAGAGCACAAGCTAACAATCAGTGAGCAGTTATTACTGAGTAAGAACTGCTTCACGGCACTGTCAACAATCTCTTCCATCCCTTTACTGATGATCATGAACAGGCTGTAAAGGCAGTAATCGATATTGTCCTGCTTTTTGTGAACTGGACAACTCGTGGCAGTTTTCCATTTTTTGGGGTAAGATGCTAGTGCTAGAGCAGTACTGGAACAGCTCAGATAGGGGTGCCAATAATACTGGATCAAAAATATTTTGTGCTATTGATAGAATGTTGTCAGGGCCCATAGCATTTGCTGTATGCAATGTCTTCAGTTATTTCTTGACATTTTGTGGAGTGACTCAAGTAGGCTGATACTGGCAACTATGATGCTGGGACCTCCGAAGAAGGCTTTGATGTATCATTCATTTGACACATTGGGCTGAAGATGTTAAAAAGCTTAGTCTTTTGCAGTAATGATAAAGTCTCAGTACAGCATCCTCCTACATTAATAATTTAATTGTTCACAACCATTCACAACTGGATGTGGCAGGACTGCAGAGCTTAGATTGGATTTGTTCATCAATCTATCATGCGCTGCTTCCACTGTTTGGCAAGCAAATAGACCCATGTTTTAGCATCACTAGGTTGACATCTTATTTATTTGTGAGCTCGGTGCTGCTCCAGGCATGCCTTCCTTGGTTTACATTGAAATAGGGTTGATCTCCCAGCTTTGTGGTAATGTTGGGTCGGAAACCTTGAGGTTACAGATTGTGGTTCAATACAATTCATAGTATTACAGCATGGAAGTGTGTCAATGCTGGTCATCAAGAACACATCTACTCTTGTACCCTTTTCCAGCATTTGGCCCATAGCTTTATTTGCTGTTTTTCAAGTGATGATACAAATATTTAAATGTTATGATTGTTGCTGCCTGTACCACCCTTTCAGGCAGTGAGTTCCAGATACCCACCACTCCCAGAGAGAAATATTTCTTCCTTTTAAATCTCCTCTGAACAGCTTGCTTTTCACTGTAAAATTATGCTCCTGGTTATTGATTTCACTACTAAGGAGAAAGTTTCTTCCTACCTACCATACTTATGCCCCACATTGTATCGCCCTCAGACTTCTCTGCTCTAAGGAAAATATCCCTAGCCCATCCAATCTCTCTTCATTGATGAAATTCTCCAGCCTAGGCAACATTCTGACGAACCTCCTCAGCAATGTCCCTCGTGCTATCACATCCTTCCCAACGTTTGGTGATAAGAAAAATACAAATTAGTCATGCTGTGGCCTATGTAATATGTTACTCAGCTCCATCATAACATCTTTGTTCTTGTATTCAATACCTTGACTAATAACAGCAAGTATTCCATGTGCCGCCTTAACCATTGTTTCTACCTGTCTGTGGACATACAACCAAGATCCCTCTGATCCTCTGTACGTCCTAGGGTCCTACTTTACATCATGTACTCCTTTGCCCTGTTATTCCTTCTAAAATGCTTCATCTCACGCTTTATGAAATTGAATTCATTTTGCCTCTGCTCTGCCCATCTGATCAACCCGTTTATATTATTAGCCAAGGCTTTCCTCCTCATAATTTATCTCACCACCTACTAGTGTAGCATCTGCAGATCTCCTGACCAAACTTCCTGTATTTGTATCAAAATCATTAATGTACATAGCAAACTGCAAAATAACCCAACACTAAACCCTGCGTTATGCCATTAGACACAGGCTTTCAGTCACAAAAATTTTGACTATTACTCTCTGCCACCTGCCACTAAGTCCATTTTGGATCTAATTTGTTAAGTTGTCCTGATTCCCATGGGCTCTTACCTTCTTAAACAGTCTCTCATGCAAGATCTTGTCAAAAGCCTTACCAAGCTCATCCAGACTAGACTACATCCACTGTATTAACATCATCCACACATCTAGTTGCCTTCTCAAAAACATCAATCAAAGCTATCAGATATGATCTCTCCCTGACAAAGTCATGCTGATGAAGCTTGATTCAACGTTACCTCTCCAAGTGAAGATTAATTCCGTTCCTCAGCCTTTTTTCAATAGTTTTCTCTGCACTGTTAGCCTCACTGGCCTGTAGTTCCCTGGTTTATCTCTACTACCCTTCTTGAAAAACGACACCACATTCCCTGTGTGCAGAGAGGATTTGAAAATTAATGTCGGGGCCCGCGCACTCTCCTTGTGTGCTTCCCACAGCAACCTGGCTTACATCTTAACTGGGCTTGAGGACTTAGCAGAAGTTAAACTACTAATATCGCCTCCCTCTCATATGTAATTTACTGTACAGACTTTCACATGAGGAAGTTTGTTTTTATAATTTTGTGAATCACTGGCATTGCCAACTAGAGGTCCCACTAGGGCGGCATGTTGTCTCAGTGGTTAGCACTGGTGCCTCACAGCACCAGAGACCCGGGTTCGAACCCACCCTCAGGCAACAGTCTGTGTGGACCTTGCACATTCTCCCCGTGCCTGTGTGGGTTTTCTTCAGGTGCTCCGGTTTTCTCCTACAGTTGAAAGATGTGCAGGTTAGGTGGATTGGCCATGCAAAATTGCCCGTAGTGTTCAGGGATGCGTAGATTAGGTGGGTTATAGGGGGATGGGTCTGGGTGGGATGCTCTGTGGGTTGGTGTGCACTTGTGGGACTGAAGGGCCTGTTTCTGCACTGTAAGGGTTCTATGTTTCTACTTGTTCAGAGCAAAAACTCCTGGTTTAAATATTATGGTCTACTCATAAACTTGTGTTTTTGTCCAATGAAAGTCTTTTAAAATAAAAAGAATGCCCTCACCTTTGGAAAGCAGAAGCAGGTAATATTAAAAGAAAGTTAAATATCTTCAAAGTTTAACATCTTCAAATCTTAAATATTTTCAGTTTTGAATGGTTACAACAGAGTTAGGGAAGGATTATAAATATTAATTTAAGGTCATGATTGAAAGGGCACAACTAACATAGCGATGAGCAACATATATAGCTAACCTGATGGGCTAATATTGTGTTAAATTTATTTTGTTTTTCATAATAATATTAGTGTTTATTTCAGAATCCTAATGTGTTTCTTATATCTGTAGACTGTTTTTAAAAAAGCACAAGATTAGGAAAAGCTTTCAGTCCTGTCTAAGAGTATCACTTCACCCTTGCATAGGCATCCCACTGAGTTCAAACCTACTTATTTAGCTGAGTTTAATTGAGTAGTCGTTTAAATAATTGATCTGATTGGCTTCTACCTGTCTTTCTTTGGGTCATTACATTGATCTTTCTTTCTTTTTAAATTTTGCTCAGTTGTACCCCACTGTTTCTTCAGTCAATCAGTGAATTGCTTGCCCAGGAAGCAGAAGATAATATGAGTGGTTGCAGGAGGTGAAAGTAAAATATTCATGACTTGTCCAGATTCTTTGTTGGAACCTAATGGGCAGGCAACCCCATAAGAGGTTGGCATTGGGAATTCATGAATTGACAGCAGAAATCAGTATCACCTTCACCAAATGTGGTAGCAGGGTGGGGGGTGGGGTTTGAGGGTTTGGTATGTGGCAGGTGGCGGTGTGCTTGTGCGGTTATGTGTTACTAATGTCATAGGGTTCGTAATCCAGGGACCCAAGCTAATGTTCTAGGTTCAGTTCCCACGACAGCAGTTGGTGGAATTTAAATTTAAAAATCTTGAATTAAAAGCTAGTCTCAGCAATGATTGAAAAAACCCTTTGTTTATCAATAACTCCCTCTTAGAGAGGGAGTTCTGCCACCCTGTCTGACCTGGTCTTAATGTGACTCCAGACCCATAACAATGTAGTTTTACTTTAAAGTGCAATCTCAAATGGCCTAGCAAGCCATTCTATCAGTTGTATCTAACCCTACAAAGTAGGAAAACTGGATGGACCACCCAGCATTGACTGATTTAGGCATTGAAAATGACAACAACACTTCCAATGCTGTTAACTCTGTGAAGTTGCCCATACTCCATCTAGGGACCTGTGCCAAACTTGACAGAGCTGTCATACAGACTGTTCAAGCAAAAACCTGACTTGCTATTTGTACTCAGCGAATCATATCTTACCCATAAATTCCTGGACAATGCCAGTACGATACAGTAAATGTATACAGTATATAGAGTAAACATGTTATTATCCGGCACCTACAGGACCAGGAGTGTACAGATTGATCAAATATTCCGGATAATCAAGACGGCCACATAATCAAGATAAAAACACACGAAGTAATAGAAATGTAATGCGGGGGTATACACATTACTGTAGTACTTTATTTACAGCATAAATCACTTAAATAATAATAATCACTTTGCCTTAAATAAAACTTACCAGCAGACAGCCTTCTCATTCACATCATCAACTGACTTCATGGACATTGAGGTAGATTGTGGCATTTGAGGAGAACTTGACTCGAAATTGAATCAATTGTTGATATTTCATGTGGCTGATTGAAATTGGTCAATTGAAATTTGATTGAACTACAAGTATAACTACAGTGAGGTAAATAAATTAAAAAGTATGATAATTGGACAGAATAATACAGTAAATGTTGCAGGATTTGAGGTGTGTAGTTTTTGCCAGTTTATCAAGAGTCTGGGTTCTTAAGGCGCTGGTTAAAATGCAGTTTGCTGTATTTTTCTGGCTCCACCTGTAGAACAGCCCCAATAGATATTGCTGCACACTGGTATGAGTCAGAAGGGAGCTGCCCTGGCGTCGTCAATGATTGACGTTTGATCCTAAGATGCCTAATGACATTAACTCAAGCATGAGTAAGGAGACCACCTTCTGATTACCACTTACTGCCTCAACTCTTCAGTTGATGAATCAGCTCTCCTCCATATTGAACACAATTTGGAAGAAGCACAGACAGTGGTAAAGGTACAAAATGTAGTCTGGGTGGGGAACTTCAATGTCCATCACTGAGAGCAGCTTGTTAGTAATACTACTGACCTAAATGACACAGCTGCTAGCCTGGGTCTAAGACAGATAGTGAGGGAATCAATCTAGTGAAGCCACAACACAGGACTAATTGCATGACAAACGACAGAAGCAACATGCAGTAGATAGCACTAACCCAATTCCAAGACCATCCAGGTAGGATTGGTGGTCGACAATTGAATAATTCACTGGAAGAGGGGGATCCACAAATATCTCGATCCTGTTCCAGAATAGCGATAGCACTGGTATTTTCCCAGGAATGTGGAAAATTCCTCTGCTATGTCCTGTCCACAAAAAGAAGAACAAATCTAACCCAGCAAATTACCCCTCCTATTCAGGTCTATTCTTGATCATCTGCAAATCGCTGATGAGTGTCATCGACATTTACTATGTAATATCCTGCTCGCTATCTACAGTTTGGGTTTGGTTGGAGCCATACAGCTCTGACCTATGACCTTGATTCAAATATTGGCAAAAGAACAGAATCAAGAGGGAAGATGAGAGCAGCTGCTGATATCAAGGCAGCCTTTGATTGAGTGTGAGATCAAGGAACCCTAGCAAAATTAGAGTCAATTGAATTCGGGGAAGATACTCTGCTGATTGGAGTAATACCTAGCACAAAAGAAGATAGATTTGGTATTAGCAGTCAATACCAATCTCAGCATTTCCATCTAAGAGTTTTCAGGATAGTGTACTTTACCCAGCCATTCGCAACTGCTTTATCAATGGAATTCCCTCTCCATAAGTTCAGAAGTGGAAAGATTTTCTGATGATTATGCAATGTTCAGCACAATCAGAGACATATTAGAGATTGAAGCAGCCTGCACAAAAATGTAGCACCATCTTAAATAACAACAACTATATCAGCACAGAATACACAAAGCACGCCACATGAATTTCTGCTAGTTGTCATGTATTTCATGTTACTCTGTGGAGGATTAGTTTTGCAATCATGTGGCATGTGATATTTTATTGACTGTCTATCACAAAGCCTTCCAATAATCACATCCATTGTCTTCAATGGAATTTATCATCTGCTAAATGTTTTCACATGTGGCACATTTGAAACTGTCCATTTTGGAAGCCTTCCTACAACCAAATATATTCTTACTTCTTATCTTGGCCCACATGAGTGCATGCGTATCAAGTATCCAAAGCAGTTCTGTTCATTTAACATTTTCATCTCCCTCTCGAAAGAAGAAATTGATACATAAACATTGCAAGAGACAGGAAACCAGGGAGGAATAGCCCTAATCTAGACTCCAAGACATTAGGATGAGGAGGCCTTCTGCACCATAGATTCAGGGGCCTCCAGGAGATGGTGAAGGTGATAGCATTTAGCTGATAGAAGGTGATAGGCAACAGAAATTTGTCAAATCTGGAAAATGCTCATTCTGTGTTGTCACAAGTTCATGGTTCTGTAAGGCATTGCAATGTCTTCACAGTCAACAATGACCCACTAAAGAGAAAAAACAAATTCAACATGCAGCTAAGCAAGCTCCTCTGTCTTTCTTACACAAAGACTATTAAACATTCAAATGGTGGACAGGCCTAGATCGAAATCACCTGAAAGTTTTTTCACACTTTTGCCTCTCCAAGAGAAAGACCACCAGAATCTGGTCTTTCAGGCATAGTTCCTTCACTGAAATAAGTTCCATCTCAAGTACTACGGTTTCAGGAGCACTATGATTTGCACACTGTATTGATAATGTCTAAACAAACAAGTGTGCTTACATTTTATGTTAATTAAGTAATAAGCATTGGCCATAGTTAGGGTGATTAGAATTTTTTGACATCTTTTAGTAAATGTTGTTCTGTAAAATAAATGTCTTTAGTACAGAGTTCTCAGTTTATCTTTGTACATATTGCCAATTTTGACAGTTAGCAGGGCAACTTAGATCTCTGTCTTATGAAGAAACCTGTCAGAAGTCTTTGACAGCATAGCAGGCATGTTGACTTTTTTGTTGAGTCAACTTTTTTATTGAGGTATTAACCTATTAGTTGTGATCTCCTTCTCTCTCCACAGGTGATATTTCCTCCTCCTAGTGGTTTCAAAACCAACAAAAATGTTAAAACAGAAATATTTTGCTTAAATTAAGTAATATCAGCACATAGAATTCCAAATTAAGAATTGAAATATATTGTTATCTGGATATGGTTTTGTGAGACATTAAAATGAGACTATAATCTTTAAATACTTTTTGGATTACAGGATAATATTTAGCATTGTATTATTGAAGATATAGTCACTGAAGATCGTTATAACACCACAATTCTATTTTTAAATTACATGATTTTTTAAAGTTCATTTTCATAAACAATTGGATATTAAACAAATGCATATTGCTGAAATTATACTCACAATACAATATAAATTCAAATGGTGTGGATTCTCTTTTTCTCAGCCATAAAAACAGTCTAATTATGGACATGGGACAACTTTATTTCCACAAAGTGACTGAACTGATTGTCTTCCTGTGTATTCATTTGTTGACTTTTTAAGAAAGATTTCTGTGTCCATAAGCTGAACAATAAGTCTCCACAGATGATCAAACGTGTGAGATGGTGTGAGTAAAGTGTCAACAGCTGAATTAGGTGAAAGCACTTACACCAATCGAAACACTATCATTTTGAAGAATAGGATCATCTTCTTGCCTCTAATCATCTTTTTCCAATGGGCAGCCCTCACAAACCCGAGGCCATGGTGGATAGTTAGTTGATTGTTTAATATGGCAAAGTTCACCTAAATGCTGCCAGAATGGCAGCCAGGTTAATGCTATTTTCCTTGGGTTGAATAGTCTGTAGTCAGAAACTGATTTGCTTCCCCAACATTCTTGGTATATCCTCTTGAATTACTTATTGTAGAAAAAGTTAAGAGAAGAGTTTCTTAATCTATGCATTCTGGTGAATGCTTATGAACATGCACAGAAAAGAATGTGATTCATGAATCTAAGATCTTCCATTTTAGCATTGTTCACGTCCTTTATCTCCTCATCCATGCAGCAGAGAAGCGTGATTTCATACTGAAATCTATTACTGTAATTCAAAATCATATTCTGAGAAAATCTCAGTAGAATTCAAAGCAGAAGTTCAGACTGAGCCTTCAATTCTTAAAAAAAATCAATATCTAAGCAAAGCAACAGCCTTTCCACAGTAGTACATGAAAAAGCCTCAGCAACGTCTGCCCACCTCAGTAATAAGTTGTTTTAAACTTTTAATATTCCTTGGATATGAGGATGAAGCAGAGAGGCAGTGAGTCGAAGAACTCAGTTAAGCCACTTTGGTTCCTTTTACATACAAAGGTTCAGAATCACAGATGGCAGTAAACAGGTCGTCAGATTTTTTGTAAGGTTAATTACACTGCAGTTCTTCGAGGCGTGGGTTGTAAGAAACTATTTATCGCTATTTGATACCCCAATCTGTTCCAAAATGGTGATAATGCAGTGGAGAATTCATCCCAAAGAGGAACAGGCATAAATTCAAAGGACAGAAAATACAGTGGTGAAGTGTTCATGCTATCTCTGCTGCCACACTTCCCTAACAAAGTATGTGTTGTGCACAATGCGCTAAAAGAATTTATATCATCCATATAGTAGCTAAAGCATTGTGGCATTTTCATCACTTAATGTTATTTAATTTGAGTAATATTTTCAGTGTCAGGAATAGAACTACTCTCTAACAATACTCAGCCCACAAACCTGCATTTCTGAAAGTAATTTTTTTTAAAAAGTATGATTCAATCATTGATAAGAAAAATTAAAGATCTATTTGAATTTCAGAAATATAAGATAAAACAGAGCAAAGGCAGAATTGGCATGTCGGTATATTTTTATTAGCAAATATATTGTTCTAGCATTTGCTGTTTTTATGAGTCACAGGGTTTGAAGTTTGAACTATAACTATATATTATTCCAGTAGTATGATTTATCAATCTATTTCTTTTGACATACATTAATGTACATGATGGCATGATTCTTCAGTAAGTGCCAATGTATCAATATGACAAATGCACTTTAATTAAACATCCTTCACACTTCTTCAGAATCCTTTGCTTTTGTATCTTAACTATTTGCACGGCATTTTTGTCAAAGTTATAGTTATAATTAGTGAAATGTAAATTTTAAATACAATTAACAAAATACATGGAGAAAGATAAACTTCTGCATGTAATAGGTGCATCTCACTTCTTGGTTCATTGACAATAACTGAGATGTTGGGGATAAATTTGCCTTGATCGACAGACAATTCGTGACAATGAATTAGCAAACTGCTGTCCATCTAGTCTTAGTCCAAATGAAAAGATGTTAAAATACACCAATGTGCCATCCCCTGAATTTAAAACTGGAATAAATATCCATTTGAACTAACAAAATTATATTGCTTGAACTTTTTTTTAATATATTTTATTCTATACTTATGGAATATGCAAGATTTTCTGAACAAATTGTTATATATTGATTAGTTTTGTTCACAAACTTAAACAACATGCCTCACTTTCAGATTTGTATAACTTATGGAATCAATTTCATATTCAGTAGCTTGGCATTCTGCATTGATTTGTTGAGGTATTAGATGAGAGAAGCCAATTACTCAAGAATGATGGATCTAGAGAGAGGAGAGGGCAGGTTGTCTGTTTATAATATGTAATAAGTGGTTTTATTATTCACCATACAGCACAAAAGGATTTTTCTTTTTTGATGCTTGTAAAAGACATAAGTGTTGACCCTCACTTCAGAGATGTCCAAAAAATAAGTGCAGCAAAATATTGCAAAGATGAGTAAATTGCGGAGAAAAATAATATTTGTTTCCTAATCCTTCATTAAAATAAATTTATATACTGATAAAATCCTTGTATGTAACTACATTGACAATTAGTTTTTGGCCTAGGAACAACAGGAGTGCTTTGAAGATTATTAGCATACAGAACATTCAGTTCTAATAGCATTAGGGAAGTGGATGGATAAGGAACTGTACCTTCGGTGAATTCAATTCAATGAGCTTTCGATTACAATTCCTTTTCTGGGGTTGGGGGAACAAACCCAAGATGAGTTCTGTCCACAAATGGAAAAAGTGAAAAATAAAATAGAATATATATCAAGCTACATGGTGCAACACACATTTTAACATGTAGTTCTGATCAAAACTTCCAGGGATTTAGGTAAAGGGAATGATGTGCTGCTAATTAGAGTGGAACATATCTAAAAATCAAAAGCACGTAAAAACCTTATAAGAAAGCAGGTAGCATAAAAAATTGATAACAGAAATTGCTGGAGAAACTCAGCAGATCTACCAACCTTGGTGGAGAACAGACCAAACTTAATTGACGTCTGATATGACTCTTCTGTGCAAATGGAAGGAGGTAGAAATATGATGGGTTTTGTGCTGTTGAAAAGTAAGGAGGAATAAGTGGAAGACGGGGGCGCAGGGTCAGGAAAGACTGATGAGGATCAAAAATGTGGAGGTAGCAGTGTTGGACTGGGATGGACAAGTTCAGAAGTCACACGACACCATGGTTCAACAGGTTTATTTGAAATCACAAGCTTTCAGAGCGCTGCTTCTTCATCAGATGAAGTGAAGAGAAGCATACAGGCACAGAATTTATAGGCAGAGAGATCAAAAGATCGTGCAAATGGTGTGAGTGGAGTGTCCATAAGCTGAACAATAAGTCTCCACAGATGATCAAACGTGTGAGATGGTGTGAGTAAAGTGTCAACAGCTGAATAACAAGTGAAGGGATGACCTATGATCTGATTAATTGAGGCACAGAGATAATAACAAAAAATTAAAAATAAGACAAACCAAATGGCTGAAATAATATGATAGGTATAAGAGACGCATGCCGAGGGTCTAACCAAAGCAACAAGTAACCTGAAACTGTACAAACTAATTAAGGTAGAGAGATAATAAGTTATCAAAGTGATGGTGTCAAACCAGGAGAGGAAAGATGATTTTGCAAATACAGAACAATATGGTGGGGTTACATGTAACATGACCTGAACCCAAGATCATGGTTGAGGCCGCCTTCATGGGTATGGAACTTGGCTGTCAGTCTCTGCTTGGTGATTCTGCATTGTTGTGTATCTCGAAGGCAGCCTTGGAGGACTCTTAACTGAAGACCGAAGACTGTATCAAAAATATCAGAGAATAAAAGATAAAGGAATTGGTAATGGAGTTGGAAAATTAGACTTGTACTTGTTACCTGGACGTGTTTCACAAAGTAATCAGACAAGCTGCATTTGATCTCCCCAGTGTCCATCACACAATATTGGGAACATTAAAATAGTAGACACTCACATACTGCTTCCTGCAAGGACACTATTTTATTCTTCAACTTTAACTGTCTCTATTATATCTATTCCAATGATACTATCTTCCACAATGACACTTTTGGCATATTTTCCTTTCTTCTCAAACAAGGATAACACCCTGTGCATCCCCCCCTCCTCTCCCACTGTAGCTGACGAGCCCTCAACCATGCCTGATCCATTTCCGTTGTCACAATAACGTTACCTTCATCCACACTTTCCACTGTACCAGCCACAGTATACAAAGAATCAGGCTCTGTTGCCTTCAACACAATGCCATAAAGCTCACCTTCCCCTCCCCTTCCCTCTCCTGTCAGAATTAGTAAGGGTCTGTTCCCTCTACAACATCATGGTCTACTCCTGTATCACCCCAAATACCACATTCCCATACAACTGCAGAAGAAGTGTAACTTGCTCATTTACCTTCACCTTCCTCACTGTCCAAGGCCCCAAACGCTCCTTCCAGGTAAAGCAACAATTTACTTGCACTACCTTCAATCTAGTCTTCTGATTTCACTACTTGCAATGCAGTCACCTCTTCACTGAAGTGGCTGAACACACACTGGGTGGCCATTTTGCAGAACACTCCTGATCCTAACTACACTCCAGGCATGATATTGACCTTCCATTGCTTACCTTTTCAATACACCATCTTGCTCTCATACTCACATTTCTGTCCTCGGTCTGCTGCAGTGTTCCATTGAAGCCAGTGTAAACCGAAGGAATACCACCTCATTCTCTAATTAGGCTTCAGGACTCAAGAATTGAATTCAACAACAGACGATGAACTCTGTCATCTATTCAATTTCTTTCCCCCAACATCTTATTTTTTCATGTTTTTGCTTTCAGTCAGAATGAGTTTTTATTCTGCCATTAACACCTGGTCGGCATCAATGCTTTATTCCTTCTTTACAGCTATAGGCACTCTGCTTGTCTTTGATCTATTATACCTTTAATCCCTATTTCCCTCACCCACTAAACGTTCCCTTACCTTCCCTTTTTCATGGCGTAAAACCCATCACATTTCCACCTCTGTTCAGTTCCCCCAGAGATACAGATAGAATTGGTTCTGTTTCTCTATTCACAAATGCTGCCTGATGTTGTGTTCCTCCAGTGCTTTCTGTTTTTATTTCAGATTTTCTTTTAAAATGATGGATTGAACAGAAAATACTTCTGTCATATTTCAAAACAAGGACAGTAGCACACTAGTACTGGTACTGGTAGAAGAAAATTATGAAATGATGATTAAATCTGCCTTCTGTTTTTCTTTGTAAATTAGATGCCATTTTATATTGCAATTTGGACAGCACACTTGCTTTTTCAGCTGGGGCATTGAATATAAGAGTTGGCAAATTATGTTACAGCTGTAGAAAAGTTTAGTTAGGCCACATTTGCATGCACACTAGCAGAAGGATGTATATGCTTTACAATGGGCGGAGAAGATTTACCAGGATGTTATCTGATCTGGACAGTTTTAATTATGAAGAGAGGTTGGATAAACTCGGATTGTTTTCACTGGAAAGATGGAGGCTGAGGGGCGACCTTATAGAGGTCGATAAAATTAAGAGTGGCACAGACAGGGTGGAGAGTCAGAGGCCTTTTCCCAGGATGGAAAAGTCTAGAGGGGATAGCAAGAACTGCAGATTCTAAGTCAGAGACAACACATTGTGGAGCTGAAGGAACACAGCAGGTGAGGCAGCATCAGAGGAGTAGGAAACTTAACGCTTCGGGTCGGGGCCCTTCTTCAGTCAATCCCAACAAGAAACATTAACTTTCCTACTCCTCAGATTCTGCCTGACCTTCTGTGTTCCTCCAGTCCCACACTGTGTTGTCTCAACTACAAGAGGGCACAGGTTCAATGTGAGAGGAGGAAAGTCTATAGGAGAAGTGCGGGGAAGTTTATCACACAGAGGGTGGTGGAAGCCTGGAATGCACTGCCACTGGAGGTGATGGAAGCAGGCACATTAGCAACATTTAAGGCATCTCTTGGTAGACACATGAATGGGAGGCAACAGAGGGATAGATACCGCATATGGGCATTAAATAGTGGGTCTGAATAAGGACTAGGAATAGGCGCAGCCTTGGTGGGCCACAGGGCCTTTTCCTGTGCTGTACTGTATTGGAATGAATTTTTTTGACTGACCAAATCAACCAAATTTGAATTTTGAAATTTCAATGAAAGAAAAACAACATTTTTAAATGAATTACATATTAACCTTCAGAGTTAAGAAAATGAATGTTACAACCCTTATTATAAAGGGAATTTTGCATGATAATGTTGTAAAGTGAAAGGTGGGTAAATGTACTGTGGCTAATTTGATCAATTTGCAGTACTCAACGAAATAGGCAAAGGGGACAAAAGTCAATGGAAGAATCTGAACAACTTTATTGAACACTTTATCAAAGAAAAACAAAAAGGTAGACTCTACTATTGTAATTTAATTAAATTCTATCAAACACTGTTAATGTCTTCACTGGACTCTTCAGTAAACAGTCTTAAATCTAGACTAGCTATCTATTTCTGATAAACGCTTCTGTGGATTTGCTACACCTTATCTACAGGTCTCTACCACTGTATTTGAAATGTTTGTCTGAAAGAACTGATAATACCTATTCAATAAGGCTGGGACAGACTGTTGCTCAGTCTCTGAGGTTTGGCAAATATTTTAGGATCCGCAGCCATTGATTTGGGCTTCCACTCTTGTCTAGGGCTTGTTTTGGTCTTCAGGTCATCTCTCCAAGCTGGAACCTCTGGTTATAGAAGGTGCCAAAAAACAAAAAGAGCTGCTGGGGCTCCAAGTTATCCCCTCTTTGCACTCTTCTCAAAGGTTCTGTGGTCTGTGTCCAATGCTAGCATCGGTGGGGGCAGGAAGATCCAATGAAGCGAATGCTTTCTATATTTGGATGTCACAGAACATGGGTTTGAACCTTCAACTGTCCTTCTCATGCTATGCCATTGGCCTCGTATTAAGTCGGACTCCACCAAGTCTGTGTAACATTCTGCATACAAAGCGCACTCACTGGAAGTGTAAACAATAGTTTTGTTTTGAAGCAGTGTGGCTGTTAGCACCTTTCCAGGCCTGTCCGGTTTCAGTGGGAAGTTGATCATCCAAGTCCTGGCTCCATGAATACTGTCCCAGCACTGCAATTTGCAGATGTCAGCTAGATTTAAACTTGGCTTCCACATTTTGAGTTTTCAACCATACTTATGAAAAAGAGAACTATCGATATTAACAACACTGGAGCATAAGGATCACTTGGCCATGAAAGTCTTGCCACATTTTGCATTAGAATGATATATACAGTAATCTAGTTTTTGAAATGCAGAATGTCTACTCAGTCTTTTTTCCCCAAATAACACCTTCTACTGCCTTTGTGAGATTCAAATTTGAGTGTAAAAATTAATTCAATAAGACAATGTTTATATGGTGATATATATGTTAAGTTAAAATTTTTCACCCTTTCGGTACAACAGTATAATGATAAATTGAGATAATCAGTTTCCTCTTTAAAATACGTAGTAAATCCCAAATATAATTGAAAGTTGGCTTGAAATAAAATGTATTATTGCTTGTGGTGAGAGATAAATAGATTCTCTTTTGAGGCCAACCATAACTGATTTGTGAAAGTTAATGCAGGCAAATCTCCCTAATGTCAAGATTTTTACTGTATGTCGCTATTATTCAGGATTGAGATTTTGGCCTAAGGTAACAGTCTTGGCACTGAGTGAGTAGCTGATGGGTTTGGAAATTCTGCTCTGTACAGACTAGAATATAGAGCAGGATACTCACAGGGCAATGGGATAGGAACTGAAGTTGGCAAGGTGCAAGCTGTCATGTTTGTTTGCAAGCGCCTTTCGATGTCCGCCTCTTTCTATTTTTGGAAGCTTTGCATTGGTGCTGAACAGCTAGCCACCAGCAAGCAATAGATAGCTTGTTACGGCTTTTTAAGAGCCAAATGAGACCATTTATCAGAGGCCAACAGGAATTTTCCAGTCAGTCTTTGGGGCCTCAGTGGCCCCAAAGGAGAACAGCAGGTGCCTGGAGACAGCCGTTCCGTGGCAAACTGGGGAGTCAGCAATTCAGAATGGCTTACAATCATTTCTACCTGGCCACAACCTTACAGTAGTCTGCTGGGTGGTTTTATTCCCAACAGTGATCTAGCAGCTGTGGTTACTTATTCCATATATTTTAGAAGTGTAGAAAGAACTTCTTAAGATTGAGCAATCTCCCTCTCCTCTACTTGCAATGGCAGGTTGCAGCCCATCTGGTGCTAGAGTGCCTCCTATGGCATTTTGTTTTTATTTTTGTTGCAGCTGACTTTAAAGATATTCCACAGATAAACATTTTGTAACAGCAATATCAACCAGTTACTTAAACTTTTAGTTAGAACCTATCTCAGGGAAGAATAAATAGGTAGCTAATGTATTCCTCAAGACATCAAGTCAATTTTAGAATCTCTATTTTGCTGATGGGCCAAAGGCTTTAGATGCATGGTAATGGTGAGGGATGAGTATTGGGGAACAGATAATATGTTAATTTCCATCCCATAATGTCAGTATAATTGACGTGGTACCTTTGGGACACATCAAAGAATCAAAGTCCACAGCAATAGAAAGCGAATACAAGTCTGAAAGCACATAGCTTATTATCTCTGATAGCTTTTGCGATCAGGAACAGGCCATCTACACAGGTTTTACACTTGTTACAAAGAACAAAATGCATTTATGCACACAGGGCAGGATGCAACCTGCAACAAAAATAGAAAGTGTTGGAGAAACTCAGCAGGCCTGGCAGCATCTGTGACCAGAACTTCAGTTCTGGAGAAGGGTCACTGGACTCAAAACGTTAACTTGTCTCTCTGGAGAGAGAACCAGGGTTAATTTTATGAGTCCAGAATGAGTCTTCTTCAAAGCAGAACTTTTCTCAGTATTAAGCTTCCCAGATTGAGATACAAAATGTCTCCCCAAGCTTCTTTTTTCTCATAACTAATATTGTAGATTTGTACATACAATTACATTGCAACTTCCCAGCCTGTTCCTGACAGCAAAAGCTACCAGAGATAATAAGCTATGGGCTTCCAGACTTGTATTAGCCCTCTACTGTCCTGGATTTTGATTCTTTGATATGTCCCAAAGGTGCCACCTCAATTATACTGACATTATGCATTAGAAATGAATATATTATCTGTTCCCCGATACTCATCCCTCACCATTACCATGCATCTAAAACCTTTGGCCCATCAGCAAAATAGAAATTCTAAAATTGACTTGATATTTTGGGGAATACTTTGACTACCTATTTGTTTTTCGGAAAAGACAGTGGCAGAAACTGCCCTGTCGACCTGCAAAGTTCTCCTGACTATCATCTGAGGCTACTGCCAAAATTTGGGGAACCATCTCACAGACTAGGTAAGCAACAGCCTGACATAGTCATACTCACAGAGTCATACCTTACAGATAATGTCCCAGACACCACCATCACCATCCCTGGATATGTCCTGTCCCACTAGCAGGACAGACACAGCAGAGGTGGCAACACAGTGGTATACAGTCAGGACGGTGTTGCTCTAGGAGTCCTCAACATTGACTCCGTATCCCATGAAGTCTCTTGGTTAAATATGGGCATGGAAACCTCCTGCTGATTACCATGTACCATCCTCCCTTGCTTGATGAATCAGTACTTCTCCATGTTAAACCACACTTGGAGGAAGCACTGAGGATGGCAAGGACATAAAATGTAGTCCAGGTGAGGGATTCCAATGTCCATCACCAAGAGTAACTGGTCGGGTCCTAATGGACATAGCTGCAAGACTGGGTCTGCGGCAGGTAGTGAGGGAACCAACAAGAGGGAAAAACATACTTGACCTCATCCTTACCAATCGGCCAGCTGCAGATGCATCTGTCCATGACAGAATCAGTAAGAGTGACCATCGCACAGTCCTTGCGGAGATTAAGTCCTTCACATTGAGAATAGCCCCCAATGTGTTGTGTGACATTATCATCGTGCTGAATGGAATATATTTCAAACAGATCTAGCAATTCAAAACTGGGCATCTATGAGATGTTGTGGACCACCAACAGCAGCAAAATTGTACTGCAGCACAATCTGCAACCTCATGGCCTGGCATATCCCTCAGTTCAATGGAGGGTGCAGGAGAGCATGCCAGGAGCAGCATTAGGCATAGCTAAAAAAAAATTAGGTGTCAACATTTGAATTTACCAAACAGGAGTACTTGGATGCAAACCATATAAGCAGCAAGTGACAGACAGAGCTAAGTGAACCTACAAACAATTGATCATATCTAAGGTCTGCAGTCCTGCCACATCCGGTTGTCAATAGCGATAGACAATTAAACAACTCCCCAAATTCAATGATGAAAGAGCCCAGCACCTCAGTACAAAAGAAAAAGCTGAAACATTTGCTTCAGTCTTCAGCCAAAAGTCTTGAGTGGATGATCCATCTTGGCGTCCTCCAGTGGTCCCCAGCATTACAGATACCAGTCTTCAGCCATTTTGATTCACTCCGTGTGATATCAAGAAACGATGGGAGGCATTGGATACTGCAAAGTCTATGAGTTCTGACAGCATTCTGGCAATAGTACTGAAGACTTGTACTCTATAACTTGCCATTCCCCTTGCCAAGCTGTTCCAGAACAGTTCCAACACTGAAATCTACCTGCCAGTGTGGAAAATTGTCCAGGTATGTCTTGTACATAAAAAGTAGGACAAATCCAAAATAGCCAATTACTGTCCAATCGGTCTACTCTTGATCATCAGTAAAGTGATGGAAGGTGTCATCAACAGCATTATAAAGCAACACTTGCTCAGCAATAATATGCTTAGTGACATACAGTTTGGGTTCTGCCAGGGCCACTCAGCTCCTGATCTCATTACAGCCTTGGTTCAAGCAGGGACAAAAGAGCTGAATTCCAGAGGTGAGGTGAGAGAGATAGCCCTGACATCAAGGCTGCATTTGACCAAGTGTAGTATCAAGGAGCCCTCGCAAAACTGAAGTCAATGGGTATCGGCGGTAAATTCTCCAACATTAGAATCATATCTGGCACATAGGAAGACATTCATGGTTAATGGAGGCCAGTCATCTCAGCTCCAGAGCATCTCTGCAGGAGTTCCTCATGGTAGTGTCCTAGGCCCAATCATCTTCAGTTGTTTCATCAATGATCTTTCCTCCATCATAGGGTCTGAAGTGGGGATGTTCGCCGATGATTGCACGATGTTCAGCACCTTGCACAACTCCTCAGATCCTGAAGCAGCTCATGTTCAAACTTGACAAGATCTGGACAATATCCAGGCTTGGGCTGACAAGTGGCAAGTAACATTCGCTCCACACAAATGCCAGTCTACGAACATCAGCCCCTTGACATTCAATGGTATTATCATCACTGAATCCCACACTATCAACATCCTGGGGGTTATCATTGACCAGAAACTCAACTGGACTCACAACATAAACACAGCGGCTATAAGAGCAGGTCAGAAACTAGGAATACTGCAGCGAGTAACTCACCTCCTGACTCTTCAAAGCTTGTCCACCATTTCCAAGGCACAAGTCTGGATTGTGACAGAATACTCCCCACCTGCCTGGATGAGTGCAGACCCAACAACACTCAAGGAAATTGACACCATCCAGGACAAAGCAGCCCACTTGATTGGCACTACATCCATAAGCATTCACGCCCTCCACCACTGACACTCAGTAGCAGCCATGTGTACGGTTTATAGATGCATCACAGAAATTCACCAAAGATCCTTAGACTGCAGCTTCCAAACCCTCAACCACTTCCATCTAGAAGGACAAGGGCAGCAGATACGTACAAGCACCACCACCTTCAAGTTCCCCTCCAAACCACTCACCATCCTGATCTGGAAATATATCGCTGTTCCTTCACTGTCACTGGGTCAAAATCCTGGAATTCCCTCCCTAATGACATTGTGGGTCAACCCACAACAGGTGGTTTGCAGTGGTTTGAGAAAGCAGCTCGCCAGCACCTTCTCAATAGCAATTAGGAATGAGCAATAAATACTGGCCAGCCAGTGACGCCCACAACCCACAAAAATGAAGAAAAAGAAACCCTTTAAAGATTGAGACAAAATAGTATAAAGAAACTATGCTGGATTGAGAATACAATTTTCTTTAAACCTTATTTAAGTGAATTTTTTTTAAGGTGGATTTTAAGGTGTATAAATGAAATTAGAATAGTCATGTTATTTTTTTTGATATTCTATGTAACAGTATTCAATCTTATAATACATTTTGAATAATTCTTACAATAAACAATTATAACTAAGTATAAACATTTTTAGTCTCTTCACGAGCCCTCATCTAGATGACAATATCTTACAATTAAGTTATAATTCTAAGTGCTGACATTGGTAAACTTAAAAATAAGTTTTTTTCTGCAATTGTTGGTCTTTGCGTTGGGGGGAGGCCAATGTATTATAAGACCCAGTCTCTAGCTAGTAAATTCCTTTAATGATCTGAAATATGATATCTCCCAGTTGAGGTTTTAGCCTACCCACTTGAAGTTTGGTTTTACTGAATGATCCTGCTACTCTCTGCTTTAAGAAATTAGTCCCATTTCTTTCAATTTCTTTTAACTGGACGGCTTCCATTGTCTATGTCTTTGACAATGGCCTTTATTCCTTTCCGTTTTACTGGTTGATTCATGCCTCTTAGTGTAAATGTATGATTCCTAACTTTATCACAGCTTATATGAAGAATCTCACACCTTTTTTTGCACCCTTAATGAACTCTCACAACTACACTTTCTCACTATACCAAGTCTGTTTAGGCTTTTAATCTGCCAATGGTTTTGCAATGATTGTTGAATTTGTGATGTCCGAAGTCTGTGACCTCATCATTATGTCTCTCGTAGTCCTTTATTTCCCTTTCCGCTTTCCACAAATTTCACAGAACACTTCTCACCTTGTCTGCAACATCGGTTACAAACCATTGTCATAGGGGCAGAAAGTCTCACAAGCTTTTAGAAGTTCTTGGATATGCTCTTGAATTGATCTCACCTACAAGGTTATGAAACAAGAGTCATTAAGTGCAATTAGGCTGGATGCCTGCTTATTAGCCAATGTAGGTCTGAATGGCCTTCTTTTGTATCCTAAATTCAATTGAATCTATGATTTTCTAATTAGCAGGCTGAATTATTAATCAGTTCTGGAGGAGTAAGCAGAATATCCCACTGGCATTCAGTTTGCTTGTACAGTTCTGCTTCCCAGCCATTTTCTAAAATGTTAGGTCAGGGTGAAACTCTCAAAGGGCCATTTAACGGGCTTGTTTTCAGTCAGCAGGCAGGATCCCTGCAGTCACAAAAATACAGCAGAGAAAGGAGACAGCTTCAATACTGCTTTCACTATTTAATCATCCTCCCTCAGTAACAGCTACCTTAATATATAATTGGACCTCAACTATCCATAATCTATACATATATATATATATAATCTGCAAGCAGGGACAAAGTGTAACATTGCAAAATTCACAGATGATACTAAAGTAGATTGGAAAGTAAGCTTTCATGAGATGGCAAAGAGTTTCAAGATGAATATTGATAAACTGGGTGAATGGGCCAGAATCTGGCAACTGGAGTTTAATGGGATAAATGTGACGTTGGCCAGAAAAATAAAAGGGTAAATTATTATTTAAATGGCAAGCAGATTCAAACTGTGTCAGTACAGATGGAATACAGGGCTTCAGCCGAAATGTTGACTTTCCTGCTCTTCTGATGCTGTCTGACCTGCTGTGTTTTTCTAGCTCCACCGTTTATTGACTCTGGCTTCCAGCAGTCTTCTACAGTCCTTATAGTCTCTCAGTGCAGAGGGATCTGGGTATCTGTGCATGAATCACGAAAGTAGGTATGTAAGTGCAGCATATAATAAGAACGGCAAATGGAATCCTGGCCTTTTTTGCAGAATGACTGCATAATAAAAGTAAAGAAGTGTTGTTACAATTATATAAGATGTTGGTAAGACACACCTGAAGTATTGTGTCCAGTTTTAGTCTCCTTACTTGAGGAAGGATATAGTGGCACTGGAGGAAGTTTAGAGGGGTTTCACAAGATTGATTCCAGGGAAGAAAGTTTGTCAGATGAGGACGGGTTGAACAGCTTGGGCTTGTACTCACTGGAGTTCAGAGGAACGAGGGAGGATCTGATTGAGATACACAAAATGCTAAAGGAGATTGATAACGTGGACATTCAACAGATGTTCTCCTTTGTGGGACAGTCTCATACAAGAGGTCATAGATATAGAGTGAGAGGAGGTACGTTCAAAACTGAAATGAAAAGAAACTATTCTCTCAGAGGGTTGTGAATCTGTGGAACTCACTGCCCCAGAGCGCCATGAAGGCAAGATCAATCAATAGATTCAAGAAAGAAACAGATATGTTTCTGATGAAAAACAAGATAAAGGGATATGGGGAGCAGGCAGGAAAGTGGAGCTGAGATTAGGATAAGATCAACAATGATCATGTTAAATGGTGGAACAGGCTTGAACAGCTGAATTGCCTGCTCCTGCTTTTAATTCCTGTGGAATATGTTCCTACCTTATAAATGGCCAGAAGAAGCACTGGAAACAGGATGCCCTGCCATGCGGACCATCTGACAACTGGGATCATTTTTAGGTTGTGAGATTTTAAAGAGTTTGATAGCACTCTTCCATCATTAGGCACCCTCTCCCCTTAACCACACCAACAGGCAGCATACCCTTCAGTTCTGGACAAGCTTCAGGAACTCAACTGCACTCTTTAATTAGATTGTGGCCACAGCATTTGGCAGTTAATTGCCTTTTTATTAAAACTCAAGGTCTGTGTGTCACATTAATGCAATTCAAGCGCACTTGGAAATTATTCCAATGCCTAACCTCAACCCTGGAACAAAAATGTTGCCTAATGTTTCATGTCTGTTGCCTTTCATGAATTCCAGTGAAGTGTCATTGACCTGAAATATTAACTCTTTCTCAGTCCACAGGTGCTGCCAGACCTGCTGAGTATTTCCATCAATTTCTATTTTTATTTCATATATTACTATTGTCTGTTGAAATGCCTTAGTTAACCAAGGATAGAAGCTAGTTTCTCGTAGTTTTTTGACTAACTTTGGGAAAGAGTCATAACAGAAGGACAAAACTGGCTTCAGAAGAATGTTCTTTTGCTCTGCAATTTAAAAGTAGTCATCCTGTTGATTTGAACAACCTATTTCTACTGGGTAAATTTAAATTCATCCCTCTGGTTATTTATTTTAGTCCTATTTGTGGGACTTGCTGTGCAAAAATTGCCTTTTTGTTTTTCTGTGCACTACTACACAGATTACATGCCAAAAGTACATCATTCACTGTAAAGTCATTAGGGTATCTTCTGATTAGGAAAGGCTCCAGATAATTGAAGTACTTCTTTGCAGTCATTTCAACACAACTAACAATGCACTATCATGCAAAACCAAAAGTTTGATTACCACATAACAGTCTGAAAATTCTCACATTGGATAATGGAAACAGCAATATTTCACATAACCCTTCAGTGCTACACATTTGTTGGTAGCTCAATTGACTGGAAGGCCACATTGTGATATAGAGTGACACCAGTGGTGCGGGTTCAAATCCTACACCAGCTAAGGTTTCATGAAGGTTTTTCCTTCTCAGTCTCTCCCCTAACCTTAGGTGTAGTGATCTCTGATTAAACCACTAACAGTCATTGCTTTATAATGAAAGCGTGGTCTGGTAGGAGTATGGTGACTTTGCTGTTATCTTTTACATTGCCTCAGTCCACATTTCTTGTAATAATGCATTCAAATGTTGTGTTAGGTATATGACCTTGCAATGCGTGTTCCATTCTTTTGCATATAATTACCTTGGTCCTAACTAAAAGTGAGGAGGGTGAATTCCATTGATCTAGACCAGATCTTTACTTCGAATAGTACCACCTGGGAATGCTGAACAATGATAGTGAATGTGCAAAATAAAACAAAAAAATCTGCTCAGGCGCATCAATCATCATCAAGAGCAAACATCAAAAAAAGGGTGTGTGTGAAAGATGAAATATATGGGAGGCCATATCTGAAACTATATACCTTCATTGCCACCCAACAAACACTCGTGCAGGAAATGCATCAAGCTAACAAGAGAATAAACAACTCACTCCAATTTTATATTTTATATATTCCTCTGGAGAAAGAGCATCCAAGAGCAAGTATAATAAAAACAAAATATGATGAAAGAACAAGTTTTCCAAAAAAGATTTACAAAGGATAAAAGATTCTAATTCGAGTAGCACTTGTAGAAAATAAATGTAGTGAATAATCCATATTAAATTAGATTAGAATTCATAAAATTGTTCAATTATTTAATGCCAATTATAAGTGATATGGTCAAAAGTGGTGGAATGGCCAGCAATGTTGTAACATAATCTAAATCATATTGCATAAAGATGCATTTTAGAATTAACTCAATTCTGTGTAATGGTAATTAAAAAGCTAATGCATTTGTTTTCTTCGAACCTTTATGTGCAAGACTGAAAACATACTTCTCAAAATTTATGCACACTTGTTGATGTTCTTTAGAACAACATATTCTGATACCTGTTCTGAGGAAGGATTACCTGACCTGAAGCGTTAACTCTGATTTCTCTTCACAGATGCTGCTGGATCTGCTTTTCCAGCAATTTCTGCTTTTGTGTCTGATACTTTGTTCTGTACACAGAAATTGGCAAAACAGCATAAGCAGCATTCAGTTGGCAGGGCTAAATGATCAAACAATGGATCAGATCTAAGAATTGCCATATCTAGTCATGAATGGCAGTGAGCAATGAAATAACTGAATGGGGGAGGGGAGAAATCCACAAATATCCTCATTCTTGATAACCGGCTGCCCTGAACAGCAGTGCAAAAGTCAAAGCTGAAGCATTTTCAGCCAGAAATGTTAAGCAGATATTCCCTTTCAGTTTCATCCTGAGTATCACAGATGCCAGCCTTCAGCCTATTTGATTCACTCCACCTGATATCAAAAGCTGGCTGGAGGCTAGCAGCACTGCATACTGCAAAGACTGTGGGCCCAGATGAGATTTCTGCAACAGTACTAAAATCTTATATTCCAGAACTAGCCACATCCCTAACCAAGCTGATCTGGTCCAGTTAAGATGCTAACTCCATCTGAAAATTGCAGCTATGTCATGTTCACAAAAAGCAGGGCCAATCCAACAGAGCCAGTTACCAACCATCGGTCTACTGACAATCATCAGCCAAGTGATGAAGGTGTTCTCGATAGTGCTATCAACAGCAACATACTTGACAATGACCCACTCAATGAAGGTCTATTTGGCTTCCAACTCAGCTCATTACAGCTTTCATCTATCATGGAGAAAAGAGTTAAGCTCACTGTGGGAAAGGAATATAAGCACACTTGACTACAAGCATTTGAATGAATGTGGCATCAAGAAGCTGT
>NC_063343.1:50110161-50183500 GCF_021869965.1 Rhincodon typus | reverse complement strand
TGAAAATTGGAGGATTTCTCTCCATTTTTATAGCACAAAGGAAAGTGGTTGGGGCTGTTGGAGGTATATCATCTCAGCTCCAACACATCATGGTAAGACTTCCTTAAAGTAGCGTCTGTGGGCTCAACCACCTCCAACAACGACCTTCCCTTCATTAAAAGATCAGACTTCGGGATGTTTGATGATGATTGTATAATGTTCAACATCATTTGCGACTCCTAAGTTAGTGAAGAAGTCCATATCCAAATGCAGCTAGTCAACTTTCAAGGTTGATCTTATGAGTAACAAGTAATAGTCTCGGCACACAAGTGCTGAGCAATGACCATCTCCAACAAAAGAGAATCTCACGATCACGCTTTGACATTCATCAGTATTTTTACTGCTGAATCCCTCACTACAAATATCCTGGGGCTATCATTGAACAGAAATGACCAGGAATAGCCATATAAATGCAGTGGCTATAAAAGCAGGTAAGCAGATGGTAATTCTGTGGTGATTAACTCACCTCATGCCTTTTTAAAATCTGTCCACCATCCACAATGCACAAGTCAGGGGTATGATGGAATGCTCTCCATCTGCCTGGATGACTGCAGCTCCAATTACACTCAAGAAACTCCACACCAGCCAGGACTAAGCAGCCCACATGAATGGCACATCATCAAATACTTTTCACATACACAGTGTGAGCGGGATGTGCCATCTATAAGGTACACTGTTACAACTATCCGATGCTCCTTTGACACTGTTTGCCAAATCCTCAACATTTACTGCTTAGAAGGAGGGCAGCAGATGCATAAGAACACTTACTACCTTCGGGTTTCCCTCCAAGGTGTATGCCATGTTAAGTTGGAAATACATCATTATTGTTTTCTCTGTCATTGTGCCAAAATCCTGGAACTCCCTCTCTATCAGTACTGTGGCTGTATCTCCACCATATGGTTTGCAATGCTTCAAGAAAGCAGCTTACCAAAACTTTTCAAGGTCATTTAGAGATGGCCAATATTTACTGACCAAATCCCATAAATTAATTTTTAAAATCTAATAACTAAAACAGTTCTTACACTGGTAGCTGTTTTCTTAAAAAAATTCAAATTGCTGCTGAGAAATCTCCTATAATTCTATAATATATAATCTCCTATAAGATCTCCTTTGTGTATAATTCAGTTAAAATCATGCTAATGTAATACTCTTGGAAGTATTTATTATTCCCGATTTTATGAAGTTCCTAACATTATTCACTAAAATTATCTTTTTTCTAATTTCTGTAAAGTTATACAATGCATGCTATCAGATCTAGGAAATGTAAACATAGACATTTATTAACCAAATTTTACTTAATTTGCTAACTTTATCCAATTATCAACCGTGAGCTATAATGTTGCTGCTTTAAACTTTTTATCATCTTTTTACTGAAATGCCTAGACAAATATATGCCCTTTAAATCATTTGTACTATTCACGTCACATAATGATGTCCACATGTCCTTTTGAGCCAACGTATGTGGGTCTGTAATTTAGCCACTTTCTATATTTATAAAGATGGATGTGCGCAATCTACTTAATGGATCTGGCATTTCCAGATCCTCCTTCTAATGTATCCCTTGCGGACCTTATGCTCTTTAGCTTGCTGACTAATACAAAATCTGTAAAAAAAAAAAATCCTTTGGATCTTTCTTGCTGCTAACAAGTAGTCCTTCTTATCTCTTTATCTAAACTCACACTTAATTATTCCTCACTATATTTCATAGAGTACTGGTACACATATCATCTGTTATTTCTTTCTATTTTGAAATATTTCTCTTTGATGTTTAAGGTTTTTATGTTGAGTTACCTGCTGTTATAATCATTGTGGTGTAGATCTAACTATTGTAGTGTGAGGGCTTGATAGCTATTATGCCAACTGTTAGAATGCATCATCAGAGCTGTCAGATGGCAGGTTGCTGGAATTTGAGAAAGAAGGGTTCTGATGAGGTTTTGTAACAATTCATCTTCTACGTACTGTAAATAACCAATAAAGGTTTATTGGTTTGTAAAAGCATAGTTTTCCATTTTTATTTATTGAAAACATGTAGAACTGAGTCTTACATTTTTTGGCTAAAAGACTTGTGTTGACATTTTGGAGGGGTTCTTTTGCTGCTAGGCCCAGTGAGATTTCTGGCTCTATTTTGCAAACACATCTCATTAACTACCTACCCCATGTTCTGGCATTCCTCATGTCTGATTACATCCCAAACTTACCACATGCTGTTACTAGAAGAACTCTCCACTTGGCAGCTATCTGCAAAAAGAGCTGCACTCCTGGGTCCTGCACCATCTTTAACCTGCACCACCCAGAGAGCACTGGCATGCTGAAGCTGCCCTGCTTAGTGATGGACATAATCCAAACATAACTGAGAAAAATAAGATGGCACCATGATTCTCCAACAGGGACCTAGAGTCCTGATGGAGGAGATGGTAGAAAAGAGGGGTATCCTCTCTGGAGAACTAGCAAACCTGGTTTGAAGTTATCAGTCAGCTCGGTCGAGTCTTTACAGTGTGGTGGAATGGCCAACAATGTTGTAATAATAGTCAATGACCTTATCCATTCTGTCAGGGTAAGTGGCACATTCTTTCTGCCACAATCACTCTCTGTCTCTGCTACTTCACCCACCTCCTATTAAGGGTCATACACTGCCTCTCTAATAATTACCTTCAACATTTTAATCACTCACTGCACTTTCCCACTCTAACTGGAGGAACAGGAATAACAGACAGGTATGTGGTATGTGATGCACTCATTGCCCAGAGGCTGCAGGAGTGCTGCTACTCTAAGGGATACGGCTGCCCTGAGCATGTGACTGTTTGGTTCCCTGCATGAGCTGCCAAGAGAGCCAGGTCCAGGACCCCAAGGCTCTGCTGGTGAGGCACATACACCTGCACACCATTGCTCCAGCCAATAGCCGCCAAGCCTTAAACAAACCATCGTTCACAGCAAACTACCCAGCCTTCAGGTCATCATGGACCACACCACCACACAATCCTGCCACAGCAATCTCTACAAGACATGTTAGATCATCGACATGGATACTACCATCACAAATGGGAACACCACCCAGCACATAGACAGCAGATGCACATGTGACTTAGCCAGTGTTGTCTATCTCATACACTGCAGTTAAGGATGCCCTGAGACATGGTATATTGGCGAGACCATGCAGATGCTAGAATCACCAGGTAGGAGTGTCCCCTCCCAGCCAGTGAGTGGCCAAGGACATTCAGCCTCCAATCTTCGAATAAGTGTCCTAAAAGGCGGCCTTCGAGATACACAACAGCACAGAATCACTGAGCAGAAGCCGACAGCCAATTTCCATATCCATGAAGATGGCCTCAACCGTGATCTTGGGTTCATGTTGCGCTACATGTAAACCCCACCACACTGTTCTGTATCTGTAAAATCTTCCTTCCTGTCCTGTTTTGTCACCACAACCTGGATAAATTGTTATGATCTCTCTACGTTACTTAGTTAATACCGTTTTGTATTACTTACTACTTTGGTTAGACTCTTGGTATGCAACTCTTACACCTATCATGTCACCTGCCGACGCCGCTCCGCAGACGCCGACGCCACTCCGCCCATCTCCAACGCCGACGCCACTCCACCCACCTCTGACGCTGACGCTGCTCTGCCCACCGCCGACACCGCTCCGCCCACCTCTGACGCCGAACCGCCCACCTCCACACGACGCCACTCCACCCACCGCCAGGGCTTCACCATCCCCCCAGACCCCCCCCCTCACTGAGGACGATTGGCAGGTCTCAGGTAAAGACTCCACCTTCACCCCTCCACCCGAACACCAATGAATACCATTCACGCCTGGACGTTGAACAGTTTTTCCACTGCCTCTGCCTCCTTGCTTATTTCTTTAATCGCGAGTCTAATCCCCCCTCCACTGATCCCTTCTCCTACCTCCAACATACCCCATCTCCTGGACACCACCCCAAGGCCTCCTACCCTCCCTCGACCTCTTCATCTCCAACTGCAGTCGCGACATCGATCGCCTCAATTTCTCTATCCCTCTCACTCACTCCAACCTCTCCCCCACAGAACGTGCAGCCCTCTGCTCCCTCCACTCCAACCCTAACTTCACTATAAAACCCGCGGACAAGGGAGGCGCAGTTGTAGTATGGCGCACTGACCTCTACATCACCGAGGCCAAGAGCCAACTCTTTGACACCTCCTCCCACCGCCCCCTTGATCATGATCCCACCCCTGACCACCAAAACATCATATCCCAGACCATCCATAACCTCATCACCTCAGGTGACCTCCCACCCACAGCCTCCAACCTCATTGTTCCCCAACCCTGCATCGCCCGTTTCTATTTCCTTCCTAAAATCCACAAACCTGACGGCCCTGGTCGACCCATTGTCTCCGCCTGCTCCTGCCCCACAGAACTTACCTCCACATATGTCGACTCCATTTTCTCCCCACTGCTCCAGGAACTCCCCACCTACGTCCATGACACCACCCACGCCCTTCACCTTCTCCAAAACTTCCAATTCCCTGGCCCCCAACACCTCATCTTCACCATGGATGTCCAGTCCCTATATACTTGCATTCCTCATGCAGATGGCCTAAAAGCCCTCTGCTTCTTCCTGTCCCACAGGCCCGACCAGTCCCCCTCCACCGACACCCTTACCTGCCTAACTGAACTTGTCCTTACCCTTAACAACTTCTCTTTCAACTCCTCCCACTTCCTACGGATGAAAGAGGTGGCCATGGGTACCCGCATGGGCCCAAGCTATGCCTACCTCTTTGTAGGATACGTGGAACAGTCCCTCTTCCACTGCTACACTAGCCCCATCCCCACCTCTTCCTCCATTACATTGATGACAGTATCGGCGCCGCCTCGTGCTCCCATGAGGAGCTTGAACAGTTCATCAACTTTACTAACACCTTCCACCCCAATCTTAAGTTCACCTGGACCATCTCTGATACCTCTCTCTCCTTCCTGGACCTCTCTGTCTCCATCTCTGGTAATCACCTGGAAACTGATATCCATTTCAATCCCACCGACTCCCACAGCTACCTAGAATACACCTCCTCTCAACACCTTCCTGCAAGAATATGATCCCCTATTCCCAATTCCTTCACCTCCACTGCATCTGCTCCCAAGGTGAGGCATTCCACTCCCAGACATCCCAGATGTCCTTGTTTTTCAAGGACCGCAATATCCCGGCAACAGTGGTCGAAAACGGCCTCGACCACATCTCTTGCATTTCCCGCACCTCAGCCTTCACACTCCCTTCCCGCAATAACAACAAAGACAGAACTCCCTTTGTCCACACGTATCACCCCATCAACCTCCAGATTCAATGCATCATTCTCCGCCACTTCCGCCACCTGCAATCCGACCCCACTACCAAGGATATATTTCCCTCATCACCTTAATCTACCTTCCGGAGGCACCGCTCTCTCCGTGACTCCTTCGTCAGCTCCACACTCCTCACTAGCCCCACCACCCCCGGCACCTTTCCCTGCAACCGCAGGAGGTGCTACACCTGCCCCTACACCGCCCCCCTCACCCCCATCCCAGGCCCCAAGAAAACCTTCCACATTAAACAGATGCTCACCTGCACATCAACTAATGTGGTATATTGTACCCGCTGTTCCCGATGTGGCCTCATCTACATTGGGGAAACCAAGCAGAGGCTTGGAGACCGCTTTGTTCATGACAAACAACAACACCTCCTAGTCGCGAACCACTTCAACTCCCCCTCCCACTCCTTGGATGATATGTCCATCCTGGGCCTCCTCTAGTGCCACAGCGATGCGACCCTAAAACTGGAGGAACAGCATCTCATATTCTGCCTGGGAACCCTACAACCCAATGGCCTCAATGTGGACTTTACAAGCTTCAAAATCTCCCGAACCCCGACCTCATCCCAAGACCAGCTCTCCCTCTCGTCCCCGCCTCCTTGACCTGTCCATCTTTTCTCCCACCTATCCGCTCCTCCCACCTCACTGAACAACCCCCAGCCCCACTTCCTACTTACATTCACCTCACCTCTACTAGCCTCAAACCCGCCTCCTTGACCTGTCCGTCTTCCCTCCCACCTACCCACCCCTCCCTCCTCACTGACAAACCTCCATCCCAACCCCCTACCTACACGCACCTTTACTGGCTTCATCCCCGCCTCCTTGACCTGTCCATCTTCTCTCCACCTATCTGCTCCACTATCCACCTTCTATCGTTGCCTCCCCCTCTCTCAGTTTATTTCAGAGCCCCCTTCCCCTCCCCCATTTATGAAGAAGGGTCCAGGCCCAAAACATCAGCTTTGCTGCTCCTCTGATGCTGCCTGGTCTGCTGTGTTCATTCAGCTCCACACCTCGTTATCTCAGACTCCAGCATTGGCAGTTCCTACTATCACTGATGTTATTCCAGTGATTTGGTTTGTCTCCAGCATCAGCTTATTTTTAATTTTTTTGTAGTTGTAATTATAGATCATCCCTTTGCTTGTTATTCAGCTCTTGACATTTTACCCACACCATCTAACACTTCAGATCGCCTGCGGGACATATTATTTGACACTCCTCTCAAACCATTTGTATGGTCTTTTGCTCTCTCTGCCCTTGATCTTGCTCTGCCCATAAATTCTGTGCTCAGTGTGCTTTTTTCTCACTTGACCTGACAAAGGAGCTGCACTCTGATAGCTTGTAATTTCAACGTGGTGTCATGTGACTTCTGACTTTGTCCAACCCAGTCCAACATTGGCACCTCAACATCCTGAGGACTGGTGACATGGAGAAAAGGGTAAGGGAAACTAGCATACACTCCAGGTGCCCCTTTCTCACAGGGCGATAGAGTGGGACAGCCAGAGGAAGAACCACACACAGTCACCTCAGAAGCCTCCTTTCAGGACACTCCACATGTACACAAGACCTCTACGTCGACCCTATCTGGTCTTGCTGATGCTTGGCAATTGCAGCCAAGGAGGGACCACTTGACTCTGGCAAGAGTGTCTCGGTCGTCCAAACACAAGTGCTCCCAGGGGTCACATGATGTAATCTCTAGGGCCAATGGTCTCCACTGCCAACCAGGCCCCTCCCATACCACTTGTGAAATGTCAGATAACACTGAGACATTGTGGGAGGGAGCAAAATAAGAAAACCTACTGAGTGCACTATGGTGGTATTGTTGACATTACATGCCTGAAGAAATAATGCGTTCGTATCAATTTATTTGTCTTTATCCTACATTTATTTGTGTGATTCTCTGTGGAGCCGCAATTGTATCAGTGGCAGTGCGGTGTCTAACTGCTTATCTACTCAGGATATACCATGGATTGATATCTATGTTGAGAGGTTGCTGCAGCATGTGCAAACAAGATGAATAAGGCACTGCCCACCATTCTAAAAAATCTCTATATGTTCCTTAGCCTTTGTGTCCAAACACCCTGGTGTGAATGAGGTGGTCAGTAATTACTGAGGCTGAGAGTTGCATAGCTTACAGGGAGCCAAAGTTTTAGGGTCGCGAGGTCAGTGCTTTGTACAGTGCATGGGTCTGTATGTATTATTTTTTTGCTTAAAAGGGTCTAACATCAGTGGATGCTCAACTCCTCCCTCAGAGATTGAGACACTTACCCCACCCACAGTGAGTGTGATCTTGATCATTTTCCCTCCCATTGTGTACTTTTGTTACTGAATGGTCTTCTTCCACTCCTTCAATTTATGGTCTCGTGGTCCGTAATGTGTCAACTCTGAATACTTGCTGCAGTCAATGGGTGCTTAAAATAGAAAAGTAAAACTCTTACTTTGATGATCATAAACCTCAGAAAGAAAACATAAAAGTACGGTACATTTTTTCTAATACTGCCCTTTTATGGACAGAAATAGAATTAAGCTTTGAAAGGCTGGATTTAATGGAGACAACAGGGGTCTCACTCACTGGCGAGACAGGAAGACAGAGGCCCAGGTCACGTCTTTTAGCGAATATCCAAAAATTAATTGCCACTGGGGCATTTAACTGCACAGTAGTAGGCCTTCCCTGAATTAAAGATTCTGGGTATGGAAATCCTACCCAGTGATAGCTGCAGGCAGTCAGAGGCTGGCAGTTCAATTGAATGGCAGAGCCATCAGGGAGCTGGTGGCCTGGATGTCTAGAGTCATTTCTGGACTCATAGTGTCAGGTGAATGTTGGTGGGCAGGTTGTGGAATTGGGAGCACAGCCAGTGGCATGTCATCTACCCATGGCTGGATTAATACAGTGGCAGTGGGAATGAAGCCCTGAATTGAATATGAAATGACTTATCGAATGGCCTCAAATGGTAGAGGGGTGGGAAGGCCTTCACAGGCATTTCCAATGTAGATTGAATTGGGATGTAGAGAGGACGACAACAGGGCCCATTGTCCACACTGCCACCAAACTCAACATGGGGGAGCATATTAAAGTCCATCCAATATACAGTTGATTATCCATTCTTTTTAAGTACGTAATAATTTCCTTATTAGGCTCCTATTGAAGAGTGTGATAAAAAGTTACACAAATAGCTTGCTCAGAATTGTCTAAGAATTTAGTCATTTGTAGAGAGAGAAAATCTTAACATTTGCATTCCAAGTCAACATTTTTATGTAGTAATAATTGTCCCTGTAATAATAGTAATTAAAATAGTATCTCTGTTTCAGTAATGAAACATATTTAGAATTTTTACTTTTAATATTGTTTTTGTTGCCCTACAAGTTGTGAATATTAAAAATCATTAAAGCAATAAAACAAAAAATAATTATTAAAAATAGCACCTAAAAAATACTGTTAAGAACAAATAAAGACATACTTTTTTTTGAAATGATAAGCAACAGATCGCCTACTGCACACCATTTTGAAATTGAAGATGCAGTACAGAAGAATTAGTAATATGCAGAAATGAGCTTAGCTAAGTGCCCTTGCCAGTAGAATCCAGTTTTATGTTTAATGAACTGCTCCAATCCAAAAAAAATCTTGTTTCATCCTCAATTCAGAATGTACAAATATTATTATCATTAAGTTGAAATTAGGGCCAGAGTAGCATATGTAGGAGAACCAAAATCTTGCTGTGCTTCGCATTGAATGGCATTAAGTATCCAGTCTTGCAAATGTGCCCATGTGATTAAAAGTATGACCCTAGTGAATAAATTCCATCCTGGGAGAACTTTTTTTCACTTCTTTGTTGTCAAGTTTCAAATTGAGAGTCACAAATTTCTGTCAACATATTTCTTTTCAAGTTTTTTTTAGTAAGGACCCAGTAAGAAAATTGTTTCACAGTTTGGTGCCGTAGCCATTACATTTCATTATATAATACATTTTATTCAAATGTTCAAATCCCATTTGTTATACACCATCGGCATTTTGAGAAGGTGGACAAACAAGCTCTTTCTAATTTGTTGTTCAGCTAACAAATTGCTAAGAGCTACATACAAATAGTTTAGGATTGAGGATGGAATTTGTCTTTTGATTATTTCTTCCCCTCTTTATAAGGAAATTGCCCTCCTACTGGTTGCTTTTACACTCCATCTGACATAAGACACATCCACGCAGAGTGTATTAGAAATTTGGTGCTGACTATTTTTCTATACCCTGCCAATACCCTCCTAGGGAGACACAGTGGTTAGCAGTGCTGCCACATAGCATTAGGGACCAGGGTTTGATTCAAGCCTTGGGCAACTATCTGTGTGGAGTTTGTATATTCTCCCTGTGTCTGCATGGGTTTCCTCTGGATGATCCAGTTTCCTCCCATAGTTCAAAGATGTGCAGGTTAGCAGAATTGGCTATGCTAAATTGCCCATAGTGTCCAGGGATGTGCAAGTTAAATGGGTTAGCCATAGTAAATGGGGGTTTACGGGGATAAGGTGGGGGGGCTTAGTCTGGGATCGGATGCTCTTCGGAGGGTCAGCGCAGGCTCAATGGACCAAATGGCCTCTTTCTGCATTGTAGGAATTTTATGACAGTCACCAGCCCATAACTCATAAAATTTCCTTTTGAGTGCCAGTTATGTGTAAGTAAAGACCCAGAGGCATTGTAATGATAGGGTCATTTTAACCTTGGTGCCAGAACAGTAATTGAGGTTTGACACAAGATTGAAGTGATTTCTGAAGAACGAATAACAACGAGCTTAGTCAATATCATCTATATTTATTTCCTGGTTCTCCCTCCCACTTCAGTATGTCAGTCACTGAACCACCATCCATGCCTCTGTTACCTTTAGGTTTAACTATTCCAATGCATTTCTTGTTGGTCATTTTATCCCTCTTAAGCTTGAAGTCATCCAAAATTCTGCTGCCCATGTCCTGTCACACACCAAGTCCCATTCACTAATCAATTCTGTGCTCATTGATTTACATTTTGAAAAAAGCTTCTGATCTTTGCTTTAAGTCATGTCATTATCTCACATTTCCTTGACAAACACTCCCCACCACTGCCTCTGCAATCACTTCCAGCCACATGCAGTTTGAGATATCTACATTGCTCTTTAATCATCTCTGCTCTTAATCACTTCCCTTACTCCTTCTAAACTAGCATTGCAGAGATTTACAATTTAATTTTACTGTCCAGAGCTACCACAAACTCACTGATCAGTTGAATCAATAGTTTCATCTTTTATTCAGCTGAGTCATGTGAAATGTCAACACAATTCTAAAAAAAACATATAAAATAAAACCAAGAATGCTGGAGATATGGAAAAAAAAAGCAGAAACAGAAACTGCTGGTGAAACTCTGTAGGTCTGGCAGCATCTGCAGGATGAAAGAAGCGTTAATGTTTCAAGTCTGGTCACTCTTCATCAGAAGGTGTGTTCAGTTTTACCAGCAATTTCTGTTTCTGTTTTTGTCTAAAAAAAACAAGTAGTTTTTACGCAGTTCTCAATCCTTTGATAGAACTCAGTTATGCTTTGTATATGACAACAACAACTTGTATTTACTTAGTGTACTTTATGCCATATATCAACCTTTAGTACTTCACATGAGTATTTCAAACCAATATTTAACAGCAAGTTATAGTGATACTGGGGAGTTGGCCAAAAGCTTCATCAAAAAGGTTGTTTTACTGGGTATCCTAAAGGAGGTAAGAGAGGGCAGCAAGGCGGATAGTTTAAAGGAGTGAATTCCTCAGTTTAAGGCTTTGGCAGCTGAATGCATGCATGGAGTCTATTGTGGAGTGGATGTGCCTCTTCTCCAGCCAGAAAACAATTTTAAAAATGATAAAAAGCTGTGGAAGTCACTGGGGCATAGAGAAAGCTGCAGTGTTCAGGCCTAACACCACCCTGCTGTGAAATGCCTTTCCCGCCTGTGAGCAGGAGAGAAGAGAACTTTTTGCACAACATTTGAAGTCAATGAGTTTTTTCATCATGGTGGAAAAGATTCAGGGATGTAATATGCTCTAAGTAATTGAGAAGGAGTGTGGGATAAGAACAAAGGCAATGTGGAATAGAGGAGAAATTAAAAGGAAAAGGAGATGATGTTACAAAGGTAATGGGATAAATAAAGAAACTAATGTGTCTAGAGGAGGTGTGAATCATGGCATAATGAAGAGCTGCCATACGAAAGCAAAAGCAATAGAAAAATGTAAGTAAAATTGAGAGCGAAGAAAAATGAAACACAATGGAAGCAGACTTTACAATGTGGAATTGATGAGATCAACATTTAATCCAGAAGGTTTAAGGTACCAGTGCATATGCTTGAAACACTGTAGGAGGCCAAGGGCAGAGATGGCAGCACGAGAGCAAGGTGGAGAATTAAAATGAGAGGTGACACGAAGTTCAGCTCGACACTTCTGAAATGAATGGATGTGTTCCACAAAGCCGTTACCCAAGCTGCATGTAGACTCATCTGATAGGGAGCAGGATGCATTGTAAACAGCTAATGTAACATACTAAACTGCTTTACCTGGAGAGAGGAGTGGTTCAGAGGCAATGGTGCCTTCGAAATTCTTAATGGGGAGGGGAAACTGCACACTGTGTTATCTCTGACTCCAGCGTCTGCAATTCTTGCTATATCCCAAAGTTATATGTGTATTGTTTTGGCACCACACTGGAGAAGGTAGAAACGACAAAGGATGGTTCCTTGAATACAGAGACTGGTGAATGGAATGTGAGCACAAGGGGAATCCCATCATTGTTCTGGAAATGTAGGAAATGTTTAGACTCCATCTTGGGCCTTATCATCGTCACATTGGGTTTCCCTCTATTGAGGAAACCATATCAGAAAGCTTATCAAACTGAAACATTAACCCTTTCTCTCTGACGTGTTGGGTATTTCCAGTATTTTCTGTTTTTATTTCAGATGTCAGTTTCTATAATACCTTGGTTTTGCCTTAGCTAGTGAAGATTGAATCTAAGGACATTACAGAGCTGAACAGCATTAAAGTGATTAATGAGAGGGACATCCAGCAATATTAGTGATTTTGTGTCTTGTTATTACATTTTGTTAATGTTGAATTTTAAAACCTTCTTCCCCTACTTGCCAAACCATACAAAACTCATTTATACAATTACAAAAACCAATTATGTCTAGACTTATTTATTCTTTCATGGGATGTGAGTATTGTTGGCAAGGTCACTGCTAATCCATTTTTGCGCTTGCACTGAATGGCTTGGAGGGTACTCCTTTGGATTCGCAGTTACATATATTTTAAGGGTGGCAGATTTACTTCCTTAGAAGTTTTTACAACACACTGTTTTCAATTCCAGCTTTATTAATCGAATTTAAATTTAAAGATGGCAGTGGAGTGTGGCATCTGAGCCTGGGGCTCATCCGCTCCATCAGATTTTCTTTCATTTTTCTCTTTTTTTCCCCTCTCTTTTCTCTTTTTTTTTCTTTTTATTTTTCTGTTATTTTACTTACCTCTTGGGAAGAACCTGGTCACGGCGACAGCATCCATCGGGGGGCGACGAATGGGCCTAGTAACGCAGACTCGGGGCGTTGGGAGTGAGTTTGCGTTCTGGGCAGCATCTACATTCAATACAGATTCATGGAGGAAGCGGCAGAGGCAGGTTTGGGCCCAGCAGGAGACCCTGTGGCAGCGGCTGTATTGGCAAGGTGGGCCCGAAGCAAACTCACGGTGGCGGCAGAGCTGAGTTTCGGCTGGCGCGGTATACCGACGACATCAGTGACATCTGCTTCGATAGATCCATCAAGGGATCATAGTGGTGTCGGCGTCGATGGAATTGAGTTGGCACCAAAGAGTGATGGCTTTCATTCCAGCAAGCCCATGGCCCATGCAGAAAAGCACAACAAGAAGGATAGTAAAGGTGAACACTTTTCCTTTATTTCTTCATTTTCTGCCTATTACGTTCTATGTTTTGGTTTTTTTTTCCGTGTTTTAAGATGGTGCTGAAGAGTGGCAACACCAAAGAACACTTTTCATGTATTTTGTAATGAAGAACTGCAGATGATTGAGATCTGAAACAAAAGCAGGAACTGCTGGAGAAACTCAATGAGTCTGGCAGCATCTGTGGAGACAGAAACAGAGATAAGGTTTGAAAATCTCATGACCCTTCGTCAGAACTGGACTTGTGCTTGCATTCAGTTTCTCCAGACCATTCTGTTATTATCCCTGGAGCATCGATCTGGCCTCTAGATTGCTACATTGTCTCTATTCCCCCTAATAGTGTCAATTTTTTTTGACAACATGTTGTAATTTACAATCAGTTTCACTTTAATAACTAAAAATACATGAAGATTAACAGATTTAAAGAGATTTCTGAATTGTAAAGGAAAATACCTTTCTCAGTTTCAATGTTTTTCTTTCCTTTTTAAAGAAAGAACCCTGGATAGCAGAGTAACATCCAAGTGATTCATCATTCATCGTCCACAATCATTATAAAAACAAGATTTGCCATGTTCTCACGATAAACAAGAGAGGTAATTGCAGCAATTCAGCTTGATCTTTTCTCCACAATTTGGAAAAGACAGAGTGCGTCTTTCTCTGCCCAAACCATTCCTTCAACCTCTTTATTGACTTGATACTATCTGATTTGAGAATGGAAGAGAGAGACATCAAAAGCTAATAGAAGGGTTTTTATGTTAATAAGAGTCTATTTTCTTCAAGTATTAAACCACTCAGCACAGATCGGTGATGTGGAGAAACCAAAACTTTTGCCAATCTCACTTCCTGTCTGATGCACACATAAATGGAGCAGGTCATCTTCCTCTTGTTTTGTATGTATTTTTTCTATAAGTATGTTAGGGATGTAGTCAATACTTTATTTCCATTATTTACAACATGGCAGGGTTCAGTCATGCATAGCATAGTCAGTCACAAAAACACAACTACGATTCCATGTGGTATTCTCACAGATGACCACCCCTGGAAGCTTATGGTATTTGCCCCCTCTACCAATATATGATACTGGGTGAGAGTTGTTTGCAGTAATTTCCTGCCACCATTGTCTCTGCCTTGTTTTGGGCCTGTTGAATGAATAGTAATTGAGGATACGCTACTATAGAGTTATCTGTAGAAGAGGCACTGTTGTTACAGAACAAAAATGTTTACTTTATAATAGCAGTAAGTACAACTCTATTTGGTCAGGTATCATTACTGTAACCTGATGGAGCTATTACAAATATATATACTCCCTCTGAAAACTAGAGTAGAACACTTTGTGTCCATCCTCATACACTGTGAAATCAATAGAATGGATGGAGCCAATGTAACTTGAATATTAAATAAAAACCAAAAGAACTGCGGATGCTGTAAAAAAGAAACAAAAGAACAATTTGGCAGAAAAGCTCAGCAGATCTGGCAGCATCTGTGCAGAGAAATCAGAGTTAACATTTTGGGTCCCGTGACCATTCTACAGAACTGATGTTAGCTCGACAAATGTTGGTTTATATACAAAAGATAGGGTAGGGGGAAAGAGATCAGTAGTAAATGATAGATGGGGACATTGCCAAAGAGAGAGAAGAACAATTGAACAGACAACAGAGTGGGTAATGATCTGGCTAAGAAGGTGAATAGTTGTTAATGGAGACAGTGAGTGGCTAAGGCAGTGTGTAATGGCAGACTATTTGATAACAACGCCTGGAGTATGGGGTAGGGGTCGTGGACATGGGAGAGTTCAGGCCCTAAAATTATTGAACTCAATATTGAATCCGGAGGACTGCAAGGTCCCCAGGTAGAAAAATGAGGTGTTGTTCTTTCAGCTTATGCGGAGCTTCACTGGAATACTGCAGCAAGCCTGAGGCAGACATGTTGGCCAAAGAATAGGGTAGTGTTCTAAAGTGGCAGGCAACGGGAAGCACAGAACATAGATATTCTACAAAGTGGTCATCCAGTCTACACTTCGATTCCCCAATGTCGAGGAGACCACATTGTGAGCAATGAATGCAGTAGACTAGATTGCGAGAAATGCAGGTAAAGTGCTGCTTCACCTAAAAGATTTGTTTGGGCCCTTGGATACTGAGGAGGGAGGAGTTAAATGTGCAGGTGTTACATCTTCAGCGGTTGCAGGGGAAGGTGCCATGGGGCTGTGGGGTTGTTGGGAGTGAATGAAGAGTGGACCAGGGTGTCCCAGAGGGAAACGTCCCTGCGGAAAGCGGACTAGGAAGGGGAGGGGAACATGTGTCTGGTGGTAGAATCTCCGTGGAGGTGGTGGAAATGGCAGCTGGTGATCTTCTGGATGTGAATGCTGGTGGGATGATAGGGAAGGACAAGGGGACCCCTATCACTGTCGCAGGAGGGAAGGGATGGGGTGAGGATTGAAGTGTGGGAAATGGATTGGACCTGGTTGAGGGCCCTGTCGACAACAGTGCTGGGGGCTCCTCGGTGGAGGAAGAAGGCAGATATTTCAGAGGCTCCCTTGTCAAAGTTGACCTCATTTGAACATATGCGATGGAGACGGAGGAACTGGGAGAATGGAATGGAGTCTTTACAAGAAGCAGGATGCAAGGATGTATAGTCCAGGTAGCTGTGGAAGTCAGTTGGCTTTTACTGGTTATCAGTGTCCAGTCTATCCCCAGAAATTGAAACAGAGATGTCAAGGAAGGGAAGGGAGTAGTCAAAGATAGACCAGGTGAAAGTGAGGACGAGATAGAAATTGGAAGCAAAATTGATGAACTTTTCTAATTCCAGACGAAAGAGAGAAGCAGCACCAATAATATCATCGATATATCGGAGAAAGAGTTGTGGGTGGGGGCTGGAATAGGACTGGAACAAGAAACGCTCCACATACCCCATGAAGAGACAGGCATAATTGGGGCTCATGCGGTACCCATGGCCACCCCTCTGACCTGAAGAAAATGAGAGATGTTAAAAGAGAAGTTGTTGAATGTGAGGTGGGTGGAGACAGTTCAGGTCTTCGCTCCAGGATGAAGCAGAGAGCCCTGAGACCATGCTGGTGGGGGATGACCATGTAAAGGGATTGCACATCCATGGTAAAGAAGAGGCAGCTGGGGCCTGCAAACTGGAAATTCTGAAACTAGCATAAAGTGTCAGTGGAATCATGATGTATGTGGGCAGGAACGTGACCAGGGGAAAAAAGACTGAGTCAACGTAGGAAGAGGTGAGTTCTGAGGGACAGGACCAAGCTGAAACAATGAATCTGCCCCAGCCAGTCCTGTTTGTGGGTTTTCAGAAGGAGGTAGAAGCGAGCTTTGCGGGGCTGGGTAACTATCAGCCTGGGGATGGTGGGGGGAGGCCACCAGATGAAATGAGGTCAGTGACCATGATTGATACACTGGCCTGATATGTCATGGTGTGGTCATTGTCCAGAAAAAGATAGTATGGGATATCGGAGAGCTGGCACTCAACGTCTGCAGTGTAGTACGCCAGACTACAACAGGACCACTTTTATCGGCAGGTTTAATAACAAAGTCAGGGTTGGATCTAAGCACATCAGTGCAGTCAGTTTGGAAGATTCTGCTTGGGGTCCCTACAGCCCTCCAGACTCAGTATCGAGTTCAATAATTTTAGAGCCTGAACTTTCCCATGTCCTAGCCCCCTACCCCACACACCAGGCCTTGTTATCACACAGTCTGCCATTACACACTACCTATTGTTACCCACTAACAGCCTCCATCAATAGCTATTCACCCTCCTAGCCAGATCAGTATCCATTCCTTTGTCTGTCCAGCTGTTCTTCTCTCTCTTTGGGCTCTATCCCTATCTATCATTTACTCCTTAACGCAACACCGCTACCCCCCCCACCCCCCCCCCCCCCGCCCCCCACACCACCTGTCCCCCCACACACACGCGCGCGCACACACACACACATACACACACACAACTCCGTCTTCTGAATGTAAACCAACATTTTCCTAGCTACCATCAGTTCTGAGGAAGGGTCACAGGACCCAAAACATTAACTGATTTCTCTTCATAGAAGCTGCCGGACCTGTTGAGCTTTTCCAGCAGCTTCATTTTTTTGTAACTTTAATATTAATTCCTTTAGAAACAATAGTTGATGCAGCTCATAATATTCATAAGCTGCTATTACTTGCAAAACATCTTTGATAATTGTTTTTATTTTGGTTGCAACATTATGATGTAAATCCTATTAAGAACATAACTATGTCATTTGTACCAATCAAACGTAAATTAATTCATATACTAACTGGCCCTTCAAACTCATCCTCTCTTTAGCCATCTCACACCAGCACCTACCTAAAAGAAAATCCACAAACATTTTTAGGAATATCATTCTAGTTTAAAATCACAATTTTAATTAACTCTTTCAATGGTATCTTTCCATTGTTGTAAGCATATTGTTTGAACAGTATCTTCCAAAGATTGAGAGATGGTCTCTCCTGCTCTGTTGAAACAATGACTTCATGCTGACCTAGTTGCTATTTTGCCCCTCAGGACATAGTAACCCAATGTTTACACTGTTGGCAGTATCATCAATTTGTGATTTTTCAAGGGTATGACAGCATGTGGTGTTGATAGAACCATCTGGACACCATGGACATTTTGTTTTATTTCTTTTCACTTTCTCCCTAAATCTTATTTGAAGATGCTAAGGTGCAGTTCTACAAGTGCCAGATCCTATCTGGCCCCTCACATAGACTCAAAGTAGGAATCTAGGCGGTGAGCACATCTAAAGCACAGCTTGGAGGCCTGTATATTGGCTATCTTGATGAGTGAAAGATACATAGTTAAACTTTTTTTGCATTTTGGAGCAACAGACTTCTCAAATAAACAGGATGGTTATGAATTTTAAATAAGTGACCTCAGCCATGATAAATGCGTAACTTTAGTAGCTAGGATAATAAGGATTCATAATAATATGGAAAGGCAAGGACTGAAAGGGAGTTAGTGGTATGGTAATATTGTCACTGGGTTAATAATCCAGAGACCTACTCTAATGCTTTGGGGATATATGCCCAAATCTCAGCATGGTAGCTGAAGAATTTTAAATTCAACCAATAAATCTGGAATTGCAAACTACTGTCTATGATGCTGATCATCGTTAATTGTGATAAAAACCCATCGGATTCACTGATAACATTGACAGAAGATAATCTGCTATTCTGGTCTGGCCTACACATGAGTCCAGCCTCACAGCAATGTGGTTGACTCTTAATTAGCTTCTGAAATGTCTAGCTACTCTGTTTAAGAGTAATTAGGGCAGGAGAAAATGTGCTGGTATTACTAGCTGATATGATATAGTTTTCTCTATGTTAGCCTTTTTAAAACAAACCATAGAGACTTGCTTCATATTGAAACAGATATCTGGAGGTTTATTAACAACTAGCTATCTCAGACTTGAGTATATTCTGTGTTCTGAGCTTATTAATACTATTATTACATTATATGCATGTTTGACTGGTTGACTAACTGACTGACTGTCACAGGCCGACTTTCTGGCTTATTACTTGTCTAACAATTTAAGTAACTGCTTAATAAATGACAACAAAAACAGAAATTGCTGGATAAACTTAACGGGTCTGGCAGCATCTGTGGAGAAAAGCAGAGTTATTGTTTTGAGTTCAGTGACCCTTTTTTCTGAAAGCCCTATGCTTAGATACCTCCAATAGTATCCATTTAAGTTGGAAAACTCAGAGGACTCCACTGTAGTTAAGTAATAAATAAATGGTCCATCTCACCCAGACCCATACAATCTCCAAGCCCTGAAATATCATCCCCTCTCACCCTGATATCCAAAAGTCCCCTCTGCCCCCAGAGCCCAAGCACCTAACCCCACTCTGGATCTGACTCTCCCTCCTCCACTGCCCGATCCAGACAGAGCCTACCCCAAGCTCCTGAGACATAACCTCTTCCTATGATACTGGACCTGCCACCATCTTATTCCACTTTGGATCTGAGCCTCTGTTGCATCAAGACACAACTCCTTTTCCCATTCTGGACCAGAACAATCCCTTATCCCACTCTGGACACGATGTCTCTGCCAGATTGTTAGACATGACACTCCCCCACAACATGCCACCTTGGGATCCAATACCTCCCTGCCAATCCAGAAACTGTTAGTCAGCTCATTGGATAGTCTCAATGTTGCAATCTGGAATCCTTGGTGTTGAATTGATATGTTTGTGACCTCATAGACCGTTATAACGTGTAGATCCATACACGCAGGTCAACCAATGACAGAAGATCATGTTATAAACAATGTAAAAGTTTTCAGTTGTCCACCCCAGTGAGATATACTGACATTTAATATTGACAATTCTAATAAGTGAGACATCAGGTCCATTGTAAGCAGTCAGCTTATCATGTCTGCACCATATTATGCCAGTTTCCTCAGTCCATCTCTTGTGGGGTAGCACGGTGACACAGAGGTTAACACTGCTGCCTCACAGCATCAGGGACTCAGGTTCAATTTGAACCTCGGGTGACTGTCTGCATGGGTTTCCCCCATGTGCTCTGGATTCCTCCCACAGTCCAAAGAGATAGAGTGCTTGGTGGTATGGTGTAAAGATAACAATCTTTCCCTCAATGTCAGCAAAACAAAAGAGCTGGTCATTGACTTCAGGATGCAAGGTGAAGGGCCCACCCCTGTCTACATCAATGATGCTGAGGTGGAGATGTTCAAGAGTGTAAAGTTTCTAGGACTGATGATCACCAACCATCTGCCCTAGTCCACCCATGTTGATGCAATGGTCAAGAAAGCTCAATAACACCTCTACTTCCTCAGGAGGCTAAGGAAATTCATCATGTCCATAAAGACTCTCACTAATTTTTATGGATCCACCATAAAAAGCATTCTATTGGGTTGCATCATGGCTTGGTATGGCAACTGCTCTGTCCAGGACCACACAAAACTACAGAGACTTGTGAACACAGCCCAGAACATCACACAAGCCAACTTCCCCATCCACTGACTCCATCTGTACTTCTAGCTGTCTCGAGATGGCAGCCAACATAATCAAAGACCCCTCCCACTCTGATCATAATCTCTTCCAACCTCTTCCATCAAGCAGAAGATGCAAAAGCTTAAACACACATACGAACAGATTCCAGAACAGGTTCTTCCCCACTGTTATTCGACTTCTGAATGGACTTTTCAATTTTTAAATTTAGTGTTGATCTTGCTGTTTGTGCACCTTCTCCACAGTCATAACATTGTTTTCCTGCCTGTATGTCATGCAAAACAAAACTTTTCACTGTACTTCGACTCATGGGACAATAATATATTAAATCAAAGATCTGCAGGTTAGATGGATTAGCCATGTTAAATTGCCCTGTCATACCCACGGATGTGCAGGCTAGGAGGATTAGCTATGGTAAATGTGGGGTTATGGGAAAATGGGCGAGGGCAGTGGGACTGGGTGAGATGTTCTCTGCCGGCTAATGCAGACGCAATAGGCCAAGTGGACTTTTTCTGCACTGTAGGGTTTCTATGATTCTATAAGATGTATACAGGGATGATATTTCCACTTACACCAGTGTCACCCTTGGCCTGTAACGCATGTGACAGATGAACTCACTGATTGACTGCTGAACTAACTAACTAAGACTAAGATGGAGACCTTATATACTAAAATGTCAAATGTTGTGCTTTCATTCAGTTGTTATTAAGCTCCAGTGCCTTTCTGAGATCTGTACAATAATTTTACACATTGCAATACCTACCTCCCAGGAAGGAATAAATAAAAAGAGGCTCTTCAAAGAGGCTAAGACTGCTTACATCATGAAGTCCCATTTCAGTGAAATAGGTTTGAATTAAACAACTGCAATGGTTTAATGGTTTACGTGAGTGGACCATCTTTACGAGGATTTATAAACTTGATATAATATCTAAAAGAAAATAGATTTCGATAATTCTTCACAGTTTGAAAGGTATTGAAAAAAAATGTTCTCTCTGCATACAGTTGTACTGATCATTATGCTTTTCATCAATATAGTCTGTTGTGCATGCTAATCTATGAATTGGCTTTTACAGTAAACTTGGGTTTCTGTTTTTTGCATTAGTAACTAATGGGTCTTCCGTGTGTCTGAAGTTAATTAACGTGTATGCATTTTTGTAGGTGACTTATTTTAAAATAGTTTTTTGAGGCCTGGCTTTAGAATAAATGGTTTTGTGTGCACCACTGACATTTTATTTTAAATCTTAGATTGTTTTGCAACTCAGCAAGGATAATAATGGGGCAAAAACAAAAACAAAGTTGCTGGAAAAGCAGGTCTGGCAGCATCTGTGGAACAGAAAACAGAGTTAATGTTTCGGGTCCAGTGACCCTTCCTCAGAACGGGAATGGGGTTTGTTTGACACTTCTGGAATTGCTTTTTAAGCTTATGGGAAACACCCATAGTTTAGATAGGGAGAATTTTGGTTTAAGTTTTACTTTGAGTTTTGCACTGTCCTGTGATATATTTGGAATAGGATGGCTGTGTAGACCAGTACTCCTGAGCAGGGAAGAATAAAGTGAACCAGATTGTCTTAGGGTAAAGATTTAGTATTAGTCCCAGACTTGTACTGATTGGAACGAGGTCAACCAGATGGATATCATAGGACATGAGTTCCCTGCTTGGGGCTATAAATCTGGTCCAATCAGGGATTCCTGGCTGACAGAAATAAACAGGAGTGTCAAGGGTTCTGCTCACTCCAGGAGCTGGCTCAGAGCTATCCAGGTCAATGAAATGTGCTATGTGTTTGTAAATAAAGGGTGACTTGATGACGGGTTACTGGCATTTGTGGAGCTACTTCACAGACCAGAAGTATTGGTTTTAAAACCCTGAAGAGATTACTTAAAGCTGAGTAAGATTACACTCAGCTTCTTCCTGGTGTTGTCATACACATACCTGCTGTTTCAATCTACAAGTCAAAGTCTCAAATGACCTAAACCTACTGTGATGTTAGATACAGGGACTCTGGGGTGAGTCTTATATAATTAATATTTTGGGTACTGTACTACAGGAGTCCTGTTGTTTTTCTTTTCAATTTATAAAGGAGCGTTTTGTATTAATGGGATCATTTTTTACTGTATATTTAATAATTATCGAATTTACAACATAAGCTTATAGCTTGGTTTATTTTATTTATTTTTGTTTATTTAGTCGATAAAGTTCTGTTTTATTGTTAAAGCAAAATCTGAGCATGAGTAGATTTTATTGAGAAACCACTTTGTTAAAATCAAAACAAAGCAAAATATGATTTATCAAGCAAGGTTACTGTCTGAGATTTGACTTGTCTGGTCCGGCAATAACATCAGCTGGGATGTTAATACTTACTTGAAAAACATTGTGAACCATAGAAAAAATAAGTTAAATATTAATAGTGCCATGTAACAATCATGCAGAAGTTAAACATTTCCTTTCCAATGAAGTTAGAAAGGCATATAATCTAGAAGCAAAATTTCATCTATTTTTCTGAATTCGGAAGAAGGGTTACTGAATCTGAAACATCAACTCTGCTTTCTCTCCACAGATGTTGCTAGACCTGCTGAGTTTTTCCAGAAATTTATGTCTTTGTTTCTGATTTCTAGCATCTACAGTTCTTTGATTTTCTTTCATCTTTTCTTTTGTTTGGTGTGCAAAGGTGATTTAGTCAATTACACAGTTCCGTTAATTTTTCGGTGAAACCATATACATTTGGTAACATAAAGAGGCTGCATTATGTGGGGACTTGTGGGTTACAGAGACTGCACAAAACATAACTTACAAAATATCATGCTGTCTACACATTTGGTCTCTATCTTGGTAAGGAAGCTACAGGATCTTATCTAGTTTTAATGCAAGTTATGGAAACTTGGCTCAGAACCCAACAGCCTGAAAAGTTGCATGTGACTTAGTCTACCAAAGCCACTGAAACAATTGTTTTCCATATTGTGGCCTTAGCAGCTCTGGCATAAGGGCTCATCTGCTCTTATTAGATTGTTTTGAAATGCTTCTTCTGACTTTTAAAGTCAGTGTCTCGCTGCAGCTGCTGCAGGGGAGTTCTGACTCAGCTAACCTACTGATTCACGGTGGGTATGTTTGTTAAATAAATCATAATACAGCAGATATGCCTGCATGTTGAGTGGAATTGGCAAGATCTTGCTTCTCCTGCGGTGCTGTATTTCATCAATTTCACTCATTATCAGCAGAAAAGACTTGAGATGAGTTGTTCTATGAATACTCCAATTCATTTGATACATAAAATTAGAGATTGCATGGCAGGTGTTTAACTTTGCAGTGAAAGATAAAAGACCGGTGACACTTCATCATGGTGTCCTAGTGTAGTAAATGGCTGAATGTTCTGGAGCAGAATGTGGACGACTGACTCAAATGATACTGCGCTTGCTGAAAGTAGGCTTCACTAAACTTACAGCATAATGTGGGCAATCCAATACCTGAGTATACCCATGAGCAAGAGCAGTTACTCTTTCTTGGCTGGGCAGCTGGCACTTTGCTACTGACCTATAATGCAGGGCCAGACAAGAGCCTTTATCTTCAGATCTAGTAAATGCTCTCCTTACTGTTAATAACACCAGTATGTACTGCTTTCATTCATGCTGACTGTTTCATCATATGCAGAATCATCTGCAGACTGTTTACCTCACACAATCTTGCTTTGGAATGATGGAACAGTCAGTGCTACATCCTCTGAGATATCATTTTCATGCAATACTCTAGATGAGGAGTGGATGATTTGGTTTGAGCTGAGGAGAAACGTTTTCACTTTGGTTGTGAGTTGTACCCTGAGACCAATAGATTTTTAGATACTAAGGCAATCAATGGATAATGGGAAAGGGAGGAAAGGTGGAATTGAGCTCAAAGATGAACCACAACCATAACACATGGCAAAGCATGTTTGAGTATGTAGTCTTTTCTTGCTTTTTCTTAAATTCTTATTTAGTGACAAACGTTGGGAAAACATGTTGGAGTGAAGGTGAGAAAGTGATGAACAGAAATTCGAGTGTGTAGAAATTATAATGATACAATGGCTTTAAGAGGTGTATTTGTCTTTATTTTACAAAGAAAGGTTGAGACAGATGTGTCGAGCAGTCTGCTCAAAGCCAATAGAGGAAACTGCTAGTGAGGCACAAGGGATTGAGAAAACTCAACCTCCTTTCATTTCAAGATGTTAGGGAGATGTGATCAGATATCAACAGGGAAGTATAGCACCAACCAGACATCCCAGGGATTACATCTCAGGACTCTTCAGGAGTGCCCTGCCCCTACACTTCATCCCTGCCAGCAACTCTTACACCTCCAGTGGTTGAGGCTGGGAAAGGTGCACCTGAACTGAGCTTAAAGCCCCCCGAGGACATCTGCCAAAGTCATTGCAGTCACCAGGGCATAGCTGTCTACACAGCTGGGGTTGTTAGGGCAGTGTTAAAATGTACTGGTCACTAAATAAGAAGAAAATTTATTCAAGTTGTACGGCTGGCACTGGCATTCATTCAATTTAGGTTTTCTACGATATTCTAAAATTATTTTGACATAGGCTTGCGTATAAACTTGAGATTTGAATGAGGGGATGGGGTGGGAGTAATTTGAATTGCTCCACCCATTGGGTCATAGAGATACAGTCACTAAGATTGCTCAGTTGATGTAGGCTAAAGTTATCATAGAGTCATAGAGTCATACAACATGGAAACAGACCCTTCGGTCCAACTCGTCCATTCCAACCAAATTTCCCAAACAAAACTAGTCCCATTTATCTGCATTTGGCCCATATCCCTCTTAACCTTTCATATTCATGTACCTATCCAAATGTCTTTTAAATTTTGTAACTGTACCTGCATCTAACACTTCCTCTGGCAGTTCATTCCACATACAAACCACCCACTGGGTGAAAAATCTGCCATTAAGATCTCTTTTAGATCTTTCGCCTCTCATCTTAAAATCATGCCGTCTGGTACTAGAGAATAAGGCAATGTGTCACATCAGATGTGATGTAGGAGATCTACAAAGCAAGCCTGAGTTTCTAATCAGCTTATGTTGCTTCTCTTTCTTCTCTTCAGGTCTCCCACCTCTATCTTCCAAAACTCTCAGTGAGTCATTGTCCCAAATTGGAGCATGTGGTATGGTAACATGAGAACGACTAAATGGAGGTGAGGCAGCAAATGCATTTCAAGGCAGTGTATATATGAGCTTGCATGAGGCAAGGCTCGTAAGCAATCTTCACTTCAAGTAATCCCAGGTTGTGGAAGTTACAATGTTGTGCAGATTCAGTTGCACACAATTAGCACAAAGTCTGACTATATATTTGCTAAATAGCATGCAGCATAAAAGGCTTCACACTATCAGACAGTGTAAGTGAAACAGTACCCTCTATCTAATGTAACAGAGAAAAAAAATGTAATCAATAATGTTTGTCCAAAATAGGAAGAAGTAGCCTCCCAGTGGGAAGGTTTTAAACAGGTATAACAGAAGAAAGGAGAAGCTGTAATAAATCAGGAAGTGCAAGAAAATGCAGCAGGTATGGCATCATTGCTTGCGGGACACAGAGTTTGGAAGAAGATTCATTAGACACAAAATGTTAACGCTGTTTCTCTCTCGGCAGATGCTGCTAGCTCTGCTATGTTTGGCATAGCTTAAATCTCCAACATCTTTAGTATTTTGCTTTTATAAACAGGAATCTGTATCTCAGCCAGCCTGAAATTTAGTCACATAAGACTTTCATAGGCCAGTCTGCTCCTTCTACCATATTCTAGGCTTCTGTCGATAAGCAACCTCCTGGCCTGCATCATGACCATCGCCTTCCATTTCCTCATTGACAGAGACATCTCAGTCTTCAACCTCTTCCTCTTTGTTGAATGAGGTTGTGTAGGGCATCCAACCCAAATACTTCAGCAAAGATGTGGTGGGGTTTGGAGATGCATCATTGCCCTGTTTATTCACCTCAGGGCCCATAACACCAGAACAGAAAAAAGTCATCTTCGGTCCCAAAGGACTGCCTAAGAATGAACACGACATGATACTGCACACCACTCTACCTAGTGTATACAGCAGTGCACCACCTGAGTTAACCAGGCATTAAAATCTCTTTTTGAAAAGTCCTATCATTTACTGAATGCTGCTCGTTACAGCAGCATGCGTAGCCCTGTACCTTTCCCTATTTGTAGTTTGCAAACTCTTCATTGGTGTAATCAGCCAGATATTCTGGGATGAGCCCTTGTCTCCTAGCAGCCAGCCCTAAAACTGTTGAGGGCATTAATAACCTGAGTCATTTATGAGCGCTACAAAGTATAGGAATCATAACATTTCTGGGTAACATTTGGGTCCCTGAAGTATTTGGCTGGTATGGCCATGGTTCAGCTGCACAATGAGAGGGAAAAATCCTTTCCTGTTCACAAAGGCAGCTGGCTGATCTCAGGCTGCTCTGATGAAAATAGATCTGTAATCTGTAGCACCTTGCATCTGTAGAAGATCTACTTTGATTTCAAACCCCAATGCCTTGGCTGCCTGACTCCTTACATTTAAGTGGAACTTCACAAAATCCTCAGCTCGTTGCAAGAGAGCATCATTGAGTTCCTTTTTACACATGAATAGCTGACTGAGAGATTCTGCAGAGGTGCATGTAACGAGCCAATTGTGAAGTTATTCAGAGCTGCAAATACCTTGAGCTCACAGTAGCATGTAGTGGAGACACACTCAGAGAGCATCGTGAGGCGTTATCTGGATTGTCTGTCTGACTGTTGAAAGTAACTGCAGCACCTCCTGTAAATTCTGTTTCTTACCAATGCTTGTCATTGACATGGTCCTGCTTGCCTGGATCTTGTCCATCTGGAGGCTGAACCTCTATCCTTCTGAACCTGTTTGGCCTCAGCTGCAAAATGGCCAAAAGAAGGTCAGGGATTGTTCTGTGCCATATTAGTTCTGGTTTAGGAGGTCTTGATAAACACTGATAGTAATGGAGCTTCTTCATAACTATGTACTTATCATTTCACTTGAGATTTACCCATAAAACCAACTCCATTAAGATCCTGGTAAGCTGCTGATTTAACATTCTTTCCTCCTCCTAATTAGAAAGCCCACTATGGTGATGCCCATTAGGTGTTGCCCCTTGGAACAGTTCCTTCTGACAAACCATTGCACAAAGACAATGCCCATGTCCGGGAGACTTAAAGCATGTCCAGCAGACTCCCCAAACAGCATAGTCAGCTTCCATTCAGCAAGGTTGGAACACAATCATTATAACCTTGATTTGACATGAAAGAACTGCCAAAATCTCCCACACGCTATTCCCCTCCCCATCATCTTTGTCTGCTATGAACTTTGAACAAAGGAACAAGTGGTCCCAGTGCTGGAGACTATTGTCCTCTATGGCCTGGACTTTTAGGGCATATATCTTTTACCTTTCTTACCTGACCGTGACATCAACATGGCAATCAGCTCACAATGTAATCTTTCATGTCTTCATGAGATTTTTTGAAATGTAACATTGTGGGATCTGGAGTAATGCTGGTTATTTAGGAGTAGCATTCATCTGTGCCTGTTGATGTAACCACTGGGCTCATGAATAATAAAATGCCCCTCCAAAAAATCCAAGCATTAACTCCATCCACTCAAAAATAAGCCTCCTCCCACTTTGGGCATTGCCTTTTCGCCAGCACCTTGTGAAATATGATGTACTTTAGTTTGACTGGGAGAACCATTATATTTGTCTTTCCCTATTACCCACAAACATCCCCCTATTAACCATTATCTACACTGCCTTCTCATTGCTGTTGCCCGTGTTGCCCTTGAAAGTCTCCCCATTTTCATGTGCATGTTAATTTCCCGACTCTCCCCGAGCCTTGACCTACTAAGTTCCCGATGTCTCTTCTGATCATTATCACTCCCATTCTCTAGACATCCTGCATTCTTTCTTTTAGTGATCACACTTCTCCCTACAGATCTTATAATCCCCATTCATGACCGTGAAGCTCAGGCCCTACGATATCCAGCACCACCCTTTGCTGTGCTGCAACCACCATTCAGATCCCAAGACATAAACATCTGATAGCGTGACCCCACCCTTGACACTCAGTTACCTGTGATCCACCCTTCCCAGGCATGCACAAATGACACACAGGACAGAAACACACTGTCATGTCCAATCTTCCATCCTTGGATGGGAATTGCTTCTCCTCCCCCAATGATTGTCCATCTAATACATTGCATTCACTCCACAATACCCTGGAGTTAGGATTATCTAGTCAGCTTTGTACCCCCTGCTGTTATTGGTTCATTTAGAGAACGTACACTGCAACATAATCATTAACTTTGATGGAAATCCAAATCTCCAGAAGCACAAAGCAGCAAGAATTTACTCAAAAGTACTGGAAGAAGTCAAGATTTTTTTAAGCCATATATTTATAAATTAGGTAGAACTTAATTGCAATAAAGTCTCCTCGGTGTTGCAGCGCTTGAAGAGGAAATGTAATGAATTTGGTTTTATTGACATAAGGTTATTTTCAATTTTAGTTTTGATGACTGAACTTTTAATGATGTACAAATTTAAATATCCGTAGGGCTTGAAAGACCTGGGGTCAAGAAGGTCAAATCATCTTTTTTGGTTAGAAATTACTAAAGTTTATTCCACCATCAAATTTACCACTTCCAGGCTTTCACCCAAAAGAATCTCCTTCACCTGTCATTCTCCTCTTCCCCAGAACTGGAGATTCCACCCTTTCCTTCCAGTTTAATTGTACACTTATCTGGGAGAACAATGTGTTTTCCAAGGAATAAAACTTTGTTTTCAGAAGGGCAATCTGCTTTAAACAGTCAACAGGAGTCTATCCAAAAATTGCATTGAAAATGCAGCAGGCTATTGTGAACAGATGGAGAGTCTGTCAATCGTACGAAATACATCCCACTCCTCATATTGAAAATATCCACTTTCTATTCACCACATTTGCGACACAAAATAAAATTGAAAAGTACTTTATTATGTCAATAAAACTGAATTAATGACATTTTCTGTTTCTTTTCTTTAAGGTACTGCAGCACCAAGGAGATTTTGTTCTCCACCTTCACATAACCTTTCACCAGAGCATTTGTTGTGTTGTAATTATCAAAGAATCAATCAGCAAACCAAAAGAACTCAAAAATATAGTGTCTTATGCTATATCTGTGGTCTTGTTTAAAAATCTACTTCTTTCTACCTTTCCATTAAGTATGTATTGATCAATAGCTAGTGGTTTTCCAAGTAGATTGAATGCGCTTCCACAGGGCCTGTAAATCTCATTCGTTATCAGAAACAATTAGAGCTATGAGCGAAACAGCTTGGTCCAGGATATATCTTGTTATGAACAAAAAATGCCTGGAAGAGATATAATTATTTTAGGCTCAATAGCATAGAGCAATTTGTATTTGACCCATGTTAACTTTTAGTGTGTGGCTTCATTATTTGGAAGTCCCCCTTTAAATGTTCTGCAGGTTAGGCACAGTAGTATTCTATATATTGCCACAACAATGTCCTCAGGAAGTATTTCTATTTACATTTGTGTGAAATTTCTGCACAGCAAACTGTGCCAGCTCTTCCAGTATTTAGTGCTAATGAGTGTCAAATTGTCGATCGTTTTGTGTTGTAAACCTATGACCATTAACAGCCAATTAAGAAGCACCCAAAATATTCAACTTAAGCACCAGACAGTTGTGGGGAGGGTCTTTTCATCTCATTAGATTCAAACATTTTTCACACTCATGGAATGATAGCTTGCCTTGAAAATAATATTGTTTTCAGTAACTGAGTGTGCATATCTAACATGCAAGAACAGATCAAGCTTTCACAACTAAGGATCTATAACCTTTATCAGTAATCATTGTTTTGGCACAAACATGACCGCAATCCACCAGAGGAAGATCATAACAACAGGCTTAGAAACATCTTCTGCAAGGGTTCCTGGATTTGGTAATAAAATGACCATACAGCCCTTAGCAATAGGAACATCAAAAGCGTTGCAATTTATGATGGAAACTAAGTCCTTTTTTTCCATACTTTTGATTCTCAGCTCTTGACATTCAGTTTTCTTCAATCATGTATTGTTTTCTACATGCAAGGAAAAGCCAATTGCTCAATACCTCGATTGATTCTTGTTCAGTGTCTCTATCTCAAGTATCAAATGGAAAATTCTGGGCAAAAACCGAAAGAACTGCGGATGCTGTAAATCAAAAACAAAAATACAAATTGCTGGAAAAGCTCAGCAGGTCTGGCAGCATCTGTGGAGAGAAGTCAGAATTAAAATTTCAGGTTGAATGACCCTTCCTCAGAGCAGTTCTGAGGAAGGATCATTCGACTCAAAACATTAACTCTGATATCTCGCCACAGATGCTGCCAGACCTCCTGAGATTTTCCAGCAATTTCTATTTTTTTGTTTTTGAAAATTCTGGGTCTAACTTAATTCTAAGAAAATATTTTATGTTATATTTTCTACCACATGAACTTAGAATGATTGAGTTGTAATAAGTAAATTGCAGAGGAAACTTTGAGGAATAGAATATGCTTAACACTTTCACCTTTAAATAAAATGATAAGTGTATGAGCCACAAAGCATTCTTTTTATATCTGTGTCTTCTATTGTCTGCATGAAAACTATAATGGTTACTAGATCAGGAAAATAAATTAAACCCTAATTTCTTCATCATAAAGCTATGTAACCTTCATACTGTGCAACCTTTATCTCTATTACGCACCGCGGCAATTACTGGGGAATAGGTTGAGTGAAGTGGGTCATTTGAATGAAAATAGGCCAAACTCCCTCAAGATCAAATTTTCCCTCTTCACTCCACTTAATCATCACTTAATTTTATCTTGTTTCAAAAATACCTTATATAATGGATGACAGCCTGCCAGCTTCAATTTGACATGAGACTATTTGGTACAGGAGTCTTGAACGAACAGAAGATTAAGTAGTAAAAACACCTTAGTGGATATTTTGGGATTAATAGCTTGTAATAGTAAATAAAAGTTCAAAGATTATTAAAAAGAAGGACCAGCAAAAAAGAAATTGAAGATGATAAGGGATATGCAGTGGTGCCATTTCATTCTTGGAATGGCAATATACGTCCAAGACAGAATGGTGCATGTTTTAGAAGGGAACTTGGAAACAACAATGTTTTGTGCATATACCACCTTCATTCTTCTGAGGACAAGGCAGCAGACTTGGGCTCTATTGCCAAATAAGTCTTGGTGAGTTGCTGTGTTGCTTCCTCTGGGGTTTGCTAGCTCAGTTGATTGAAATGATCACTTTGCAATGCAGAGTATTGCCAACCATATAGATTCAATTCCTGTATCAGTCGAGGTTACCACAAAGGCCCCAGTTTCTCAAACTCAACTTTGTCAGAAGGGTTGCGATCTTCAATTTAAAATTGCCATCAGTTGTCTCTCTCTCTAATGAGAAATCAGCCTCCAAAATTATTGTTATTTTCACGATAAATATAATTTCGCCTTTACCAGTTATTAACTCCAAACTGGTTTTAATTGTATTTACTTAATGGCAACTTATCAGTTTCTCAGTCACATGCCTTCACTTTCTTCAGTTGAAATTTTAATTGCTAAAACTAAAAGCTACATTCTAAAACATACGAGTTATAACTTAAATGTTAACATCTTGTAACCCAGTATACAATGCTGACAGCTCTCTGGTATATAAATTTACAGCTCCTGTTGATGACCTGAAGACACTTGATAGTGGCAAAGAGAAGAATATGCCAAAGAATGTGACAGCAGAAGCAAAAAGGTCAGCTGACTGAGAAGAGGGCCCAGAGAAAACAGAGGCCAGAGAACTGTACACCCTCCCAGGTTATTGTCTCGCTCTGTGAAATGTCTTTGGGAAAAACAAAGAGCAAGATTGCATTTCTTCTTGTGAAAGTATTGACCCAAAGGGGAAGAATTAAAAATCTTAGGTTGTTAGGATCTCTGCTGTCTAACAGTACCAATTGAGCTCATATTCATTGGGCAGAAATGGGAGTCAGGAATGGGGTCGGGGCGGGGGAGGTCATCATGCTTTTTGGGTAAATTTTTCATAGTGGTATTTGCTCATTTAAATTGGTATCTGTCTCTAGTTATGTCTGATTTTAGTGAATAAGTTGTATGAAACATAGCAGACACAGTTGAGACCTGGTAGTAGCAAGGTGAAATTTTGCAGAGTTGCTTGGAAAGCCAGGGTGCCCTTTGGAAATAGTCTCAAGACGCCTTCGAAAGAGCTGAGCTGCCTACTGGGGGATGTAATGTGCCCTTTGGGAGAAAGAAATGATGGCATTCAGTATGGTTAAAAGTAGGTGTGTAAACTCAATAACTCATTGAAATTTTCAACAGAGGCTATCAAAAGGCACCATTAAAAGGACCTGTTAAAATAAATACAGCTGTTAGAAGAGTCAAATACAACTGTCAAAAGGAAGCATCAATGTAATAAATGTAACTGTGAAAAGCACGCTCCAAACATGTCAAACAACTGTCAAAGAGAAAAATTGAAATAACTGCTGATTCTGTAAATCAGAAACAAAAACAGAAGTTGCTGGAGAAGCTCAGCAGGTCTAGTGAGGAAGGTTCTGAGGAAGGGTCACCGGATCCAAAATGTTAATTCTGATTTTTCTTCACAGATGCTGCCAACCCTGCTGAGCTTTTCCAATAACTGTCAAAATGGCTTGTAAAAAAAAACATTTATCAAAAGAGACATATCAAATATCCTTGTCAAAAGTATCAAAAGCAAATGTAAAAATGACCTGCCAAATCACCTGTCAAAAAGAATAACAAAAGCCCTGTTCAAAAGTGTCAATGTCTATTGTCAAAGAACTGTCAAAAGAAACTCTCAAATATAGCTGTCAAAAGAATCAAAAGCAACTGTCAAAATTAACTGCCAGATATGCCAAGGCGACCATTCTAAAGCACTTATCTAAATTGTCAAAAGTAACTTTCAAAAGCATCTGTTAAAAGTGTCAAAAGCACCTGTCATAAGAAATGGTCAAAAGAAACTGTCAAATCTCAAGAAATTTAAATTTCTTGCACTTCTTGTTATTTCAGTTATGTGGTGACCTAATCCTGAGTTTTCTGATGGCTGGTTTAGTGCTAAATGATTGGTTTCACAACATTCCATCATCACAGTATTGCATCTGCCAATTAATAGTTTGATTGGTATCTCCAAGCGGTTACAGACTCTTTGAAGTGGGACTATAAATTCCAAATCAAGTTTGAATAAGGGATTGTGTATCTAATCAAGTGTTGTTTGTTATAAGACACCATGTAGATGAAAGGGTTTGAATGTAGTCATGCATTATTCTGAATAAGAGAGATATTTTGAAAAAAAATTAAGTCCCCAGTAGACGCAACCCTATTTTGCTTCATCGGTGTGTCTATATTGAGGTCCTCTCATGGTGGTGGATGCTGGGTAAGTTGGCATGGAAGGTGGAAAGGCAAAGGGTGACATGAGTTAGCACTAAATTAGCACATGAACCATAAAGGGCCATAGGAATGGGTGCCTTGGAGGGGATGAGAGTTTTTGGTGAGAAAAATGCATAAATTTGTATGGAAGATATGCAGGGTTTTGGGGGTGAGTTGTGAACTATGAAATATCATGGGGTTGGCATGTCTGAGACATGGTAGGTGAATACGTTGATGAGGGGGTCTGAGGTTGGAGGATTTTTTGTATAGAGCTTTTTAAAGCATATTTTAACTTCAGTGCAGTGCCAAAATACGAAGGCAGGGCTTCTGATCTGTCCACTTCTGTAAATGGCAATCTCCTTATTAGTTCCAGGATTGTCTGGGCCAACGTCTGGAGAACCTGGCTACCCCAGAACAAAATCTCCAATAATCAGTTTTATTCCAGATTGGGTTTGTGGAGTTAGGATCTGTTTCGACTCCATGATCCTGATCTGGAAGCAAAGAATCGGCCAAAATCTCACTTCTTTCACTCATAATTGCAGTATTATCACAATTATATCAGTATATTCTTCTTTACATTTTAGGAGATGAAGCTATGCAGTAATGTAAAATAATTTTTATTTTCTGAATAAATATATATTATATTTAATACATGTTTTTAATTCAAACATCAATTCTGTTTATACCTTCAAACACATTTTCAATTATTTGGGCCTGCATGTAGCTGTAACAGAGTGAACATGAAACTTTTACATAAAGAAAGTGCTGAAGAAATTCAGCAAGTTTGGCTGTATCTGAGGAGAGAGAAATAGCATTTAACATTTACATTTCAAGTTCAATGGCTCTTCTTGAACTTTGACACTTCAATATCCGAAGTACAATCATAACAGGTTGCTAAATTAAATGGATGCTGCATCTTATTCATTTTTAATGCTTCATGTTTTCACACAACCATAATTAATGGTAATATAATTTAATTGCAATTCTCCTCATACTATACTTAATTCAGTCATTGCACTTCTTTATATGCTGTTTATCTCTGAAATGTTTCTGCTTATACTAAAGCAATCACTAATACGTTCATCCATTTTATCACAATGTTCTGATTCAACAATCTCCCCTTATTTCTGACGTTCTTTCCTTTGGTATTTCTGCTATACCTTTTGTGTATTTATTTTATATATGTATATTTATATACACACACTGTGTTTCTCTTGGGTAATAGTGCACAGCTGTTTAATCAGAATTGTAATGCCAGGCATAATTTCACTTGAAGGATTTCAGTAATAACATACTTTCATGGAGTTGTTTGCAATTACAAGCCAACAAACCAACTGAGTTAAATCCCCACTGCAATCTGTTTTGAACATTGATCTGACAGAGTGAGAAGAAAGCCTCAAGTAAGAATCTAAAATGTCTGATTTTGTACATATTTACGTACTTTAAAAAAATCTACATAGCTTTGCTTGACTGGCTAAAAACAGACAAATGGTGCTAAGATGAAAATGACAAGATTGTTCATATTATGTGTAGTGTGCAACAGTGGTGAATCTTAAATAGATCAGCATGGTGTTATTTTGTAATTCACCAACTTTCATGGTGTTATCATGGCAGGTAAACCACTGAGGACCCAGAACTGAAAGCTACTGAACTGTTATATACAATCTGGCACGAGCCATGTTATTCCATTAGCAAAGCAGGAGAGTTATTTGTTTTTGTACATCAATATCCATTGACAATTGCACTGGAAATAATGAGCAATGTTCTTAACAGATTCTGCAATAAACTATTGTTCCTCCAAAACTGGCTCTTTATATGAGAAGTTAACCTTGCTACAAGGACATGTAAGATTATAAGAAATTGGGAAAATAACTGTCTTCGACTTCTTTGAATGTGCTGCCTACCTTACTTTCTAGTATGTTTGTTTTGTTGTCTGTGGTTTATTTCATTTTCATGCAATGTGAAGAAATGACAATGAAGAAAATGTAGATTTGCAATCACAATGTCAAAATTGCACTACAAAATAACTTCAACTGATTTTAGAGCACAAATTAGTCAATGAAATTATTTTGTTACTGTAAACATACTATAAGCATCATAAACACAACATTCTTGAAATTGCTGTTGATGTTATCAGACAAATGCTTAAGATTTTCATTTCATAGTCACCTGTCTACTATTTTAATTTGACGCTTTTCAGTTTAATACGTTTGAGAAATAGCTTATGCATATATGATGATATAAAAATCCTAAGAGCAAATTTGTGGCTGGACACATTTGCATTATTTTTTGGCTAGAGAAACAATGGTGAAAAAGTCAATTTGGGGGCTTAGAATAGGCAGCAGAAAGAAAAGCAGCTAAACCAACCTTGATTACACTAAGAAATTAACAATGAAATGTACAAGGTTATATTGACAATGTATGATTCAAACAAATTAACTCAGTGGGACATAATAAATCTTAAGGGTACAGGCAAAAGACTGGATATAAAAGTTTGTTCAATGGTTCACTTGTCTAGTTGTCTACTTTTGAGTATAGAGATCAGAATATTTTAGCAGATGTGGATGTCATTGTTTGAAATCACTGAAGGACAAGCTTAAAGAATACTTGGTTCATTCCAATGGATTATTAGTATGTAGATTTATATAACAATGTTGCTTGCTATAATCAATCATACTTAATTGCAAAACCGCTGATGCTAGGCATTTGAACATATTAATTGAATTTTGCTGAAAGGAGATACAGATTGCCTTTTCTTCTTGTACTCATCGTAACTAATAGAAGAATGTCAAATTTCAAAAGAAGACCATTCATGTTGCACGATAAAAAAATGCTGATCGGTCAAGACATCGTAATGGAGAAAGCAACAAGGAAATATTGGGCCTGGCAGGCTCTTGAATAATATTATAAATATTGTATATATAACTTGGCTTGAACAGTTTTCTTTTGGTTGAATACCATATGCCCCTCCAAATGAATGTATCCTGTTTTTGGAAGCATCAATCTTACAAGCTTGACTGATCATCTTAAATGTGGAAGCACTTCCCCAGATTGTGGTGGATACTGGGACACTGAGTAAATTTCATACAGATTTTTAATTAGTAATGGGTTGAAGGGTTATGGAGTGCAGGCAGGAAATTGGAGTTGAAGCTGAATTGAGATCGGCCTTGATCGTATTAAATGACAGAGCAGATTCAAGGGGCTGAATTGTATACTCCTGCTCCTAGTTTTTACGTTAAATTGGTTGCTACTGTAGGTCTTAGTATACTCAAGATTATTTTGCATGTGCTGTACAGTGACAGAATCACATTTACCAGTAATTTTTTTTTGGAGTTCGAGCAATGCAAATACAGACTGCTAACTCCATGGCAGAGCCTCAGCCAATGAAAGCAGACTTTCCAACCAATCAGCACCTTGTTTTTCTGTCATATAATTTGTTATGATTGTTTGAAGTCTGGTATTCTTGCTTTGTCTCTCTTTTCAAAGTTCTGTACTACCAAGTGATAACTTATGAAATTGGCGAAAGCTAAAACCTAAATTTAATAAATTTATTCATGATGAAAATGTTACAACCTCAGCATTCTCCCAAGCCATATTTATGAAATCCAATCTTAAAATGACCCAGAGGAAGGTGTGTAGGAATAAAACAACGTAGAACTTATTAATGCATTGAAAATCTTATGGGATGGTGATCACAACATACACATACAAACACACAAACAAAAAAGAACAAAAGAAATGAAAGAAATTTCAATTATGAATTGCTTTAAGATAAAATATTTTGAAATTAATTCACAAGAATTAGAGTTCAGCAAGTCAATGCCAATGAGTTCTCGCATTTGGTTGGTCTGGCAGAAATTATTTGCATCAGACGTCTGATTCAGATAGATGCAGTTGAAAGTACAGAAATATTATACTTGTAAACGAGGAATTAGTTCACTTTTCAAGTAAAATACTGAAATCTTCCTGGAAATTAGAGTTTTAGAGACTAGAGACAGCTTCTTAGCTAATTTTGAGCGTGTTCTGTTGTTTGCTGTCCTGATAATCAGAGCAGACTGAGAAGAGGTCAAAAGTCCTTAATTAAAGCACTTTTAAAAAAAAAATCAAAGTTTCAATCTAGTGACAAAATTTCCTCGGCTAGTCACTTTAGCTAATGAGATGGCTTTGATACATCTGGTCAAACGCTTGTGCGATGCAGGAGATACTTGTGGGGGCCATTGATGTCATCTCAGTCATAACGATTTTCAATTTTTAAAAATTTCAAATTAAATCTGACAGATTGCATGTGGCTCCTTTGGATAAATGTGACTAGATAATCTATACAATGCAAGGATATGACATTCCAGGAGGATGATAAGTTAATTTTTGTTTACAGAAAACGTTTGGAATGCACATTTTGTGGTCACTATCCATCTTACATCCAGTATGTGTCCATTTTAAAAATATATATAGTTGCAAAGCAATTTGGGTTCTCTCTTCATTCCTTCTGGGCATGACACAGATTTCAAATATTGACTTACTACAAAGAATAGCAAAGATGCCATTAGGTGCCCGATTTAAATTCATGAGCAGTGCAGAAAGAGCTGTCAGGAAGCAAAGTGTTGGGACTGATGGAAGCAATTTCTAATGCTCTAATAAAGATTGTGGTTGCCTTTTTGTATATTTTTCTTCTTCTTCCGCTTACTGATCAGTTCTGCACATGTGCATATGCTGCTCTTGAGAGGCTGTTTCCTGAGCATAACATCAAGACATTAATCCTTAGATTCCTTTGTGGTTAGTTTCCACTGTGCTTGAGGCAGTAAGAATGCTATGGGTCCTACTAACATATTATTTGAATTTGAGATGTTTATTATATTAAATATTTTTCTTCAAAATTGCTTTACTACTTCTTTATGTGATGTTGTCACCCCCATGATATTTGGAGAGTAATGTACAAATTATTACTTTCAGATCTCCAGCATTCGCAGTATTTTGCTTTTATTCCTTCAGTGTTTGCATTTCTTAAAAGATAAAGATCCAAGAATTAATCTTCATTAAAGGAATGGGGACCTTGTGTTGTTAAAACTTTATTGTTTGAGAAAGGATTTGCAAGATATATGAATCATTCCTGTCATAAAGTCCTTAAATACAAGTGATGCATTAATGCATTCTTGACATGATTTATGCCATCAGACAAAATGTTTATAAACAAGCATGAAATTGTAGATTTATAGAATGGTTCTGGATGAGCTCAGTGCTCCTTTAAAAATAAAGGACTGGACTCAGCTTTGATATTACACCCAAACTTGAATTGGAAGAGGCAGAAAATTGTGGAAAATGTGAAAATAAAACAAAGAATTGCAGATGCTGGAGATCTGAGACAAAAAACAGAAATTCCTGGAGAAACTCAACAAGTCTGGCTGCATCTGTGAGAAGAAAGCACAGTTAATGTTTTGAGTCCAGTGACTCTTTGTGAGGAGTTCTAATTAAAAGAGTCACTGGATTTGAATTTTAACTCTGCTTTCTTCCCACAGATGCTGCCAGATCTGCTGGGTTTCTCCAGCAATTTCTATTTTTGTATGGAAAGTGTCAGTTGGGGAGAGGATAATTTCTGCCTCACCTGAATCTTTTCTCCTACCTTACCAAACACAATCTTATTATGTCAGATATGAGTTCAGATACTGTGGGTAGATCCATTGCCACCAATCCTTCTTGCTAGTATTAGTCTAGGCTACGGATACCACGTGGAGAAGGATGCCCATACAGTGTCTTGCCAGGAATTACATCAATGTTGATGAACATGAAGAGGCTTATCATATATTGCCTAATATCATGCTGCATTTTTTCTAAGTTACAGGTTGTCTTTTATGAGACATTCTGCACAACTCAGAGAAAACCATAGAAAATAGAAACAGGACTAGGCCATTCAGCCCTTTGAGTCTGCTTTGCCATTCAATATAATCATGGCTGATCATCCAAAATTAGTACTACGTTTTCTCCCCATTTCTTTTGTCTTCTTCAACCCAAAGAACTATATCTAACCTTTTCTAGAAAACATTTAATGTTTTGGCACCAACTGCTTTCTGTGACAGAGAATTCCACAGCTTCATCACTGCCTTATTTCAACTACCTCAAATTCAAAGGTCTCCATTCAATCTAACACTGCTACTGCACACATTAAGGTTCATGAACTACAACTCATACTATTGCAGGTATCATGTCTATTCAATGGCTATCACCCACCTCATCCTCTCAAACTAATAGCCCTTCCTGCCTTCAGTGCTTCCTATTCATTCACTGGAAACACGTCACCACTTCTCCTGTTCCTACAACACCACCATCATCATACTCAGTCTATTTTTTGTCTCCTTGAAGGAAAAACTAGCTAACTCACTGGACTGATGTCTCCACAGCACCCTGACAGATGTAACTGTAATCTCCAGACTGATTGCTCTTGATCTGCATGACTAACCATGGCCCAATTCCTGAACTGTAAGAACACAGATCCCTTGGTAGGACCAGGCATCTGACTGATCATGACCAGGATTGGAAAGGGGCAATCCCCTTGACTGTGGCAGTACTCCCTGGCTAACTGCAGCCCCTCTTGATCCCACTAAGGAGTAACCCCCTCCAACTTTCACACATGGCCATTTATTTGAAGCGCGCACAAACTCACCCTCCCACCCAATTTTGTGTCATCTACCTCTACCAGCTCCATCAGTCTGTATTAGGACTATGGAGTATGCATTCTGAAAATCTCTTATATGCCCATGTAAAAATTGCACATTGAGTTTACTGTATCAGATAAGCTTTTGATTCATAATATACTAGCTTTCTGTAAAATACCAGCTCTTCTTGGAAAAGACAACTCCAATGTCTGTGGCTGGCATCTACAGCAATAATAGTGGAGAATGATGGATTGTCATGGGCCAACATATCTGCAGAAGTCAGCATGCTTTTGATCTTCTGAAAGGCCTCTTTTTGATGTGTGTCCGAATACAATCCTTGAGACTTTTGACTAAGTGTTGCAAAAGTTTAGTGATGGTTGCCAAGTAGGATCAATGTTGTATGAACTGGTTTACCATTCCCAGAAATCATTGTGAGCTATGTATTGACTCTGCAGTAAAAAAGTCTTTTACTGCCTTTAAGTTTTTCATTCGGTGTGTGCCACCTACATTCATTTCTTGACTATTTGGATTCTTTGGCCATGAAGTTCAATTGTGTCTGCAATTACCAGATTATTAACCATATGACAAGGAACACCTGACACCCTGCAAAATATCGAACGCAGTGTATTGGGAAATCTCTGGAGGTGAGGGGATTCCAAAAAGATAATCTGTTGAAACAATATTTCTCAAATGGAATGATGAATTTGGTAAGCAATCCGGAATTCTAATCCAATGTGACCTCTCAAAAACTCCAGCTGGTCTCAAACTTAGTGAATACTTTATTTTTAAAAGGTTTAGATAGGCTTTCATCCACAGTAGGTACAGGATGTATTTCTCCTGACACCACTTTACCAAGTTATGTTAAATGAAAACACATTCTGATAGAATGGTTGGATTTTGGTACAATAACCATTCCCAAATATCATTCTCTGGCATTGTCACTTGTTAGATGTCACCCATATTGATCATCTCGGATATTTATTTTTACTAGATCCATTAAAGGTTGAAGAATCTTTCTGGGAGTGTAATATACAACGGTTTAGCATCTTTTCTGAAATGATACTGTCTTCTGTATTAAGTCATGTATCAAAATTCTCTCCTCTCTATTTGTGGGCTCTTATATTCAGTGGAGGAGATTCAGAGAAAAATTTGCTTTCTTGCTCAACAATGAGCTTTGCTGATTTTAGATGGGGTATACCTCTTCTTATATGCTATAACCTTTATGCGGCAAAGACACGGCTAAAATCTTTTTAGTTTTGGAAGCTGGGCTACCTGCCCCAAGTAATGTTAAATCAAAAGGTTGAAATCTTATTTTCTTCAGTCAAGGTTTTGTTTTCAGATAGAATAGAAATACACAACTTGGTGTCAAATTTGAAATAGTTCATTGGCCATTAATCTGCATCATCTGTGTATATTTGCTTCAAAGTAATTATTTATTGTCGCTAAGAAAGCACGATTCATAACTTCCAAAGGTGGCATATCATCTTATATGTTTGATTAAAGGAAAGTCTTGGTATTCTGAGTTCTGTTCAAAAGATGCTTGCTCTAGGTGTTAACATTTGTGTGCACGTTAGCATTTTTAATTTTGTGCTTGAATAACTATTTTTGACTCTTGCATATTCTCTGGACATGTGCAACTTCCTCACTGAATGAATGAATGACTAATTGCCACATATATCTTAAAGGTACAGTGAAAAGTGTTTTGTCTCCACAATCCCATGCCATTTTGAGTTACAATCTGTTTAAATTGGGGTCTCAAGCACGGCTTCAGGGCATCTGCAAGGTGTTCCGGTCCTCAAGGAATTCCTCCTCTGGGAACAGCAATGACAAAGCCAGTACCCCAGGAGACTCAGGCTCAGCTGCCATTGCCACTTTGCCGACACCACCAAGAATCCTGGTTCTGAGCCTACCGCTGCCAGGAATCCCTGCTTTGGGCACACCATCACCACAAGTCCTTACTCCAGGCACTGCTGCCGCCAAGAATCCAGGCGCAAGTCCTACTGTCGACAGGAGTACAGGCTCCGGGCCTACCAGCACCAGAAGTCCAGGCTTCAGGCCTATTACTGCTGGCAGTCCAGACTCTGGATTGAGTCCAAGAGTCCAAGCTCCATACACTGCCATGTGCCTTGATTCATGTCGCTGAGGCTGTAGCCGCTGCCCTGGCAGGCACCGCTCTGGTGTTGAAGATGAAAAAGAAAGGAAGAAGAAAAGAAAAAAGATGAAAAGTATATAGAGAAAAAAATGCCGCTGGTCTGGAGTAGACGGGATCCGATGAGCCCTAACACTACCTACTATGACGGTGCATTTTGGATCATAAGTTCTATTTGCTTCATAAAGCTAGTCATTGCATCTGTTAATTCATTTCTTTAATTATTCTGGGGCACAAACTTCTGGAGCAAAGGATTTTAAGCCATTGTATGTTGGCTAGCATGTAATGTTTTGGTTTTTTTTTACTTAGAAAGTTGATCAGGTCTGATGAACTTCTTGATCTGGACTAACCTGTATGTTCATTTTCAAAGTTTCTTTTTCTGTTTTTTTTTCTCCCTCTACAATATGACCTTACCCTTGCTGTCTCCTGTGGTTTCTTACCCCCTGTCATTTGGGAAAATGGTGGTATATGTGATATTTGTGCTTCAACCAGACCTCTTTCATTTACTGGGCTCAAGGGTCAAGTTGGTAGAAGAGCAACTGGAAGTGAGTTTGCACAAGAAAATATTTTGGCCTTAAACAAGAAGCAGTTTATTGCCTGATAACAATCAGGTACAGGTTACATTAAGTAAGATAAACACAGTTACAAAGACTATGAAGCGACCTGGGGATATAAGTCTATACTCCATGAGATTGTACGATTTTCTGCTTTATCCCTGTCCAAGACTGCATGACAGTTGATGTGGTGGCTCAGTGGTTAGCACTGCTGCCTCACAGCACCAGGGGCTCAGGTTTGATTCCACACCCTGGGCGACTGTCTGTCTGGATTTTGCACATTCTCCTCATGTCTGTGTGGGTCTCCTCTGGTTCCCTCCTACAGTCCAAAGCTGCACAGGTTAGGTGGATTGGCCATGTTAAATTGCCCACAGTATCTAGAGATGCGCAGGTTAGATGGGTTAGCCTTGGGAAATACAGGGCTGCATGAATAAGATAGGTTGGTGGGTCTGGGTGTAATGCTTTTCGGAGGGTCATTGTGGACTCAATGGGCCAAATGACCTGCTTCCACACTGTAGAGATTCTATTATTCCATGATTTGGCTTGTGATTATTAATCTTGGTTCTGATCTTGATTTGTATAATCTGCAGATCATCGGCATGACAATCCTCCTTAGCTTTGCCCCAGTCAATCATTGATTGCAATGATTGCAAAAAAGTAACTGCAAGGTTCTTGCAGTTCCTTCATTCAAAACACTCAGCTGTATGGAAATGATACAATCACTGCTGGCCCTCTGCCTCTTGACTATTCGTGGTAAGGTACAAAACTGTGGCATTAGCTCAAGAGTGGCACTTGTCATGCATGATGGTGTCTATTATAGTGAATAGCCTGCTGCTCCCAGTAACTTCTAATAATATTCCTGTGAACTGATCCACTTTGTTGGGTAGGGAGTTGAGGCTTCAGTTTTCTACCTACCCCTCAGTAATTCTGACGGTGGTAGAGCAGACTGGAGTGGGGTGAATCAGTAGTTAACAAGCCTTTGCAAAATTCAATAATTTTCTTTAAGAAGGATACAATGTTCTGGACGACACATTCTCCCCATTTCCCTTGTCAATATTTTTACATATCAAACCCAGAACCGGCTACAAATTGATTGAATGACTTGAAGCAAGTTGTTGTCCATTGTCTCACAGAACCTCATTAAGGATACCATGTGTAGAGAATATTTCATGCAGGATCCTAACAGCCATTTATGTGGTGGTGCAATATAACTTTTTCAATACAATTCACTGAGATGAATAGTCAACAACAATAAGGTAAGGCAGTCCATCAAACACTAGCAGCTCTGTTTGTAAGCATTTCCATTATCTAGTAGATCAACTGTAGCTCTCACGGCTCAGGTCTGTGAACAGTACAAGTTTCACTGTCAGCGAAAAGGTTTTTTGTTCTCCTTTGAGATCCCTGGCCATTCTACAGATGACTGAGTCTGGGGTCTACGCTTATTAGTCCCTTAGCTTCCTGATGTACCTTTTCAAGGGTATCTTACCATATTGAGAAAACCATCTTTCTTCAAACACTAGCAAGTCATCAACAATAGTGAAAGCTGTCTATGCTCAAAGTAGGTCTTCATGGCCAATCCAGAGGACCTTTAGTGCGGCCAGCCTTTTGTGCATCACCAACGAATAGAAACGTATTCTTAGTCCTTCTTCTGTTCCCGTCATATTTGAATTTTACATCTGGGCAAGTTTGGAACAGATTTCAGAGTGGGAACTGGCATTATGACTTGCTTGTTGGCAGTGTGTCTCAAGAAATAAATAGACTCCTTGAAAAGTTCACCCCTGTCAATGAGGGTAAGTACTTCAGCAACCTAAAACTGCTTAGGATCCAGGGAATCCGGCAAATTGGTTTCAAAATTGTTTGAGTGACTGTAGGCAAAGGGTAGTCGTTGCATCTAGTTTTTGTGACTGGCCATCTGTGTCCAGTGGCTTCAAATGTTTGGTGGCCCTTGTTGTCTATGATGTACGTTAACGATGCAGACATGAATGTAAGAGGTTTGATCAATAAGTTCACAGATGACATGAAAATTCGAGGTACAATAAATAGTGAGGAGGAAAGTCTTATGCTGAGGGACAACATAGATTGGCAGATCAAGTAGGCGGAAGAATGGCAAATGGAAACTAATTCTGAAAAGCATATTATTAGTTCAGGCATTGAATACCACAGCATAGAGGCAATGATGGAACTGTATACAATGTTACTTAAGCCACAGCTGCAGTATTATGTGCAGTTCTGGTCACCACACTATAGGAAGGATGTAATTGCACTGGGTGGGGGGATGGTTTGCAGAGAAGATTCATCAGGGTTAGCACTTTTCAGATAGTAAGGGAATCTAGATGAATTGGGATTGTATTCCTTAGAACAGAAAATGCTGATTCGGGCTTGGCATTGAACCATACAAAGTTATGAGGAGTACAGATAGGATAATTTGGAAGCAGGAGGATCATTAACAATGGGACATAAATTTGAGGTAAAGAGCAGAAGGTTTAGAGGGGATTTTTAAAGAAGAATTTTCTCTTTCACCCAGAGAGTGGTGAGTATCTGGAATTCACTGCCTGTAAGTGTGGCAGAGGCAGGAATCATCACAACATTTCAGAAGCATTTACATGATCATTTGAAGTGTCATACCATATAAGTTGATGGGCCAAATGTTGGAAAATGAGGCAAGCATAGATACGTGCTTGGTAATCAGTGCGAACATGAAGGGCCGAAGGTCCTCTTTCCATGCTGTAAAATGCCATGTCTCTACCTTTTCCAACCTTATCCCCATGTAATGAGATATCATCTTGTGGCATATGACACTTCCTAAAACTTGTAAATATGCACATCGTCCCTTGAAAATTCTGTAGGTCAGGGGAATTAACAAATGACAATCTATTGGAGCAAAATTTCCCAAATGGACTAACAAAGTTAGCAAGCAGTCTTGATTGCTCATCCATTGACATTTGCTTGAACCCATTGTCAGTATTGGGTTTTGTGTAAGCTCTACTTTTGGACAATTTGGGTAAACACACAACTACTGCTCACATTGAGGGGATTTCCCTCATGAATGACTTATTGAGCTGTGTTGTGTGAATACATATTTTGATGGACCCATAGTGTTTGGACGCCATAATCAGGCTCAAAAGCTATTTGGTTTGTTTGGTCTCTAGGAAAATGATGCCCATTCTGGTCATTTGCTCAAGTTGACTCTGAACTTGCCTCAATCAGGAATGTGGAATCCCGTAGAGATATAACATGATGCTATCCTTCAGAAGGGTCTAGGCCTGAAACGTCAACCTTCCTACTCCTCTGATGCTGCTTGGCCTGCTGTGTTCATCTAGCTGTACACCTTGTTACCTCAGATTCTCCAGCATCTGCAGTTCTTACTATCTCTGGAAGTAGTATATAGTTTTATAGATATAGCATTCTTTTGTCCCAGTTGGGCACTGATTGTGCTTTTGTGGTTTTCTTGTTCCACAGTGCTGATCCTGATTACTTGAATATCTGAATCTTTAGTTTCAACTTAGCAGCTGCTGAAGTGATAAGCTCACTTACACTGGTACAGATCTGACATGCTTTCTTGTCCATTCAGTGTATGTCTCTTAGAAGCAGTGCTGCAATGTGGCTCAGTGGCTAGTGTTGCTACCTCATGGTGCCAGAAACCTAGGTTCAATTCCAGCCTCTGTGTAGACTTTGTATGTTCTCCTCTGTCTGCATTGGGTACTCCAGTTTCTTTCCCACAGCCCAAAGCCATGCAGGTTAGGTGGATTGGCCATGCTAAATTGCTCATAGTGTCCAGAAATATGCAGGCCACATGGATTTGCAATGGGGTAGGGACATTGGTCTGGGTGGGATGCTCTTTTGAGGGGTAGCATGGGCAAAATAGTCCACTTCCACATTGTAGGAATTCTATGATAAATGCTAACACATGGACTGCTCATCATTTGATATCAAATGTAATTTAAGCAGTTCACTTACATATCTCTGTTCTTTGAAAACAAAAGATCTTTTAAAGATAAGAAAAAAGTAAGATATTTTTCCTATTTAGGTAATTTGAGATTAGCTGGAGAAGCCCAAAATGTTTGTATCATATTCTGATAAAGTAGTCACAGAGTTGTTGGCTTGATAACAAATATGCCTGAAGCAATATTATTCTGGGTATCTACATAAATAGCAATTGTGTGTTGATTGAAAGTCAGTGATGATCATTGGCTGCTGAGTTAGAGCCCCTCAATTTATTTCAATTGAAAGAGCGAAGTTGCATGAGGCATTGAAACAAAATCTCATTTTCAGCTGTTCATCAAAGAGCCATTAAACCTGATAGTGCACTGATCATTTTATTTCTGCCAATCAACTGTCAATGGGTATTTGAAAGACATCCATCAATTATATTTTAACTTTTATTTCACCATGTCATCCTATGTCAGTAACTACTATGATTATATTGGCTGTCAAAAATAGCCACACTGTCATTTGTTTTTTTTTGCCAGGCTTTGGGGGAGTGATTTAGCCTGCAAGTAATGTGACTCAATTTTCCTTTGGGATTTTTATTGTTTGGGATTGCTAGAAGTACTCAGTAGGGTTAGTAAGAACTGCAGATGCTGGAGAATCTGAGATAACAAGGTTTAGAGCTGGATGAACACAGCAGACCAAGCAGCATCAGAAGAGCAGGAAAGCTGATGTTTTGGGCCTCGACCCATTTCTGAAACGTCAGCTTTCATGCTGCTTGGCCTGCTGTGTTCATCCAGCTCTACTCAGCAGGGTTGCTTGGTTTTCCATTTTGAAAAGGGAATGAATATTGGATTTCCTTTCATGTACCATTTTCAATTGGTGGCATAAGTTTTTGGAAGCCCATTATCAGCATGTAACGTTTGAGTCTGTGAGCTAAATGGAAAGCCTGCTAAAATGTCTGGGATGCACCAAATGGTTAGTTTAAATTGTTTTCACACCTTTAAATGTCATGATTAGGAGTTGTATTGTAATGAAGATGTACTTCAGCGTGGTGATTCATCCCAGGGATTTGTTTTTTAAAAGTAAGTTGACCCTGTAAGTGTCCTGTCAGCTGTACTTTCATCTTTATTACTGTGATTTAAATGGCTCCTTCTTTCTAAAATGGGTTTTGTCATTTGAAAAACATTGAGTCACCTGTTTCTTTATCTTGATTGGCACATAATCTGCTTTGAAATTAAAATGAGAATCTTTTATTCCTTTCCTTCCCAGACAGCTGTCTAACATGTGGATGGCTATGATCGTTGTCAATGCATAGCTGAGTTTCAAGTGCAAATGGTTTTCTGTACAGTAGGTACCCATTACAGTAGGTACAGAAGGTTCATCTGAATAAAAGTTAAAGTTTCAAGAATTTATAGTAACAGATTGTCCCTTTGGTGTGATTTCTTTCTTTTTGCTGTAAATTAATCTTTTTCCAATGCAGTCCCTTGAGATTGAGGATCAGTTGGTTCCACTCCATTCTAATGAATTATGAAATGGCCAATGAGTTCAATGCATAATCTGTGGACTCCGCTTCATATTGTGTGGGTATTGGTTTAAGAATTCTGTAAAGAATGTGTTGGGGGCTTTGTACATTCCTGGAAACCTTGACTTCACCTCTCCAAATTTCCATTAAAGTCATTTAATGGGTTCCATACCAACCAGAGGAAACTTCTTAAATTTGGTTAGTCACAAACCAAGAAATCCCATGAACTGGGAGGACTTTCCTAAAGCATTTTGATTGTTGCCCTGTAACTCTGCTACCCTGACTGAGTTCTGAGTAGCATAGTTGTTTCGGAAGTGTGGTGTCAGGCACACAAATGACATGTTGCATTCAGCGGTTTTGAGTGAACAGCAGCTTGATATTGCGTATATTGGCTTGTTGTTAAATCCTTATCTTCCTACTGGATTGGAAGGATCTTGTGGAGGCAGCACTGTTTGTACTTCTCCAGTGCCTTGAGGTGCGTTCTATGGGCCTCCAGACCTATGAATCATTTAGGGAGAGGGGATAGCTCCTTACTCAGCCATGACTTTCATCTCAGGTTTGAGATCCTCCTCCTCAAATGCTCATTTCCTCAATCAGCTGGCACACTGGAGGGGATGATGTTTTTTGATGTTTATGCCTGTCTTTGTAGAGATGATGCACCCAAGGTACAGAATTTTCTGGATCTCATCATTGACAGGGGAAGCATTTTTTTACCGAGCTGTTTGAAAGAGGATGTTAGTTTTCCAGGTATCTGGAGAAAGGCTTACTTTCCCCTATAATTCGTTAAAGGAGTTGGCTATGATATGGTGCTCAGTTTTTGAGTGAGTGCATACAAGCATCTTCAGCATCCTGGAGCTCTATGACTGTGGTTGGACCCGTTTTGCATTAAATGTTGTTTGGCTAAACAGTTCCCCATTTATTCTGTAGGTTATCTTCATGCCAATGAGTAATTTGCTGGAGGTAAGGTAATGTATTGTGGAAAGGAAAATTGAGAAGAGAGTTGGCATCTTGTTTAAACCCATGTTTTAACTGAGATAGAATCTGTGGTGGATTCTATTGCTGAGCCTTATGGCTTGTATGCTACTATGGTGTATTTTGGATGGTGACAATGTTTTGAAGGCAGCCAAGGTTGAGGAGGACTCTTCACATGAACATGGTTTCAGAGTAGGAGTAGTCGCCATTTAGCTCCTGCTCTGTCATTTGACAAGGTAATGGCTGATCTGACTATAACCTTAACTCCATATTCATACTTACCCCAATGGTTTTTCAACTCCTTACTTGCCAAGTATCTATCCACCTCTACTTTAAAAATATTAAAGTCTCTGCTTCCACCACCTTTTGAGGATAAGTTCTAAATCTCATATCTCAGAGAAAATAAAATCACTTTATCTCTGCCTTCAGTGGGTGACTCTTTATTTTTAAACTGTGACTCATAATTCTTGATTCTCATGCAAGAAGAAAAATCAATTCCACACTCACCCTGTCACACCTCTTCAAGATCGCATATGTTTCAATCAAATCACTTATCATTCTTCTAAACTTCAATAGATGAGTCTAGACTTGCTGATCTTTCTTCATAAGACAAACTGATTCCAGATATTAGTCTAATTCATCTTCTCTGAACTGCAAAAGGCTTTCAGATTGAGAGAATCAAAGGCTTTGGTAAGGTTGAGAAAGGTCATTGTAGTTTCTTACACTCTTATTGAATTTGCCACACAGAGAAGATCAAGTATGTGGTTTGGGGTAAAGGGAATTGTTCGTTTACTCTAACTATAGCTACTGAGAATGTGAGAAAAGAGCTATGCCCTAGTTATGTCAGATCACATTTGGAATTGGTGCCTAGGTTCGTTAAGTTTAAGGTAAGTTGTCCCCTCTTAACTTCCTTGTGCAGATAGCAGGTTAAATCCACAGTAGTTACTGCACTTGGACTTATTTCCCTCTTGAATATAGTCATGATCACATCCCTGAAATCCTTCAGCTTACACTCTTTTCCCTGGGGGACTTGTGGTAGTATCTTTTATCTGGACCAGAAAATCTGGGCTTCAGTCTTACCTGCCCCAGCGGTCTGCCACAGAGTATCTAATCAGATTGGTTTAAAATAACTACACTCCTCTTCCAGATGAGGGTTATATGCAATGCGTGTGTTGTCCAAATGTGTATCTTCACTGTGCTTCAGAATTACAGCAAGGATTCCACCTCCCCTAGGATCACAAGCATAGAAAGGATTTTTTTCCGCATGGATCCTGACCACAAATAACCATCTATGAATCTTTGGTGTATTGTTAATATTGAAAAGTGCAAGGCCTTTAAAGGTTTGTTTAGTTTGCATTAATGTAAAATTGAATAAAGGTGCTTGCTTTAGGGAGGTGGCTCAAGGAGAGCAATTCCCCCATCAGTGTTTTATCTCCCCAGTCGTATATCTCTGAACTCTCCATTAGGGATCATATTGAGACTTCCTTGCTTGTGGCATAAAGAGCTGAGAGATTTTTCATGAAAACATATGACCACTGAAAATTATTCGTCCTTGGAAAATTATAGAGCATTCCTGGATATTCCTGAAATAGTTGGGGCAATATTTTTCAGGTTAGACTGAAATGTAGAAAAAGCAATTGCTGGTTAACATCCAGAACATATTGGATGAATGGAACCTGGAAATAGATGCTGCAAAAGGTCACTTTTCTTGTCATAATATGTTAGCTTTGATGAGTTTCTACCTTACAGCCCAAAGATTAGCTTTGAAAGTACGGTCAACACAAAAACAGGGTTCAAATTTAGGCTGGGACCATTGCTGCTCTCTGTACTTCATTTAATGATACATTCCATTAAAGTAGCATATAAAGGTCGAGACACCTTTTCATTTTCAAAGTGAATGTTATTTCAGCAGGGAGTGTAACATTTTTCCTATTTGTTCTTGTGTACTAAGAATAGTATAGAATAAAAATGCAGCAATAGTGTATTAAAGTGCAGTGGCACAGCCATTTTGGAATCATCTTCTAATACACCATATATCTCGCCAGTATTATTTTTAAAACTGCTTGAGTGAGACTGCCCAGTTACTTAATCTTGTGCCAAATGTATTTCATGAGAGACATATCCAGGCATCCAACAGAGAGAAAGCTTTCCTTCTTCAGTCCTGGTTGGTTTTGAACTGAAGTCATGTCGATTGAAAAATGGAATTTCCTAGTTTCTGTACAATGTACTTTGATTATATAAGTGCTTTAAGTAGGTTTCATTGTGACAGATGATCGATGATCAAATGCAGACAATATTACACGCTTTAGAAATTCTTTTGGCCTTTTTCAATAACTATATAAAAATATCAGAAGCTGTTTCATGTCTTCTGTGAATGCAGCAACAATTCAACAACAGCAATTCACAATCTGAGAAATAAGTTGAATGAGTTTAACTAACTGCTGATGGAATGACTAGTCAGCAGCAGAAAAGATGAAAAGAATAAAGTTGCAAATGTGGAAATTTGAGATAGAAGTGGAAAATATATAACCGGTTTTTCACCATCTGTGAAGAGGAAAAATAGTTTAATATTTTAGTTTTAGAAGCTTCGCCAAAATATGATCAGATTTATCATAGAACTAAGATGGGTTAGAGGTGGGGCTGTGGTGCATTTGGGAAATGTTGAAATATGGGCTTCCTGTATATCTTTCATGATTAAACATCAGGTCACTTGAAGCTGGTCTCACGTCCCCACAAGTTGATTGACTGGAGGCCTTTTTAGCAGGAGACCTAATTCAACAACTAAAGCCTGTAAATGCAGGGAAGAATTTCATGGGAGTGAGATAGATTGTTGACTGGGAATTTGGATTGTGGGGTGTGGTGGCTGAATTGTGGGACGAGGATTCCCAGACAAAGAAGGAGAACTGTGTGAAGTTCCAGAATGTCTCAATCATGAGTTACAGTGGTGACCAGGGAGGTTGATCGGCGGCTGTGGGCATCAGAGAAGCAGGGACTCCAGATCTTGCAGCATGGATTCAATGATGTTCCAAGGTCTTAATTGCAAATGAAACAGTTTAACAATACCCAGAGGTCTTAAATGCATGGCAGTCCACTAGTTACGGGTTGTTGGGAAGAGTTCAGTAATTATTGGGATAGGTCTCTTAGTCTGGTGATCCAGGAATTTCTATTCCAGGGTGGATAATCCAAGGGCAAGGGAGGCCTACATTTGTTGACAAAGTGAATACTAGTCAGGTATATGATGGTGGTCAGGCGGACAAGTAGGTAGACTGTGGAAGGGAAGATTTACTGGGTAGCTTGCTAGGCCTGTAGGAAGCATGGTGACTCCTGCTGGTCATAAAGCAGTACTGTAAAGACACTTATACCTTATGGAATCAGTTCCCATCATCCCTCTTAAGCTTTCCAGTCTCCAAAGCCTAGGAAACTCAATCATTTGTTGTCAAAATTAGAGCAAATGTTAAGGTGAATTTCGTTATAATATTTAAATTTGCAAACAGAAATGGGCTGGTTCAAGGCTCCTTTAATTGGTTCATTTTTCAGACATTTGACTTTAATGTATGACACAACCCCAACTTGCCACAATACAGTTTCCTCAAGCAATTGACATGCTGTGGATTTTCTGCTTTTATAAAAGTTTGAATTAGGTTTAAAATAAAGGAGTTTCAGCAGGTTGTTGCAGGCTGAGTGAACCCCTACAATTGACAGCATTAACAGGGATGAAGCCTATTGCCATTAGCGACCTGTTTTACCCTGTCCATTGAACAATGTTCATTCTGGCATCAATGGCCTGTGTTACACAATGATGAGCTACAAACTGGGAGGTGCCATTGTGACACCTGGGCTTGTGATACAAAGCTGAAATGCCATGATGCAGTTTATAACCTTGATTTAGGGCTCCAACTGTGGCCACAACAAGTGACATACAGTCCAGGCTCACGCTCTAGTAATTTGGAAAGTGACACGACTTACTGGGGTAGCTCACTGAAAATCAAGCCCAGCTTGATTTTTGAGTTTTCATAAGTTAAATAGCTTAAAAAATAGCAAGATTCCTGAATTGCCTGTCTTTTGGGCCAAAGTTGACAGAAATCGTGAACTTTTTCTGTACTTAACAAAAAACCATAATACCGTGAGTTTTAAGATACACGTGGATAGGGATAACAGCAGACCTAACCTCACCTAACTGTTCTGGCTCTACACATAGATTCCCTCTTTTGTCCTTGAGTGGGCCAATCCTTTCCCTGATTACTGTCTTGCTTTGGGATTTTCCTTAATCCTGTTTGCTAATGACTTTTCATGAGTCCTTTTAGATCTTCTAATTCCGTGTTTAAGTTTTTTCCTACTTTCCTTATATACTTTAAGGCTTTGTCAGTTCCCATCCTCCTAGACCTTACGTATGCCTTTTTTTTCCCTTTTTGACCAAAGTCATAACATCCGTGGTCTTGCAAAATTCATGTAACTTGTCATATCTATCATTTATTCTTGCAGGAATGTGCCACTCCTGAACTCTTATCAATTGCCGTTTGAAATACTCCCACATGTCTGATGTAGATTTATCCTCAAACAGCCGCCTCCAATCAACATTCTCCAGTTCCTGCCTAATATTGTTGTAATTCACCTTCCCCTTTGTGTGGAGCCAGAACAGTTAGGTGAGGTCTTCAACAAATACTACGTGTTGGTACATACCAAAAAGAAGAAACTGATGAAGAATGATCTCAGAGAAGTGAATGTCGAGTTTCTAAGCCAAATTGCAATTAAAAAGGAAGAAGTGTTGTACGTCTTAAAAAGTATTAGTGTAGCTATGTCTCCAGGTCCTGATGGGATCTATCCCAGAATATTGAGGGAGGCAAAAGAACAAATTGCTGGAGCATTAACAGGCATCTTTGTAACCTCTTTGGCTACAGGTGAGGTCCCAGAAGACTGGACAATAGTCAATGTTGTCCCAATGTTTAAGAGGGGTAACAGGGATAATCCTGGAAATTACAGGCCTGTGAGTCTCACGTCGGTGGTAGGGAAATAATTGGAAAGACTCTCAGGGAAAAGATTTAAATGCATTTAGAAGCAAATGGACTTGTTAGTGATAGACAGCATGGTTTTGTGTGGGAAACGTTGTGCCTCACTAACTTGATTGGGTTTTTTGAGGAGGTAACGAAGATGACTGATGAGGGAAAAGCGGTTGATGTTGTCTACATGGACTTCAGTAAAGCCTTTGACAAGGTCCCTCATGGCAAACTGATACAAAAGGTGAAGTCATATGGTATCAGGGGTGAGCTGGCAAAATGAGTACAGAACTGGCTTAGCCATAGGAGACAAAGGGTAACGATGGATGGATGTTTTTTGGAATGGAGGGTTGTGACTCATGGTGTTCCACGGGGATCAGTGCTGGGACCTCTGCTGTTTGTTATCTACAGAAATGATTTGGAGGAAAACAAAGCTGGTCTAATTAGTAAATTTACGAATGAAACAAAGATTAGTGGTGTTGTGGATAATGAGGAGGATTGTCAGAGGATACAGCAGGATAAAGATCAGTTGGAGGCATGTGCAGAAAAATGGCAGATGGAGTTTAGTCCGGTCAAATGTGAGGATGTATTTTGGAAGGTCAAGTACAGGTGGAAATTGTACAGTGAATGGCAGAACCCTTAGGAGTATTGATGTTCAGAAGGATTTGGGTGTGCAGGTCCACAGATCACTGAAGGTGGCAGTGCAGGTAGATAAAGTAGTAACAAAGGCTTATGGCATGCTTGCCTTCATTGGAAGGGGAAATGAGTACAAGGATAAATGAGTTATTTTGCAGCTTTATAGAACTTCACTTAGGCCACATTTGGAATATTGCGTACAGTTTTGGTCACCACACTACCAGAAGGATACGGATGCTTTGGAGAGGGTACAGAAAAGGTTTACCAGGATGTTGCCTGGTTTGGGGGAATTTTGCTATGAAGAAAGATTGTATAGACTGGGTTTGTCTTTATTGGAACACAGGAGGTTGAAGGGCAACCTGATAGAAGTTTATAAGATTGTGAACAGCATGGATAGAGTGGAAAATAAGGCTTTTTCCCAGGGTGAAGGGGTCAATCACTAGGGGCACAGGTTCAAGGTATGAAGGGGGAAGTTTAAATGAGATGTGAGACAAGTTTTTCACACAAAGGGTGGTGAGTGCATCGAACACGTTTCCAAAAGAGGTGGTAGAAGCAACCACAATAGCAACATTCAAGAAGTACCTGGATGAATACATGAATAGGAAGGGAAGAGAGGGATACAGATCCTGTAAGTGAAGACGGTTTTCATATGGAAGGGCAAAATGTGTTGGTGCAGACTTGGAGTGCTGATGGGCTTTTTCCTGAGTTGAATTTTTCTTTGTTCTTTGTAAAGACTATTTATGACAATTAAGTTGATTCTTGTTAAGCAGAATGAAGCACTGGCATATAACTATACTAAATAAAAGTCCAAACTCCTTTTAAACTCCCTTTTACACCTTCTCTCTCTCTCTCTACGACAAGTGCACACAGGGAAGAAAACACGAATGTTATGAATGGAGGGAAAATTGGGAAACCAGTTCAGTGGTCTCCGTTCACAGGGTCTGCTGACATGGTTCTTGTACTGATCAGAACATTGCATCTTTCCAGATACGTCCATTGGTTTGCAAGAGGCACAGGACAGCTGGTTCACTTTTAAAAGATCTCTGGTTTATTAATTAAAATTTACAACCTACAGCAACTGCTGGAGGAATGATTAAACTGGTTTTCTTCAGGCTTGCTGATATCTTTTTTAACTACAGAGAACAGAGAGAACTTCCAACTGTAGGACATCTAAATAACTTCTCACTATCTTGTTCACAGCCCTAAGCAGATCAGCTACGAGAGGACCAATCATATAGTTGTAGGCAAGTAGAAGGCCTTTGGTCTGTGGACTAACAACCAGTAATTAATGACAATCAGCTACTGTACCAACCAAAGCTTTATTGTACACAACCCTTTGGTTTCAGTTTGTCTGCATCCATGCTTTAACTATTGCTCCAGCAAGCAGCTGAGTAAATGATGGTTACAATCAGTGTCAGGGTACTTGCTTCCAAAGCATGAAGCAACCCCCCAGTAAAAATGCTATCCCCTATTCCCAATTCCTTCGCCTCCGCCGCATCTGCTCCCAGGATGAGGCATTCCACTCCCGTACATCTCAGTTGTCCTCGTTTTTCAAGGACCGTAACTTCCCCTCCTCGGTGGTCGAGAACGCCCTCAACCGTGTCTCCCACATCTCCCGCACCTCATCCCTCACACCCCGTCCACGCAATAAAAACCAAAAAAGAATCCCCCTCGTCCTCACGTACCACCCCACCAACCTCCGGATCCAACGCATCATCCTCCGACACTTCCGCCATCTGCAATCCGACCCCACCACCAAAGACATCTTTCCCTCCGCACCCTTATCTGCTTTCCGGAGGGACAACTCTCTCCGTGACTCCCTTGTCCACTCCACACTCCCCTCCAGCTCCACCACACCCGGCACTTTTCCCTGCAACCGCAGGAAGTGCTACACCTGCCCCCATACCTCCTCCCTCACCCCCATCCCAGGCCCCAAGAAGACTTTCCACATCAAGCAGATGTTCACCTGCACATCTGCCAATGTGGTATACTGCATCCGCTGTACCCGGTGTGGCTTCCTCTACATCGGGGAAACCAAGCGGAGACTCGGGGACCGCTTTGCAGAACACCTACGCTCGGTTCGCAACAAACAACTGCACCTCCCAGTCGCGAACCATTTCAACTCCCCCTCCCATTCCTCAGACGACATGTCCATCCTGGGCCTCCTGCAGTGCCACAACGATGCCACCCGAAGGTTGCAGGAACAGCAACTCATATTCCGCTTGGGAACCCTGCAGCCCAATGGTATCAATGTGGATTTCACAAGTTTCAAAATCTCCCCTCCCCCCACCGCATCCCAAAACCAGTCCAGCTCGTCCCTGCCTCCCTAACCTGTTCTTCCTCCCACCTATCCCCTCCTCCCACCTCAAGCCGCACCTCCATCTCCTACCGACCAACCTCATCCCGCCCCCTTGACCTGTCCGTCCTCCCTGGACTGACCTATCCCCTTCCTAACTCCCTACCTACACTCACCTTTCCTGGCTCCATCCCCGCCTCTTCGACCTGTTTGTTTCCTCTCCACCTATCCTCTCCTCTATACCTCTTCTATCCGCCTCCCACTCTCTCCCTATTTATTTCAAAACCCCCTTCCCCTCCCCCTTTTCTGATGAAGGGTCTAGGCCCGAAACGTCAGCCTCTCTGCTCCTATGATGCTGCTTGGCCTGCTGTGTTCATCCAGCCCTGCACCTTGTTGTCTCGGATTCTCCAGCATCTGCAGTTCCTACTATCTCTGATTCAATCACCCCCCAGTAAACCTTGTTTTTTCAAACAGTACTTTTCTCATCTCAGTCCCCAATAAAAACAAAAAGACGTGTTCTTTCAAATGTTGCTGTTTATTGACAGCAAAATTGATTACAAAAGTCAGAAGGTTATCCTTCTGTTGTATAGGGTATTTTCGAGACCACATCCAGAGTTCTGTGTATAGTTTTTGTTTTCTTATTTAATGAAGACTATAAATAAATTGAAGAAGTTCAGAGAATGTCTACCACACTAATATCTGGAATGAGCTGTTGACTCAGATAGAAGTCTTGGGCAGGTTAGGCTTGTAACCACTGGAGTTTAGAAGAATAAGAGAGGACTTGACTGAAACATACAAGAACAAAAACAGTAATTGCTGGAAAATTTCAGCAGCTCTGGCAGAATCTATGGAGAGAAATCAGAGTTAACGTTTTGGGTCCAATAGTCCCCAAGATTTCTCAAGTCTTCCAGAATGCATTCTGCCTTGTAAACCTTTGACTTGAGGACTGTTGTTCTGAATGGTCACTGGACCCAAAATGTTAACTCTGATTTCTCTACAGTTGCTGCCAGACCTGCTGAGATTTTCCAGCAACTTCTGTTTTTGTTTGAGATTTCCAGCATCCACAGTTCTTTCAGCTCTTTGAAACATAAAAGATCCTTGGGTTTTGACAGGGTAGATGTGGAAAGGATGTTTCATCCTGTAGGAGAATTTAGAACAAGGGGTCATGACTTAAAAGAAGGAATCACTTATTTAATACAGAAGTATTGGGAATAGAGGGATACAGTCCCTGGAAGGGTAGGGAGTTTTAGTTATGACAGGCAGCATGTTGGCTCAGGCTTGGAGGGCCAAAGGACCTGTTCCTGTACTGTAATTTTCTTTGTTCTTTTTGTCTTTGTTCTAAGTAAGGTGAATTCTGTTTTTTCTCTCCCAGTAACTCATGAATCATGGAAACTCTCTTCCTCAAAGGACAGTGGAAGCTGAATCCTTGCATATTTTAAATCAGAGATGGATAGACTCTTGGTAAGCAAAAGGGTAAGAAGTTATCAGTGTAGTTGGAAATGTGTAGTAACCAAATCAGCCATGATCTTGTTGAATAATGGAGAAGACTCATGAAGCAGAGTGACTTAGCTCATTTCCTAATTCATAAGAACATATGCTCTTGGGTGAATTGTGCCAGTTGGGCTCTAGGTACCAAGTACCAATGGCTTTATCTGGAGGGTGTACCAATCCTCCTTTCCCTGCTGAGTCCAAGGGTCTGTCTAATTATGAGTGGTTGAAGATGGGCCAGTAAAGAGTCTTAAGAAGAAGAGATACTTGTCTTTCATTAGGTATAGTTTATCACAAGGATAGCACCGAGTACAATTAACATTAGACATAACAACAACTATCAGGAGACAAGTATAGCATATCTGTTTCCATGTGAACCTCGTGCAAGGCTACCCAATTCCCCACCCAAAGACTGTATGACATTATCAAGTTGGCTGGAGCTAATGTAGCTTTAATGTTAACTGTTTCAGAAATGTTATCTTATACATCAACTTCCCAAACTTTTACCTTTTCCATTGTTACCCTTTCTAACTTAAAATATCTGTGTATAATTACTTTTACGTTTATCACCACCCCCATCCCTCCCAAACTCTCTCAGTTCACAACTGTTAATGGTCTGGAGATTGTTCATGTCTTCTAGAATGCATTCTGCTTTGTAAGCCTTTGACTTGAGGACTGGTGACATTGATTCAGAAAGTCTGCAGATCATGTCTCTATTGAAAGAAGTTTCATTTCTGTGATGATTTAGTGGATGATTGTTCCCAGTAGACCAGGCAATTGGTCCATTACCTTATTAGGAGAACACTTTAATATCCTAAATTTCCTTTCGTAGGTGAACTTTTCCCTGCTAATTCAGGGAGTGCCAAACATCTCCTGGACAAGTTTTAATATCATAAATATCAATTATGAAAGATGAAAACACTGTTTCAACAAATACTTTCTTCCTTACAATATCCTGGATTTCTGGACTAGGCAATTGTTTCTTGATCTGAGCAGATACTCTCTCTGCTCTTTCTGCAATACACTAATGTTAAAACTAGGCAATGTCTCCTTTTTGCAGCCATGTCGTGAATCTATGAACATTGGCATGGCTTTCATGGTATGAAACTCTCCCTATTTTGCTCCATCGAATATTTACACACTATCTGTAAAGAGGAAGATGACCGAACCATAGAATCCTTACAGTGCGGAAAGAAGCCATTTGGCCTATTGACTCTGCACCGAACCTCTGAAGAGCATCCCACTTACACCTGGCGCTGTACCCTATCCCTGTAACCCTGCATTTTTATCATGGCTAATCCACTTAGTCTATAGTCCCTGGCAGATAATTTAGCATGGCCAATCCATCCCAACATCTTTAGAATGAGGGAGGAAACTGGAACACCCAGAAGAAACCCACAGAGACATGGGAAGAATGTGCAAACTCCACACAGTCACCCAAGTTTGGAATCAAATGTGGGGTCCCTGGAGCTGTGATGTAGCAGTGCTAACCACTGTGCTGCCGTGGTCTTTACTTAAAATTTTTGAATAGGTCAGACATCTATTATTCAACTTTTGTTTTCACACCTTCAGCTAACGTGCTAGAAGACTGATGCTTATCATCACTGTCTCTAGCAATTCTGCTTTGAGAGGCAATAGGTTGATATGCACTTTGGTGATGATACATTCGCCCCCTCCCACTCTTGTAGAGTCTCAACTTACTTCTTGTTGGTGGTCTGAATAATTATTTTATGGCAACATAGGTAATCACAATTGATTCTTACTGGTACTAATTTAACCCCTTCTCTACTGCAAGAATACTGAGGCCATGACATGCTGACTCAAAAGTGAGGCGTGTTGATGAAGAACCATATAAAGATTTTCCTCTCACCCATCTTTCTGCAAGAATGCTATCCTCTACTCCCAATTCCTCCGCCTCCACCGTGTCTGGTCCCAAGATGGGGCGTTTCACTCCCAAACATCCCAGATGTCCTCATATTTCAAGGACCGCAACCTCCCCCTTTCAGTGGTCGAAAATGGTCTCGACCGCAACACTTGTGTTTCCCGCACCTCTGCCCTCACATCGCCTCCCCGCAACTAAAACAAAGATAGAAACCCCTTGTCCTCACGTATCACCCCATCAACCTCCGGATTCAATGCGTCATTCTCCGCCACTTCCGCCACCTGCAGGCTGACCCAGATCCAAAGAGATATTTCCCTCCCCATCCCTATCTGCCTTCCATAAGGACCACGTTTTTCACGACTCCCTCATCTGCTCCACACTCCTCACTAGCCCCACCACCCCCGGCACCTTTCCCTGCAACTGCAGGAAGTGCTACACCTGCCCCTACACCTCCCCCCTCACCTCCATCCTAGGCACCAAACAAACCTTTCACATTAGACAGAGGTTCACCTGCACATCCGTCAATGTGGTCTATTGCATCGGCTGCTCCCGATGTGGCCTCCTCTACATCGGTGAGACAAAGCAGAGGCTTTGTAGAGCACCTGTGCTCTGTTCGCGACAAACAACAACACCTTCCAGTCACGAACCATTTCAACTACTCCTCCCACTCCCTGGGCGACATGTCCATCCTGGGCCACATCCAGTGTCACAATGACGCCACCTGGAAACTGGAGGAGCAGCACCTCATATTCCACCTTGGGAGCCTACAACCCAATGGCCTAAATGTGGACTTTACCAGTGTCAAAATCTCCCCATCCCTAGCCTCGTCCCATGATCAATCCTCCCTCTCATCACTGCCTCCTTGACCTGACACAACTTGACGCAACCTGTCCATCTTCTCTCCCACCTACCCGCTCCTCTCACCTCACTGCCCAATCCCCACCACTGCCTACCTATCAGAGTCCCACCTACCTTCCCCAGCCCCACCCCTCCTCTCTCTATTTATTTCAGAGCTCCCTTCCCCCTCCCCCACTTGTTATATCTGACTCCAGCATCAGCAGTTCTTACTATTTCTGAGTGAGTTTCAATTCTTCTATCTTATTTATGTTGCAGTGTTAATTGTAGCACATTCCTAATCTTGGGCATTGTTCCACCTGGACCATATAGTTTCACCTTTTCAGGACGTAACTTAAGTTTCTTCAGCCATAGTTTCTTATTTGACAGAATAACGACATTTGTTCCTCTATCTCACTTGAATTTAACAAGATATCTGTTGACACAAGTGATCTCTGTGAAATCTGAGGCAGTTGAATCACTAACTGGATATATAAATTTTCCAAGGAATACCTCTCATATTTTCTCTAACTGAGGTCTAACATCAATCCAGATACTACCTATAATGGAATAATATCTTTGTAAAAGTAAGCATTTTGCTACTCGGAAATTGTGCACTACTTCAGCACATCTTCTGAAAGTGGCCTATAGCCTTACATACGTAGCGTTCTTTTGAATTCTATCGGGCATTGCCTGTTCTATGAGGCTTCATGTGTCTACAGCACTGACACTAACACTTAGTATGTGCTGCTTTCCTTTGTATTGACTTGTTATGTGCATCTTTAGACTGCTTGTACCTTATAAAGTGAATAGGTTCTGTTGTTCTCCTTGGATAGGACTTCTTTTTCCCTTCTCAAGATCTGTCTGATTGTTTTTTAATGGTTTCTGCACCAGACATGATTTGAGGAGCTTTCCCGCAAGTTAAATCTTCCAAGGATTATAATAAATCTGATAGCATCATACAATAGTCACAACAATAATTCTATCTCTTATGAATTCTGATCTCCATAGGCACAGTTCTCCACTAATCCAAAGAGATTGTTAATACTATTATTTATGGATTCCCATCAAAGCTGGACTCTTCCTTTAAATCTTGCTTGTTCAAGAATACTATTTGTTTTAATTAAAGTAGTTATCAAAGCTTGAAGAACTTCTTCAAAATTATGTGTGCTTCTCTTATACTTTGCCAAGTTATATTGTTATCTGGCCTAAGACCAATTGAATTCAATAGTTTATTAATTTAATCATCTTCAGATGTTGAAGAATTCTCCTTTTTAAGATATCGAATCCTGTGTACTGTTTGATCCATCTTTATCAATGAATATTTTTGGAAGTATTATTTCTCTTTCCATTTTTGCTTAATGTGCTTATTCTTATTTCTTTAAAGCTGTTTTAAATCCATGGCTTCTCAATGCTGTTTGCAATTTGCCGCTTTCAAACGTTTAATCTTGCATTAAATCAATGCTGCTTAAATTCTGTTGGCATAAAATTCATTTAGATAATTAATATTAATTATTGAGGCATAATTACAACTAATTACAGCTAATTGTAAACTAACAATTACGATTCAAAACCAGGTATATCACATTGATCTTCATTGGGACCTTATGTAGATTAACCATTTTTCCAATAAAGGCTGTGAGACACTGTCAGATTAGGTAAAGACAGAGTGCAATTTCATTAAATCTTTCAGAACCAATATCTTATACAACCAGTTGAATTTTAAGAACTGTTCTTTGAAGACTTATTATGGGTATGGCCTCCTGGACACTTCTCATCCCTTTCTCCTCAGCTGCATCTCTTCACTTCTGCATTCCTTGCTGTTCCTTCTCTTTTATCCATAAATCCTGACCATCCATGACCTGAATCAATTGTGTGTGATTCTAACAAAATCAGTCTAGCATCAGCACAAATTGCTGGAGAAATTTAGCAGGTCTGGCAGAATCTGTGGAGAGAAAAACAGTTAATTTTTCGTGTCCAATGACCCTTCTTCAGAAGAGGGTGACTGAACTCAAAATGTTAACTCTGCTTTCTCGCCACAAATGCTGCCAGATCTGTTGAGACCTCACTCCATCGATTTTTGTTTCCATTTCAGATCTTCAGCATCCACAGTTCTTTGATAACAGATTATTGCTGGCAATATAATACAATGTTAGAATTTCTTTTTGAAATGCAGAAAATAGTCTCAAATGTTAGCTGACAGCTAGGAAATAGTGGAAAAAGTGGAACCAAAAATTATCAGGAGTAATTCACATTGGCAATGTACTTATACCCAGATAGTATCATTCATTCATAGTGCATGAAATAGTACAAAAAATTATCTTTTATCTGCCTGTTTTATGATTCAATAGTAACACATTGCGTAAATGTTGTATAGTTCTATTGCAGAGACAATACATAGCTATAAACAGTGCTTAGAACAATGGGTAATGTGGATTGATTAGAAGTCAGCAGTATTATGGTATTATTTAGGGAAAAGCTTTGAATTAAATGGTTAGTCAATGACAGTGTCATCAGTTCTGCCTCAAATTGGCAGTATGCACACACTTATGTCAAAACAAGCGTAAAATCCCAACCCAGTGGGGACAAACAGAAATCAATGTGCATTAGGACGTTACATAACTTACTAACAGAAGATGACTGCTTTTCAAGCTAAGCAACTCATGAATATAATTGCAAATATTATATGTATTGGTGTATTTTCTGTCGTGCTACACGTGGAGAGGAAATATCAAGTGTTATCTTCAAGAAAAACAAGGTTAGAAGATGAGTAATAAGTGAGACAAGATCATAAATGTGATTTATTCTTGAGTCTTATGCAAGAAGGCAGTCCCTTTGTCTCACTGTCTGCTTCACCCTGAGCCTATTTTCCTGGCAATACATGCCAGTGTCTTCCATTCTCAGGAGTAAGGCAAGGACACAGGTCCTACATCTACTTCAGCCAAAATGGAAATCAAATGTATACTTTGCCGTTAATCTGAACCATGTGCTAATTGTCTATCCAAGTGAACTGACCAGCATCACATTAAATAATTTAGTCTCACTTTAAAGTAATAGATCTTGTTTTTATTCAATATAATATTTTCATTTTGTACTAGCATGTACTAATGTGCCATATAATAGGGAGTAGTGTTGAGTTAGCAAAAGGAGGAAGTCCTTCACATTACAAGGCTGGGGAGCTGAGATTGGAACGAAGTATTATCTTGCCACTACAACACCAGGAAGATGATGGTTTAGTGGCATTATTGCTTGACTGCTAATCCAAACAGCCAGAAAACGTTCTGCGGACCCGGGTTTGAATCCTGACATGGCAGATGGTGGCATTTCAATTAATAAAAATCTGGAATTAAGAGTCTAATGATGACCATGAAGTCATTGCTGATTGTTGGGGGGAGAAAAAGTCTGGGTTGCTACCGTCCTTTTAGAGAAGAAACTTTTAACTGCCATCTGGGCAATTAGGGATGGGCAATCAATGCTGGAACAGCCAGTGACATCCACATCCCATGGATGATTTTTCAAAAAAAAATCACCCATGTGAGACTATCATGCTTACATAAATAATTTTTGCGAGATGACTTCTCTTTTTTTTGTAAACATGGAGCGCAACTGCTTGTATATTTAGTTCCATTTATGAGCTTGCTTTACATTCTAATTGCCATTCAGGTTTCACCTTTGTTGGAATTTAAGCTGTTGAGTAAAGTGAGAACTTCATGTTTAACATCTTCCTTGCACTTGTTCCATAGAGTTAAAAGTAAAGCATTTGGGAGCAAATGAGAGATTCAAAGAATACCATAAGTTTTATGAGTAATAGCTCAGTGGTTTTTAACTATTATCGGAATGATGAATCTAGCACTGGAATAATTACAATTATGTTTCTTTATAGCTATTTTCATTTGATGTAGGATTTTATTCCGGTTTTATTCCACCCTGGTACTAGCTTCAGCTGTCACTACAGATGTTGACTACAGTGTTGGAGGCACCCTTGATAGCTTTTGAAATTAACAATGGAACATCTTCAGCTGTTATTACTTTAATTTAGTTGAAATATAAACTGCAACTGATTACCACTATGTGCATTATATGATACAATGATAATTTTTACTTCATTCTCTGGATGTGACACATCACTGTCTATGATAACATTTACTGCCCATCACTAATTGCCCTAAAAGTGGTATTGAGTGCCTCCTTGAACCACAGCAGTCCGTAATGAGTAGGTACATTCAAAGTGCTGTCTTGAGAGAGAGTTCCAGAATTCAGTTACAGCAACAGTGGAGGAATGGTGATATATTTCTCAATCAGTGTGGTGTGGGTGACTTGGAAAGGAAATTGCATGTGGTAACGTTTCTATGCATCTACTATCCTTGGTCCTTCTAAACTTAAGTTCACCGGTTTGTAAAGTGCTGTAGCAGGAGCCTTGGTGAGTTGCTGCAGTGTTAGTGGTGGAGGGAGTGAATATTGAAAGTTTTATATGGAGTGCCAATCCAGCAGGCTTCTGTCTTGAATAGTGTCGAACTTCTTGACTGTTGTTGGACCTGCATCCAGACAAGTGGAGAGTATTCCATCATATCCCTGACTTGTGCCTTGTGGTTGGTAAACATGCTTTGAGGAATCAGGAGGTGAGTCACTTGCCACAGAATTCTCAACATTGACCTGCTCTTGAAAGTATTCATGTGGTTGGTCCTGTTCAGTTTCAGGTCAAGGGTAACTCCCAGGATGTCCCAGGATTCAGTTAGAGTAATGCTATTGAATGTCAATTGGCAATAGATGGATTCTCTCTTGTCGGAGATGGTCATTTCTTGATACTTGTTTGACATGATCATTATTTGCTGACACACGGGCCAAAACCTGGATGTTGTCGGGTCCAGCTACATTTGGATACAGACTAATTCAGTACCCAGGAAAACACGAGTTGTTCTGAACATTGCAAATACCCCAACATCTGACCTTATGATGGAAGGAAAATCATCGAAGCAGCTGAAGATGCTTGAGCCCAGGATATGATCCTGGTTAACTAAGGGCTGTTGTGGTACAGTGGTAAAGTCCCTGCCTCAGAACCAGGAGACCTAGTTTCAAGACCCTCTTGCTTTAAAGGTGCATTATTGCATCACTGAACAGGTTGATTTAGGAAAATATCTACCCAGAGGAACTTCTGAAAAGATGCCCTGGAGCTGAAATGACTGACCTTCATCACCTGCAAAGGTTTTACTTTGTGCCAGGCATGACTGCAAACAGCATAGAGTTTTCCCAAATTCTCATTAACTCCAGATTTGCTCTTGCTCCTTGATGCTAAACTTGGTCAAATATTGCCCCGATGTCAAGGGCAGTCTCTCTCCCCTCTGGAATTCAGCTCTTTGCCTATGTTTGAACCAAAGATGAATTGTGGTCAGGAGTTGTATTCCTGATAGAACCCAAATTGAGCATCAGTGAGCAGATTGTTATTAAGTACCGCTTGAAAGCACTGTCAAATATGCTTTTCAATGCTTGTTTTTCAAATAATTGAGAGGAAAGCTACAGGGCTGTAAATAACTGGGTTGGATTTGGCCTGCTTCTGTGGATAGAACCTGGACCATTTCTCACATTTCTGAATAGATTCCAGTGTTGAAATTTGGAGCAGTTTGGCTAGGGGTGTCATTAGTCAAAGAGCACATATCTTTGGTTTTATGATCAATCTATTGCCAAAGCCCCTAACCTTTGCAGTATTCAATATCTTTAGATATTTATTGATATCACATGTGTGACGATGCTGTCGCTTTGGAAAGGCTATCTTGTCCTGGGTTTTTTTTGAAGAGAGTTTATAAAGGCAGAGGTAAAACTAGCTACTGAAAATGGCTAAGTAAATAATTTAGGAGGCCTTTAGGTTGTTTTAAAACAGTTGGAACAATGGAAGGAGAGTGGGAGCTCTCATAGGCCAGACTTTCTAGATTTTTTTAGCTGTAGCAGTCAAAGCTGTTTGGGCTCTCAGGAGATGTGGAAGCTTCAGCAAATGACTCCCAGCTGCTACTTTCTCTGAAATCTCTCTTGATGTTGTTTCCTCCTGGATTGGAGAACTGCATGTAAGGATCTGTATCTGAATTTACCTTTTTTGCCAAGATGTGTGTTTATGGGATGTTGCTATATTAGAACAGTTAATTAGTAATAGATACTGTATCTATTATTCCGTTAAGTTTTCCAGCAGTTAAGTTGTTCTAAATTCCTCCTCCTTTTGTTTGTATTTTAACAATAGTGTTTAAATAAATAGCATTTTGCTTAACATCGAGTAGTTTGACCAGTCACATTACATCTGGAACATGCAGTTCACATCTACTTTTCAAAATAAGAAAATGTTAGGGTCTAGGCTACTTTCTTAAAACATTTTGAGGGAGTGTGGTCTGGTCCATAACACAAGGAGTGTATTGAATTGGCTGAAGATTGGCACTGTGATGCTGGGGATCTCAGGACACAGAGATGGCCTGCCCATTAGTATTTCTAGCTGAAGATTGTTTTAAGTGCGTTAGCCTTGTCTTTTGCTCTGATGTCCTATGCTCACTCAATATTGGGCCAGGGGATATATGTGGTGCTATCTCTGCCAGTGAGTTGTTTAGTTTGTCTATCATATTCAGGACTGTCTGTTGTAATATTGACGAGCCTAGATTTGGTCTATCGGCTCTGGGATCACTTATTTCTATATCTCGCATGCTGCTTATGCTGCTTGGAATACAAGTAGACCATGTTTTAGCTTCACCAGGATGACACCTCATTTTTAGTTATGCCTGTTATTGCTTCTAGCATGCTGTTCCACATGCTTCATTAACCAAGGTTTGATTCTCTGGTGGTAATGGTAGAGTGTGATCTGTCAGGCTACGAGGTTACTGTTTATTTGATTATTTTTGAATACAACCCTGCTGCTGTCAATAGCCACAAGGTTTCATGGATGAAAAGTCTTGAGTAATCATAGAGTCATAGAGATCTACAGGACAGAAAAATGTCCTTTGGCTCATTGTGCTGTGGCCGTCAAAAGCAAACACCTAACTACTCTAATCACATTTTCCAGCACTTGGCCACTAGCTTGAATCACTAGTACGCATCTAAATAATTCTTAAATGTTATGAGGGTTCCTTCCTTTGCCATCTTTACAGGAGTAAGTTCCAGCCCCTCTATGCTCTGGATGAAAAGGTTTTACCTCATACCTCCTGTAAATGTTCTGCTAGTTACCTTAAATCTATGGCCCTGGTCATTGATCCCTTGATCAAGAGGAAATGTTTCTTCCTGCCTACCCTATGTGTGCTCCTCATAATTTTATGCATCTCAATCATGTCCCCTCTCAATCTCCTCTTCTGTAAAGAAAACAAGATGAATCTGTCCAAACTCTCTTCATAACTGAATCTCTTCAGTTAAGGTAACATCCTGATAAATCTCCTCTGCACCCTCTCCAGTCCTATCACATCCCTCCAATAACGTTGATTCCAGAGCTGTACATAATATTCTAGCAGTGGCCGCAAAAATATTTTTCACAGTTTCAGCATCACCTCCCTGCTATTAAACTCTCTGGCTCAACAAATAAAGGTAAGTATTCCATATGCCTTCTTAAACACTGTACCAACTTGTCCTGACATCTTTAAGGAACTGGTTACATTCACACCAAGGTTTTGCTGGTCCTCAGTGTTTCCCAGGTCCCTGCCATTCATCATGTATTCCCTTGCCTTATTGTCCTTGTTGCTAGGTCTGCTCTGAAAAAGGAGCCTGTAATCTTGCTGAGAAGTTGGAGGAATGTAACTCCAATCTTTCATCTGATAGCTATTTTAATTCTCTAAATTGTTTTAGGCTGCCTTCTCAGTGCTTAACCTCCTGCATTGCTCCATCAAAGTCCAAAATAAGCTCAGTGAACAGCACATTACCTTTCTTTTAAGCACTTTACAATCTTTTAGACATGACATTGATTTCAAGAATTCTAATTTCTGCCCCTTTTTTTTCCTTTTTTGCAGCATTTTTCATGTAGACACATTAATGTGATAATGTGTGCATAGTTGAATACGTAGATGGGTATGGTGAGTGAGGTAGGTGAGCAGTGAGATGGATAGATGAGTTGAGTGGGTGGGGTGGAAAATGGATAGGATGGGCAGGGTGCTGAATAGGTTGTGTGGTAGATTGCTGGGTGGTGAGATTGTTTTGTGAAAAGTTGGGGGGGTTCATGGTGAGATGCAAATCATGGCGGGGTAGTTAGGAAATTGACTTTGACTGACAAGGTGCTGGGCTGGGCAACAGGAGATGAGGGGTTAAGTCAAAATTGGGGCTTTAGAGATCAGTTGAATGATCTGAGGTAGTTTAGGTCAGAGGGGGAGTTAATGGTCACAGCAGAGTCAGATTGGTCAGGGGTAGTGATGGGGAATTGATGGGGAATCAATACAATTGTGGAAGATTCGTGTAAGTGATAGGGGGTGGGGGATTAAATTGTGTATTACCCAGGAATTAGACATAGTTATAATCAATCCAATATTTCCTGGATAACTATCCAGTTAAGTTACTCGGAACTCTTTCAAGTCTCTGACTCTAACTCATATTTGCAGATATTTGCATAGAGTGCCAGGTAGATAGGGAACTGCCCATCCTAAGTTTAAACATTCCAGCTAATTTCCACTGAGTCAGTAATTCAGGAATTCTGACCAGTCCCAAAATATCTCTAACTAGCTAGAGACTAAAAGATCTAGGACATAATTTGAAAAAAAAAACTGAAAATATAAATAATGCAGCATTTGACAACCCTCTTGTTGGAAATTCAGCTGTAACTATGACTCTTTCCATTCTAATAGGATCATGGATATTGTAGTACTCAGCCAAATGACCATTCTCCCTGAAGAGCAATTTACATAGTATGTAGTGGTACTCCTGCATTGGCAGTTGACAATAAAAAATATCAGACATTACTTCAAAAATCCATTAAAATGCCAATGGGGATTTCTCTAAATACAAGAAGGTTGACATTTTATTTAATCTCGTGCAGTAATGGGCAATAGTTTACTGACAATAAATTGCATTGCCCCAGATAACGTTATACAGAAAGATTCAAATTTGGTGGCTTTGATGAAACACATTATGGACTGTCAGGATTCTAACAGTATTTATAAGTAACCTTGCTCAAGAGAGCTGACAGCTTAGGATGCTCGCCTTAGATAGCTGGGTGTATCAGCAATTGCACTCCAGAAAATCTTATACAAAAGCATCTTTGCTGCACTCTAATGCCATCAACATGAAACATGTTGATCACTATCAGCTCCAATGCCTAGAATGTTTTGTGTACAGGGTTTCTATTCATTTCTCACTTTCTCTCATGCCAGGCCAAAACCTATAAGCACTGCGATGTGCTCATACCTAATCTAGGTGACAATGCACATGTAAACCAGGACTTGAGACTTATCAAATTGCTCAAATGGGAGCACTGACAGTCAACTGCATGCTGTCCAAAGGGAGAAAAAATGAATATATCAATTGGGATGTCTCGCATTAAATTAATTTTAGTGCCCACCAACTTCTGCAGAAACTGCTGCAGTTGTGATCTGTTTAAAACAAATATTAAGTTTACTTTCTGATCCGCAAAACTTCATTATCACATATAGTGCATTAATCAACTCAGTTATTAGAAATTTGTCTTAATAGCTGGTAGATTGAAGCACTGATACAAAAATTACCCATTCTTTCTAATTGATATCATGTACAATGGATTTATGTTGCATAGTATTCCTCCTCTTTAACTCTAGACTTTCCTTGCTGGGCTGCTCCACCTCTCAAGTTCCAACTTTCACTTTGTCATCTCTCCCAACATTTTGTTCTTTGACTTGGTGTATTTTTGTTTTACTTCTCTGTGAAGTGCTAGATGCATTTTCTATACATGTGGCATTCAAAAGGGAACTGGAGAGTTATGAAGGGGAAAAGAAATCAAGGTTTCAGTGAAGAGTAGGATTTCAGAGTAGCTCTTACAAAGGCAGAATAGATAAGTTAGAACCTCCGCTGTGGTAATCCTTTTTGAGAATGGCCTCTTAGCTAAATATGCATTATGTGGAGTGAAATGAGAAAATAACTTAAAAAAGGATACTTGGAGGATTGTTGCATCTATTGGAGGCAAGTAACCTGACAATCACTACAAGCACTTCTTATGTAGCTGCTTATTCAAGCAATGGTTAAAGTGTCATAGATGAATTGGAGCCAAGGAGTTATGTACAGATGGAACTTGGTTGGTACAAATTGCTGATTGGTCTGTGGACTAGCAACCAGTTATCAATGACAAAGCCCTGCTGCCTCTCAACAACTGTGGTTGGCTGCCAGATAGCTGAACAGCTTGGGGCTGTCAGCAAAATAATGAGAAGTCTTCATACCTCCATTGGCTCAGGAGCTCCCTCTGTTCTCTGCAGTAAAAACCATCTTACGACTGAAAGAAACCAATTTATTTTCCTCCAGCAGTTACCGTAAACTGTGACTTTTAAGTAATAAGTCAAAGACCTTTTGAGAAATGAATGAACTACCCTTTGCCTTTTGTAAACCAGAGGAAGCAACCAGAAAAGGAAGACTGAGATGCAGAATTCTGATCAGCAGATCATGTGAATGGAGGCCATTCCATTGCTTTCCCACCTTCCAGAAAATCATTTTTCTTTCAAAGATCTCTTTTTATTAAAAAAGCATTTTGTTTTATTAACCTATATTTCCTAATAACATGTTGAGAGATGTTATTACACACCTTTGGAGTAGGAGGGACTTGAACCCAGGCCTCCTGATATAGGAGTAGAGACACTACCACTGCACCACAAGTGAGACCCTAAGGCACCACTTGGATATGAATTCAGATCCTCTTGTTAACCAGGCAGGCGCTTTCCCTAACTAAACCATGGCGCTGCCCATTTATGTTTTCTTATGTGTGTGTGTGTGTGTGTGTGTGTGTGTGTGTAAAAGGAGGGGATTAGAGGTTAATTGGAGATGAACTAGTTGTTATATGCCAATGCTTCATAATTTTTTACATGTAGCTACAGATGACATACTTGTAATAAATAGTGATTCTTGTTAAGTACAAAAACCTAGCCTTTGCCTTTTTTTAAATCAATCTGGTTCTAAAAGCCAGGAAAATTGAGGAATTCTGTATACTTTTAAAAATCTTTAATTTTTGGAATGACTCTGGTGTACACTGTGTTACCCCAGTGAGGCATGACAGGACAAGTGTAAACTCTTACAGCAGAACTGGATGCCCTCATTATGATTGCTTAGTGTAACAGTTAATGGAACGTAATGTTCAAAATGAACCTGTGTTGATTGTGAACTTCCCCAGATGCTTGTCTTCAACTTAAGCCTGGAGGTTATATTTAAGGTGATAAGTGCTCATTTCTCAAAGCAAAAATAAGTAAATTTTGCTTAATTACATAATCTTGACATGCGTATTGCCTTTAATTTGTTAATATTTAATGACAAGTCATGCAACCCTTTAAAATATTAATGTACCACAAGGTCACAAGTGAGTATCCACTACTGAGTACAGTAGTATTCCGACAAGAAGAGTCTGTCACTATGAATGAGAGTATTCCAGAATTTTTATTAGTATCAACAACTATAAGGCTGCTACAGCTGTTTTAATTACACATATTGTTTAAAACTTTACATTAAACTGTCAAGATGTGCATCACTACCCTAACAGTGCAATACGTGTGCATGGAAGTTGGAAACCTTGAGATAACAAGGTGTAGAGCTGGATGAACACAGCAGGCCAAGCAGCATCAAAGG
>NC_063343.1:50055921-50109761 GCF_021869965.1 Rhincodon typus | reverse complement strand
TGATGCTGCTTGGCCTGCTGTGTTCATCCAGCTCTACACCTTGTTATCTCAGATTCTCCAGCATCTGCAGTTCCTACTATCTCTGGAAACCTTGAGGTCAGATTTCAAAGCAGGAAGTACATCTGTGATCCTTTCAATGGCACTAAGGTAACAATACTAGTACGTACAACTCCTGTGCTGTCATAGCTATTTGTAATTTTTGCTAACACTCATAAAAATCTCAACTTGTAGTTGCATTTGTCCACTTAAGAAATATTTCAATTTCAGAAGATGAATCTGGGAGGAAGAGGGAAAATACTAAATGTAGACCATGCATCTCCTTATGGTTAACAACACAAAAGGCTAGTTCAAGGCCACCATCCTAAGGTTCTTTAACCCAACCTGTCTCCTAGACATGGTTACATGCAGAACTGGCAGTGACCTAGGACCATGATATCGTATTCTCTTTGCCGGGCAATGATGTGAATAAAGGGAAAGACAACTACAAAACAAAAAATGTGGAATTGTATGTGAAACAAAGTTATCATATCTCTATGAAAATAATCTCTTATTAATGGTTCTCTTCATTAGGGTTAAAATTCTTCAATCAGCTGAAATTACTAAATTTCCTCTAATGGGAACAGTCTTTGTGGTAGCAAAAGACATAAACAAGAGAGGGATGAAAAAGCATTGGAAACATACATCCAGAATCTGAAGATTTAACACAAAAAAATCTGTGTTTACTTTCCTTATTTACTTCTCTCCTTGTTAAGTCCTTGATTCTCTTTTTAAAATTTGACATTTTTCCAGAAGTATTAATGTTTAATAATTGCAGCTGCTCAAATTATAACACAGATTACATGATACAATGGAAAACTATGGATAGATGAGTTTGTTCAGGACTTCTTCATTTCTTTGCCCTCCAAATCAGGAAAACACAGTGCTGAGCAATGTTCCAAAGCCGTAAGTGTATATTAGCCTGAATCCAGTGCAAATCTAACTTTGAAAGTGCTTTTTATTTTGGCCACATTTTGTGCCAAGAAAACAGATTAGCCATTGAGTTTGGCTTGCTACAACAATTCATTTAAAATACAATTCTCCAAAAACTACAGAAAACAAAAGTTTTAAAAATTCATAGCAATTTTGGCCCAGAAATTAAAACATGCACCAAATTTTCCATTACCAATCTGTGTAAGACATGCTTTAAAAATTACAATTTTCCGATTAACCATTTTTACATGTGACTTTTAATGATCAACAGAAGAAAATGCCTATCATACTATTTACAGATAAAGGTAGCCTACCCAGTAGACCAGGTTAAACAAACCAAAAGCTGTAGGGAAGAAGATACGAGCATACGAGTCAACTTTGGTGATACGGATGTGTAATCTCCCCTGCCTCCATGCTCCTGTGCGACACTCGTCAAAACAGCAAAAGAAACTGGTGCAGTCTTTGCCATCCAGACACTCGTATCCATATTCTTCATCCCTCTCTTGCAGGTGTGAGGCATTGTTCATTTGGACAGCGGATGATCCAGGGCGGATATCCACAGTAGGCGCCTATAATTATTACAAGCAAAATAAATTAATTTGGTTATTGAGGGGAATAAAGCATATTATAAAGAAAATTTGTCCAGTTCTCTGCTCTTTTAAGATGGAGAATGTCCTTGCTGATAAGATTTCCAATATCGAGCAAGATTTGAGAGTGATTGTGGTTCGACACGGGATTAAGTTTCCTGAATTGCATCTCGAATGTGCCTTGGCCTGACACTTCAAAGGTAATACTTCATTCAGATTTTGTTTTAAAAAGTCTAAGCTGTGTGCACACACCCATTAGAAACAAAATTTAACTTTTTGGCATCACACAGCATGTCTACTCTTTCAGAATATGTTACTGAGGGAATGCTGTACTGTCAGTGACCAATTCTGTCCTGTCAGCAACATATCCCCTGGGCTAAATTCAAGTTAATTAGTATCACTTGAAAATACCCAGTTACTAAACAGTAAATGTTAACTTGTGCACACAGCTTCCAAATAGTGCCGCAAACACCCACCATCCAACAGTCCTCCTTTCCTCAAGCTGGCTGGTCAGGTATCTGTAGTCAGCTCCATCTCACACTGGTAAGTTTGAATTTTATTTTGAAATAATTATCATTCGTTGAACGTTTGAATTCTAGTTCGAAATAATTATTGTTCGTTATAGGTAGGTTTGAATTTTAGTTTGAAAAAATTATCGTTCGTTATAGGGAGGTTTGAATTTTAGTTTGAAATAATTATTGTTCGTTATAGATAGGTTTGAATTTTAGTTTGAAATAATTATTGTTCGTTATAGAACACCATTGGAAAACAGCACACAGGCATGTAGTGTAATCATGCTAAGCATTCATTCATGAGCTTCACCTATCAAAGTTATACTATTTTTAAAATTCAGTTTGAGAGGTTTGAGAGGTTACATAGATATTTGGAGTTGGGGACTAAGTGTGGTGTGTCAAAATTTGTAGATGACACTAAGGTGAGTGGTAGAGCAAAGTGTGCAGAAGACACTGAAAGTCTGCAGAGGGATATAGGTAGCCTAAGTGAGTGGGCAAAGGTCTGGCAGATAGAGTACAATGTTGATAAGTGTGAGGTCATCCATTTTGGTAGGAATAACAGCAAAATGAACTATGTTTTAAATGGTAAAAAATTGCAGCACGCTGCTGTGCAGAGGGACTTGGGTGTCCTTGTGCATGAATCACTAAAAGTAGGATTGCAGGTGCAGCAGGTAATTAAAAAGGCAAATGGAATTTTGTCTGCCATTGCTCGAGGGATGGAGTTTAAAAACAGGGAGGCTATGCTGCAGCTGTATAGGGTCCTGGTGAGGCCACACCTGGAGTACTGTGTGCACTTTTGGTCTCCTTACTTGAGAAGAGATATACTCGCACTGGAGGGGGTGCAGAGGAGATTCACTCAGTTGATTCCAGAGTTGAGACGGTTGGATTATGAGGAGAGACTGAGTAGACTGGGATTATACTCATTGGAATTCAGAAGAATGAGGGGAGATCTTACAGAAACGTATAAGATTATGAAGGGAATAGATAAGGTGGAGGCAGGGAGATTGTTTCTGCTAGCAGGTGAAACTAGGACTAGAGGGCATCACCTCAAAATAAAGGGAAGCAGATGTAGGACTGAGGTCAGGAGGAACTTCTTCACCCAAAGGGTTGTGAATCTGTGGAATTCCCTGCCCAGTGAAGTGGTTGAAGCTACCTCTCTGAAAGTTTTTAAGGCAAGGCTAGATAAATTTTTAAACAGTAAAGGAATTAAGGGTTATGGTGAGTGGGCGGGTAAGTGGAGCTGAGTCTCAAAAAGATCAGCCATGATCTTATTAAATGGTGGGGCAGGCTCGAGGGGCCAGATGGCCTACTCCTGCTCCTAGTTCTTATGTTCTTATGAGAGGTTGGTAACTACTATGTCTTGAATCATACATTGTGGGTGATTTTTTGTTTTGTATTTTTGGGCACTTTTGTCCATTAGCCAACAATTTGCCTGAATTTTAAGATGAAATAATAAATGACATTGTACAGAATTGCTTTTAACAATAAGTTAATGCAGTAATGCTGACTTCTGCTGAAATTTGAGATCTTTATCATAATACTTAAAAATTAATCAATCTTTTACGTTTGGCCAGTAAGGCCTGTTGAAGACGCGTAGGAAAAAAGAAACAAACTGCATCTTCGCTACATTCTTCACATATTTCTGTCTCCCACGATCTTAAACAGGGTTAGGCTGCCTGTCCTAGAGAAGAAGGGGTCTAACTTAAGTAAGGAAGTTGTAGCCGGATGACATGATTGATTAGGACTAAAGGTACCATTTAACCACATCCTAACTATGGTTGCTTCAATCTTGGACCTGCCAACAAGACTGACATGATGTCATACCATTGCTCCTCAAGTCACCATAGTCATCTGTGTTGTATTACTGGATCCTTTAACTCTGCCACAGGGGACACCATTCCCATCTCTCAGGCTGCAGTTCTAAGCTGCATTAAACAGGTTATAAATGTCCTCTTTGCAAAGGACAAGGAGTTTTTCATCATCTGCACTTTCTTGACATTCAACAGGGAAAAGTTTTAAGTTTCATATTGGTACCTGGTTTCCCTGCATGCCTAGTGTGATTAATTGCACATAGTATAGCCTTAAATTTCCAACATAATGTACTTGCAAATACAGCTTCCTGTTGGGTATGAAGCACCCTGAATAAGCTTTATTGGGAAAATTAAATAGTATGCAATTATGTTTGAAATAAAAGACAGCCTTGGAATCTTCCCAAATGGGTTTCAATCAATTCTGCGGTAAAACTGAAATTTTACACAATTCATTATAGTAGCTCACAGCATGTATTTATAAAAATACCCCTCCTACTTTCCTGTGTAATAGATGTCTTTTTAGGAAAGTTTTTAATTATAGAAAAGATTACTGATTTCAGGCATTATTAATAATAAGAAAAGCCGAAGGATGCAAGAATAGCTTGATCTAAAATTACAATGCAGTACAATTAGTAACATAAAAATCAACTTAGATTTTTTTAAAAATCCTACTATAGAATCATAGAATCCCTATAGGGCAGAAGGAGGCCATTTGGCCCATCAGGTCCACACCAACCCTCTAAGAGAATCCCATCCAGACCCCCCAACCTAGCCTGTACGTCACTAGGCACTATGGGCAATTTAGCATGGCCAATCCACTTAATCTGCACATCTTTAGACTGTGACGAAACTGGAGCACCCGGAGGAAACCCATGCTGACACGGGGAGAATGTGCAAACTTCATGCAGACAGGATATACAAGATTATACAAGAATAAGAATTCAAGATGTTTTGGAAGTTGTAGATTTATCTGATCTGATTGACATTTGTGATGAAATCTAGCAAATCAGCTGGAAAAAGCAAATTCACTCTGAGGGACAGACTGGAGAAAGATTCAATAGAGAACAGAAGTTCTTTTTTTTAATTTTTAGGACACTCATCGTCTCCTTGAGGAAGTCCATTCACTAAAATAAGTGCCCAATCTTTAATGCATAAATGAGGATAATTAGCATTTAATTATTCTAAATTATTTTTGAGTGATATTTGCACATAAATTTCCATACATAATTTTTTTTGAGTTTAGGAAGCAAGAGAGCATCTCCTTTATTAAATTACCCCGGATTAAAAACACTATCTTTAGCTGTGAGGACCTTTGGTATAATGTTGTTATATCAAGTACGATTCACTTATTAATGTTTTTCCAAGATGTGATGAGTAGCAATTTTAAAAGGCTTTTTGTTTGTAGTTTTGTTGCAGACTAGAATTCCTCTCTGTTGAAGTAAAGACAAAGCCAGGAAAAAGCAGAGAGCCCTGAACTCACCCTGATGGAGGATGGATGCATAAAGGGATTGCATGTCCATGGGGAAGAAAAGATGGCTGGTGCCTGCAAATTGGAAATTTTAAAAGCAATGAATTGCAGAAGCGGGGAGGGACTGGACAAGGAGGGAAAAAAAAATTGAGTTGAGGTAGGAAGAAATAAAGTTCCACAGAGGAACAGGCAGAAACAATGGATCTCCCCAGGCAGTCCTCTTTGTGCATTTTGAGAAGACAGCAGAAGCAGGCTATAAGGGTTTAGTGGACTATCAGCTGGAAGGTTGTCCAAGGGAGATCCCTAGATGAGACGAGGTTGGTGACAGTTGTGGACTCAATGGCCTCAAGCTTGGTGGGGTCTTGGTCTCGGGGAGATAAGAGAGCTGGTGCTCAGTCTCCACAATATAGAGGTCAGTCTGCCAGACAACAACAGCACCCCCTTTGTCTGCGGGCTTGATTACAAATGCTGTAGCTGATTTCAAATGACACTGATAAGCCCTTGCATTCGTAAATCGGGTTCCCATCCTGTCAGGAATTAAATCCAAAACATTCCACTCTAAATTTCCAAACACTTAATATTGTTATTGTTTATCCTCTAATCTTTCTAATCAGAATACAATATTTAACTTAAACTGCATATTGATGTCTTGCTTTGAAAAAAAGTTAGAGTTTAAGATAAAACACACTGGCTGGAAAAAAAAACAGCCTTAAAAATAGCGCTGATGGTTAGTTTCCAGTTACAGAAATCAGATGTGCTTTTGTAGAAATGAAAACCGTCTTTAGAGTAAAGAGTTAATTGTATCTTTTCTCCAAGATGAGCTACTGAGTATGTGCAAAAGGAGGTGTGTCATAGTGGTGGCAGACAACATGGATCTGGAGTTTCAATAAGACCTCAGGTCCTCTCTTGCTATGACTTGTAAAAACAGTTCTGTTAATATAGCCTGTTAGAGCTCACTGTAAGATTATGAAATTCACATTTCTACTTGATGGCTTACAGTGACCAGAATTATAAAACTAGAGCCAAGATGTGAGAAAAGACTGAAGTGAACTCCAGCAATAGTAGCTGTTATGGGTAAACCATGAGGTCAGCCTAGCAATTTGATCCCATCTGCAGTGGTAGTTTACCTGAAGATGAAGTATCAACCTGGTGAAGCCACCAAACAGGACTACTTGCACACCAAACAGCAAAAGCAGCAAGTCATAGACAAAGCTAAGCCCCCACAACCAATGGATCAGATCTAAGCTCTGCAGTCCTGCCACATCCAGTTGTGAATTGTGGTGGACAATTAAACAACACTCTGGAGGAGGAGGCTCCACAAATATCCCAATCCTCAATGATGGAAGAGCCCAGCGCATCAGTGCAAAAGAAAAGGCTGAAGCATTTGCCGCAACCTGCAACCAGAAGTGCTGAATGGATGATCCACCTCAGCCTCATCCAATGGTCCCCAGCATTAGAGATACCAATCTTCAGTCAATTCCATTCACTCAATGTAATATCAAGAAACGGTTGGTGACACCTGGATACTGCAAAGGCTACCAGTTACAGAACTGGTATCTACCTGGCAATGTGGAAAATTGCCCAAGTATGTCCTGTACACAAAAAACAGGACAAATCCAACCTGACCAATTACCGCCCCATCAGTCTACTCTCAATCATCAGTAAAGTGATGGAAGGCATCATCAACAGCACTGTCAGGTAGCACCTGCTCAGTGACGCCCAGTTTGGGTTCCGCCAGGGCCACTCAGCTCCTGATCTCATTACAGCCTTCAATCAAACATAGACAAAAGAACTGAATTCCAGAGGTGAGGTGAGAGTGACAGCACTTGACATCAAGGCTGCATTCGACCGAGTGTGACATCAAGGAGCCCTAACAAAACTGGAATCAATGGGTATCAGGGAGCAAACTCTCCGGTAGTTGGAGTCATACCTAACACATAGGATGATAGTTGTGGTTGTTGGAGATCAATCATCTCCGCTCCATGGCATCTCTGCAGGAGTTCCTCAGGGTAGTGTCCTCGGCCCAACCACCTTCAGCTGCTTCACCAATGACCTTCCCTCTATCATAGGGTCAGAAGTGAGGATGTTCGCCAATGCTTGCACAATGTTCAACACCATTCACAACTCCTCAGATCCTGAAGCAGTTCATGTTCAAATGCAACAAGATCTGGACAATATCCCGGCTTGGGCTGACAAGTGACAAGTAACATTCGTGCCACACAAATGCCAGACTATGACCATCACAAATAGAGACAATCCGACCACCACCCCTTGACATTCAATGGTGTTACCATCACTAAATGCTCCACTATTAACACCTTGGGGATTATTGTTGACCAGAAACTCAACTGGACTCACCACATAAACACAGTGGCTACAAGAGCAGGTTAGAAGCTAGGAATACTGCGGCGAGTAACTCGTCCCCTGACTCCCCAAAGCCTGTCCACCATCTACAAAGCACCAGTCAGGAGTGTGATGGAATACTCCCCACTTGTCTGGATGAGTGAAGCCCCAAAACACTCAAGAAACTTGACACCATCCAGGACAAAGCAGCCCGCTTGATTGACACTACATCCACAGGCATCCACTCCCTCCACCATCGATGCTCAGTTACTGCAGCGTGTACTATCTACATGATGCACTGCAGAAATTCACCAATGATCCTCAGACAGCACTTTCCAAACCCAAAGCCACTTCCATCCAGAAGGACAAGGGCAGCAGATATATGGAAACACCGCCACCCCCAAGTTCCCCTCCAAGCCATGCACCATCCTGACTTGGAAATATATCGCCGTTCCTTTACTGTCACTGGGTCAAGATCCTGGAATTCCCTCCCTAATGGTCAACCTATAGCTGGTGGACTGCAGCGGTTCAAGAAGGCAGCTCACCACCACCTTCTCAAGGGAAACTAGGGATGGGGAAGAAATGCTGGCCTAGCCAGCGACACCCACATCCTACAAATGAACAACAAAAAAACTGAACCTCGCCAGTGTTACAGAGGATTACATAGTGCATTTAGAGTGACCCTAGGTTACCGCAGCTGCAGCAACAGCACAGTTAAATCCAGACTACTGTAGCCTGCGAGCCTGCCTATCACAGCACAGAATACAGAAGGGTAAGATGAACTCTTCCTCGGGGATATGGCAGGATTACTGCAAGATTTCAAGTTCATTAATTTCATAGATCTGCAGAATATATTCTGGTAAACATAATTAATGGTAAATAACAAAATTAATCTTAAACTGGTACAAGGGCAGATATATTGATTCTTGGCCGTGGTTAAGGAAAACATTTAACTTCTCCACTCAACTTTGTAATGCCAGAGATGTTAAAATAAGAGTAAACAAGCAGATGCATGCTACAGTTTGCAATAATGTGAGCCTGAATGTTATTCCTAACCACTATAGTTCCTTACTTTAGATGGAACTGCATGTGTATCAAATGCCAGAGTTGCTGAAGATGGTTCAGCATACCAGGAATTTCTCTCCACTGCAGACATCTGGCCCGAAGATTGCCAATTGGTAATGCAGAACTTCTGCTTATCAAAAGAGATGCTTGAAATAATGGGGAGGAGAAGAAGTTGCCAAGAATAAAAGAGGCGAGCCACTAGCAGTATTTCTGGACCTATGTTTGCCTTTTCAAGCGATAATAACAGACACTCAGACTGTCATTTAGTGGAGGCTGAATCCTGTTCTCTTGCATCTGGGTGGCACTGTTTCAAAGTCTCTGCTGCCTCTTTTGAGCAGAATCATTGCTTTGTTTTCTTGAAGAAAGGGGAGATAAAGATGCGGCAACAACCAACGTAAATTTAAATAGAAATTTCTCCCTGTGTTACAGGTCAGAACACTAAAGGGATGCAGGGACAAAGCCTTATACGAGAGCAATCACCAATAGAAGCAAGTGACACTTCAAACATTCTACAATCAAAATGCCACTAATATCCATTACAAACCCACTGACTCCCACAGCTACCTGGACTATACATCCTCACACCCCACTTCCTGTAAAGAACTCCATCCCATTCTTTCAGCTCCTCCGTCTCCGTCGCGTATGTTCAGATGAGGCCAACTTTGACAAGGGATCCTCCGAAATGTCCACATTCTTCCTCAACCAAGGATTCCCCAGCTCCGTTGTCAACAGGGCCTTCAATTGGGTCCGATCCATCTCCCGCACTTCTGCCCTCACCTCTTCTCTTCCCTCCTGCAACAGCGATAGGGTTCCCCTTATCCTCACCTACCATCCCACCAGCATCCACATCCAGAAGATCATCAGACGCCATTTCCGCCACCTCCAGCAAGATGCCACCACCAGACACATATCCCCCTCCCCTCCCTTGTCCGCCTTCCGCAGGGACCGTTCCCTCCAGGACACCCTGGTCCATACTTCCTTCGCCCCCAACACCTCCCCACAGCCCTACTGCACCTTCCCCTGTAACCAGCGAAGGTGCAACACCTGCGCATTTACCTCCTCCCTCATCAGAATCCAAGGGCCCAAACATACCTTCCAGGTGAAGCAACACTTCACCTGCACTTCCAAGAATCTGGTCTACTGCGTTTGCTGCTCACAATGTGGTCTCCTCTACATTGGGGAAATGAAGCGTAGACTTGGCGACTGCTTCGCAGAACATTTACGTTCTGCTCGCAAAAAAGACCCTGAACTACCTGTTGCCTGCCACTTCAATGCACCACCTTGCTCCCTGGCCAACATCTCTGTCTCCGGCCTACTACAGTGTTCCAGTGAAGCCCAGCGCAAGCTGGAGGAACAACACCTCATTTTCCACTTGGGGACCCTACAGCCCTCCGGACTCAATATTGAGTTCAATAATTTTAGGGCCTAAACTCTCCCATGTCCCAGCCCCCCACCCCACACACCAGGCCTTGTTACCACATAGCCTGCCACTACACACCCCCTGCTGTTAGTCACTAACAGTCCCCATTAACAACTATTCACCCTCCCAGCCTGATCGTTAGCAACTCCTCTGTCTGTCCAACTGTCTTTCTCTCTCTTTGGGCTCTATCCTATCGTTTACTCCCTACCCCACCCACCTCCCTATTTTCTGCATATAAACTGATGTTTTCCCAGCCACCATCAGTTCTAAGGAAGGGTCACCGGACCCGAAACATTAACTCTGTTTTCTCCTCCACAGATGCTGCCAGACCTGCTGAGCTTTTCCAGCAACTTTGTTTTTGTTCCTGATTTACAGCTTCCGCAGTTCTTTTTGATTTCTACAATCAAAAATGTCCACTGCAACTGCATAGTCTTGGTTTATGGATTAAGAATAAGATCTTCAATGATGGAACAAAGGGGTTTCACAGCTCCAATGTGAAGAACATTGAAGCTTCAGCGAGCGTACAGGATGCCCCTCCTGAGGTAGCCGTCGCCAACCTTATATACAGCATCTTTACAAACATACTCGGAGCATCGACACAAATTTGACATATTTACAGGATCATCAACAATTATATGCAGTTAACAAAGGGCTATCAGGGAAAGAGGAGGTCCTTAACTCCAAATTGAGTCAAACCTATTTTGACCTTCAAAGCTTCTAGAGCTGAAGATTTCCCTGGAACAGCTTTAAAACACATGATCAAAAGGAGCTTGAACCATTAAAAGTAACTAAGGCTTGAAATGGTTTAATTAGCTTTTAAGGAAGCTACTGACCTAACACCCAGTTGTTAGCAGTTGCATAACTCCAAGAAGCCTTTAAGACTGAAAACAAAAGGCTGTAGGCAGATTTCTGAAAATTATTTACAGAAGTAGCCAGTGTTCTCATGCAATTGGTATGAAAACATTAAGCTTAAAGATAACTGAACAATATTATTTGAGGAATATATTGTGCTATGGTCAATGAATGATGACATTTATATATAAGAGACAAAATCTTGAAAAAGACAACCAAAATCCTTTTTAAACTTTGCAGAAGACTATCGTTGAGAAGACAACCCTTGTTAGGAATGGAAATCACCTTCATTATATGGATAACTGGGGAAAAAAAAAGCTTAGAATCACACTGGGAATTAAATGAACTGGTTATCCAGGCTGCAGACCATAGTGCAAAAGCACTTCTATTTTCTGATGCAGTTTCAGAAAAGTTCTTGTCTACAGAGAGCTGGCTGTCCTACTCTATCCATGTGTTTGCCCTCCCAAACAATGACAAGCGAGCCCATGCATTCTGTAGATCCTCCAGAGAGCTGAGAATACTGGTGAAAATTATTGTCTCAACCCAAAGAGGGGGAATGGGGGGACTGCAGGTAATATTCATGTAAGCGGGGAAATGTGGTACTGTAAAGGAACTTGGGTGAGCTTACCATACCTTTGCCCCTTTCAAGCATAATTAATATATATTCTTGCAGTAAAGATATAGTCATGTTGGATAAAAACGGACCTGGAGCCTGAGTCTGTAGAATGTCTTTTTTTTCTCATGACTTATAAATAGATATGCTAATAAAGACTGTTAATTTTCATGTAGCATGGAGCGTGGACTTCATACTTCTATATCATTTGGTTTCTATAATGGACTTTTCATTGGTAATGCTCATTGCAGAAAGATTAAAAATCTATTCCACAGATTTTCTTTTTGCTTTAAATGGCCAGAAAATGACAGGGTTTTGGGGGAGGTGGGTATATCAAAATGAATGACCTATTCCAGGAGATTATCACCCAGGCAGAGAAGACAAAAAATCTACCTCATTATACTGTAAGGAAATAGCAGTTGCTCTTTTGATTGACTCCAGAAGCTGGGCTTCGTGGAGATTTATTAATGTGTTACATTTTTCAAAGTCTAAAATTTGGTACCATGTCACAATTAAGATATTAAGGCAGTGGGCTTCTTGTTTCTATGAAGTGAATGATTTGATTAAATGATTCAGAGCAGAAGAGAAAAGTAAGTATCTTTGAACATTAGAGATTAAGAACAAATAAAAGTCAATCAGCCTACAGAAGTACGTAAAGTTGTAGAAAAATCTTAAAAGTGTTATTGGTTTATATTAATTCAATTTAAAGAAAAATTCTTAATAAATGGGATCAAATATAACTAAGCATACTTTCTGATAGAATATTCACAATTATATCATGGTGGACAATCATTCAATTGTTATTATACTGATTGAGTTAAACAATATTGACAGGATTTTCCAAATGATGGAAGAAAATGATTAATAGCAATTCTCCCTAACTTCTGAAAGCAATGAAATCTAGATTATGAACTGGAATTTAATCAAAATCCAGGGCATTATCAAATGATTAGAATGGGACTGAGCCAGGACCTTACATAGTACATCTGAAACCCTACGGTATTATTTATCTCTTGAATATTTGCCTCAAACTTGAATCTAATTCATAACTATTTATATAGATTCTTTATAAATTAGCTAATGGACTTCAACAATTTTGAAATGAATTAGTTCCGCACATATTTTAATTTTAGGATTGTAATGCCTAAAACAAAGAGTTTTGTTCCTTAAAGAATATAGTGATTACTTTTTCAATTTTGCTATTTAACGTGAAATGAAATTATGATGGAAATATTGGTCTGCTATATTAGTAACATATTGAACAGGGTCACAAAAAGTGCCATTTTGTCTGACTGGTTTTTATGTCAGATTTGTTGTGCTCAGAGCATTTTATAAATTTCTTACCTACATCCAGTTTAGAACACACTAGAGGAGAAATGGGTATTTTCATCAAAAGTCATAAAAGATATTGGTAAATTTAAAGGAAATAGGCACTTTAATGTAAGCTGTTCACTAGAAGAACAAATATGATGAGCACTGAAAAGGCTTTGAAGATTTGGAACATATGTTATGACCCTTCCACAGGCTGTGTGTAGCAACATAATGAACTGTCTGTTCATTCACATTGGAATTTGGACAGGTGAAAACATTAACAGTAGAAGTGCAATAGACAAAAAAAAGCAACCCTAAGACTTCATCATAAATTCACTATTTATAATATTTACAAATAAAACATTCCCAACATTGAAATGTATATTCTTTCCACTGCATTTAAAATGGAGAAGGTAATAGATTTATTTTTACCATTATAGTGCTCTACATCAGAACAATTTTTAAGAATACTTTAATTTGGAATTACATATATGAAGCATGTCTTTTTATTTTACATAATTCTTACTATATAGTCTCTTAAGCTCATTACATTGATCTTAGACTACTTTAACAGCTTATATTTATCAGTTAAAGTCAGATGTGAAACAGTTGCAAAATAATGCAAACATTACACATGGCCTGTCATATCCTTCACAAAATGTTTACTAATATTGTGTTGATATGCATGTAAGTATTCTTCAATTAATAAGCAAATGGTGCTTAGAATTAAATGGGAAGTTAACTGGCAAATGACATTCACGCTACACATGACATTCAATGACTTTGTCTCGCTGAATCCCCCATTAACAATGCCCTGCTAGGTAGGATTGACCAAAAACTGAATTGGCACAGCTATATAAATACAGTGAATACAAAGGCTGGACAAAGTCTAGGAATTCTGTGGTCAGTATTTCATTTCCTGTCACCACAAGGAATAAATCAGGAATGTGATAGAATACTCTGCACTTACCTAGATGGATGCTGCTCAACAACGCTCAAGCTCAACACTACCCATGACAAAACAGATCACTTGATTGGCACCTTATTCACCACTTCCATGTTCACTCTCTTCACCATCGATGCACAGGGGCAGCAGTGTGTACCATCTACAGGATGCACTGCAATATCTCACAATGGCACACCCAGCAGGACCTTACAAACCTAAAATCTGTACCATCTCAAGGGATCAGGCCAGCAGGTGTATGGGAAAACTACTAACTGCAAGCTTCACTCAAGCCTCCTGACTTGGAACAACATCACTACCCCAAAATCCTAGAACAACCTCTTTATCAGAAATGTGGGCGTACCTACAACTCAAGCACTGCAACAGTTCAAGGTGCAGCTCACAACCACCTTCTCCAAGACAAATGAAGATGGTCAATAAATGTAGGTTCAAGCAAAACCCTCACCCCAAGATTGATGACAAAGTAACACTTTAGAAGTAATGCATTAATTTAGAAGACTTTGAGACATCCTAACACAGTGAAAAATGCTACATATCCAGCTATACTCACTGTGAGTCATGTCTTTGAATCTTTCCATTACAACAGGTTATTGCTACTTTTGGGCAGTAGTTTACAGCTACCATAATAAATAACTATACAGAGACAAGTGAATGGTTTAGAGATTTGGAATCATGTTCAGTAGCAGTGATAAACACGTAGTTATAAAGAGATAGGAAAAATAATTACAGAATTACAGAAAAGGACAGATTTGTGTATTTTTGTGACACCATCCATGATAGATAGCAGTACTTGGGTTTGAAAACATATCACATAGGCAGTCTGCCTTGTTTCATCAGCTTTTAAAACTTACACGTAGAGCAACACATTGATTGGACAAAGAATTAGAAGCAATCAAAAATATTAAACCCATCTCAAAAGAAAAAGGCACATTTTCCGTGCTATATAACATCAGTATTTTGACAGAAATTGACCATATCTCTGGCAAAAAGGGACACTTTCAAACAAGAAACATTGTTTTAGTAATAAACATATTATAAAAATAAATATAAGTACCTTTGATGAAAACATCCGAAGAAGCTTTTTTTAAGAAACAGAATAAAAATATTTAATGAATACTTAAAGGAACACATTATTATCAAAATGCAATTGAAATACTTTTGAAGGATGTGTAGATATAATTCAGAATCAATAAGTAGCAAGAAACTCATTATAGAACAGGAAACAGATCTATGTTGAATGACCTGACATAGCCAATGGTGAACTTCAGAGGGCATTTGGATTTGAATGCCTGGTGCTGAGTATAAATATAATTATTTATATTTATAAAATGCATCTTGTTATTTATATGATGTACCAGAAATTCTCCTTAGTTCTTAATTGAAAAGTCTGAAGGTATGATTACACACAACTATTTGGTAATAATAATCATCTTACTGTACACTGGTTAATTCTTATGTCAAAGATCATAAAAACTGATCAAGCTCTAGTGGAAGGTTTGGCAGGTATGTAGGCAACAAAAAGAAGAGGGATGTTTTGGCAGCAAATTTTAGAATTGTATGCTTTCCATTTTCTCATGATGATACACAGTGAGATCACTAATACTCAAAAAAGATAACTCAATTATTTAATCAAGTGATCACATTTAATAAAATGGACTGTATTTCCATTCTAACTGGAAAAAGAGGAAGAGCTCATGAAGGCAAAAATGTGCCATGTTTATACCCAAAGGAAATAGATCTTTCAAATGTGTGCTATACTTCAGCACATTTATCTATTTAAAACAGAGTCGCATTACAAACTTTGAAGGAGTCAGTGTTAAAGCAAAACACTCTGACAAAGTTTTTGAAGAAGTATTGCTATGCCCATCACCAATTGTGGTGCTGTGTTTTATCACATTTTTATTTTCAAACATCAATAACAATTTTTAAGAGGGTTCTTATGATAAGAGTACATACGTGATTCTTCTTCTTTTTGTCTTTGTCTTTGCTGGGCTTTCTATTACTGACAAAATAATGCAAGGTCCCATATTCAATTAGTGCAGCAAACACAAATATAAAGCAAACAGACACAAAGAGGTCCATAGCAGTGACATAGGAAACCTTGGGCAGGGATTTACGTGCAATCGTGCTCAGTGTCGTCATAGTCAGGACAGTTGTGATGCCTGCAATGAAAGCAAGATCATGAAAATGCCATCAAACTCCTGTAACCTTTATTTGACACTATAACATGCACCAAAGAAGTAGACAATGAAACTTTCCATGCATTTACGTTTTTCACCTTTTTAATTAGCATTACCTTGATTCTACACAAATGGCATGTTAGTAATGTAACTTTACTGTGCATAAATACACATCATTTTATTCTGAAAAGACATCTCATTGAGCAAATAATTTCAATCTTATGAAACACTTGATACAGTCACTGCTGTGACTTGAGCAAGTGAATGGTCACACCTTAAAATATATTGGTTGAGATTTAGTGGGAAAGTAACGGTCCTTGTTGCTGTTTTAAAAAAAGTGATTTAATTATCCCTGAGGTATGGATTTATCTTTCCAAGTATTAATTGGACTCCGGCAACAACCCAAGAGGATCTACAGACATCCGGCAATGGTCATGTTAATAAGCAACATAAACAGTCCTTCACAATGAAGAATTCTCACATAGAACAAGCCACTAAGTAGTATGGACTTATTTTTCCTATTTTACAAAGTTTATAGAGACAGTAATAAAGATTGGGGCACACACAGGTACAGCAGAAATACTGTAAAAAAAAAGCTTTTAAAATACCTTTTACTGTATGCACAACTTATGAAATTTTTGTCATAATAGAAAAATATGACAGATAAATATAAAATTATTTTACCAGAACAATCAGTTCTTCAGAAGTAGTTATGATCTTATACAGCATTAATTCCCAGTTATATGTCATTGCTAAGTCCATTAATTTTAACATTGATATTAGAGCATAAGAAAAGTTCTTATTAGTCAGACATTTCTAATTGATTTCCAATCAGTGGGGGACTTTAACAGTTTACTTTGTGGAGTAACAGAATATCACTGTCAGCAGCTTTCTGTGTTCAACTGTGCACATGTAAGTATAATTTGACAATTGTAATAATGGTGAATGGTGCCAGTTTCGCAATCAGTACAACCAGAAAATCCAGGGCATCACAAACTGAGGTCCTCTATGAATAGATACTAGTCAGCGATGACACAACTATTATTCAAAAAATGGGGAAGAAGCTTGTCTCTGTTTTTAGGCACTATATGTTTTCCTAGTGTTTAGAAATGGTGCACATTTTGGATGGGAAGTGTGGTGGATGCTGCCTTGGTTAAAGAGCTTGCAGATTTGAACTAAATGACCACCTTCAGCATGCAGAGCAGGCAGGTTATATTCTCCATCAGCATACAATGCTGTTCTGGATTCCAGTAATGCCAGTTTTGAAAGTAATATTCTAGTTTTCACTCTGTCGTAACCAGACAGCTGAATATGACATTAAATATTGCCTAATGATATATTGGTTAAAAGATTAGTAACTGGATTCTTTGTTTCTGTTTGCTGCTGCAATTGTCCACATTTAAAGAGCAGGAGGAGTGGGAAGAAATGGTGGAGGAGGAGGAGATGTGACATGAAGTAGAGGAAGACAGAGGGGAAGCAGGCTATAATGTAAACCGTGCCTTTCTGCTTTAGTTCTAGTGGATGAAATAATTAATGTGACATATCCAAATCTTCTACCACAGCTCACCATCCACCAACAACCCTATGCTCTTCACATTTATTCTCTAATCGCCACATTATCCTCTTTGTCACAATGAAAACAATGAATACAATCAAGGAAGCGCAGAGTAAAATCTAAATTTGAAGTTCAATTGTGACAAAATGCATATAAAAATAAACATTCCCGCCATGTGTTTCTGCTGCCCATAACACTTATGATTATAGAAGGTTGCTGACCTCCAATTGAGGAGACTGAAAATTGCTTTGAATGTTGTCCTGAAGCAGTTCGGGCCTTAAAGGCTGGGCTTCATATTGCACTACCTGGTCCTTGGCTGTGGTAGGTTGCTCTGGCTGGCTAGACAACAGGCAACAGCAAGAAAACTTGGAATGTGACAGGAATCTCACAAGTAGAGAAAAGATTGCATGTTCCTGCTCCACACAGCCATTATCACTTTCCTCAAGTGACCTGTCAACAATCTTACTGATCTGTTGGAGAGCAGATTGGTGGATTGCTATGGTATTCTGTAGATTCCTTTGAATAGGATATCCACAACTATGATTGTAGCAACAGAATACAAGGCAACAGTATGAACGTACATTGTTGCTTTCAAACCTTTGATGGAGCTGTTAATTACATGCAAGAACCTTCTTCTGTAGTCTTATCCATCAAAATTGCCATATGTCTCCTCTGATGCAGAAGTAGTGTATGACTTCAAAATTCAGCAGACCAACACTTGTGCAATTTTTTGCCCGCTACTCTGGGTCCTGTACTCATGTATTCTCACCAAATACAGATCCTCTTCTGCCCTCCCTTCCAGTTACACAGTGTCAGTGTCAAAGTTAGCAACTACAAAAGTAAGATCAAATGATGCTTTATTTTCATCATCACTATCATCATCATTTTTCTCTACTGACTAGAAAGGTTCCATTTCTTGGGTACCTGACAAAAAGAGATAAACGTTAGTGCGATGACGAGACAGGAGAAAGAAAGAAGTGTCTTTCTACGCAGCTTGTGGAATGAGAGAAAATTGATTGAGATGAGGAGCAGTTAGGCAGAGGCCCTGGTCATTGATCACCACCAGAGGCCACAGACTCAGTGATGGCCCATCTCATTGTGGGCAGCACTGTTTCTTACACTTGTTTTCCTCGAGTTCATTTCCTCTCTGCCCTGGTATGTACCATTTTCTCTTGAATGAATAAGTGTATTAATGTCCTGTAAGATGTCTGGTTGAGATGGATGTCATACTTGAACATGAAAGCTGTGAGTTGTGTTTGCAAGGCTTGTAGCTGTGTTAATTGTGTGAGGTTGAAGTAAAGCCACTAATGTTAGGATTGAATGGCAATTGAAAGAAATTGTTGGTAGATGGGTGATGGGGTTTTAGTAAATTAAGCAGAGAATAAGAGTTTGTGGTGCAATTGATAGGATATGTAATTTGAAGATGAACTCACTCGCATTGACAGGATTTCTTTCTTAATTGTGCCAAGACCTACAGCACAGTGAAAATCCTTGGATTCGCTTCCTCATGTGATCAAACATCATATATCTCAGCCCAGATTTCTTTTTAAAACTTCCATCATTTCATAGTCACAATTTAAGTGGTGCAGGCTGCAATTAAGTATTGCTAGCCATTCACTATCGCAGGCTTTTATTAAAGGTCACTAAGTGATGAGAATGAGATAGATAAAGAAAATTACAAACAAGTTACAGAATGATGCAACAACTATAAATATAATAGGAGGACTTCAATTCCCCTAATATTAACTGGAACATCAGAATAAAAAAGAAAAACTGGATGTAAATTTTGAAATGTGTACAGGAAAACTTTATTTGGTCAGTGGGTTACTAGAGGAAGGAAAGAGTGGCAAGGATAGTTATGAGGAATGAAGTGGGGCAACAGGATCAAATTTCAGGGGAACCGTGATCATCACATATATGTTTTAAAGTAGTAATAGAAAAAGACAAGTGGCAATCAAGCATCAAAAATATTCAACTAGAAAATACAGAAATGACCTTTGAAAGAAAATGAAAGTGGAAAGAAGATACTAAGAATAGATTTAAGGCTGATATAAAAGATATATTCAAACATATTTTACAAACACATAACAGCAAAGGATAGTTAAAAGAAAGGTAAAAGTAACTAGGAAACATAATGGAACAATTCATAATGGAAAAAATAAAAGCAAAGGGCATAGCAGCAACGCTAAATGAGTACTTTATATTTGCTTTGAGCAGAGAGGAAAAGGCTGTTAATGTAGCAGTAAAGAAGGACAACATAGGAGTGTTGAAAATAAATGAAAATGACGAGGGAGCTCTTTAAATGTTCACAACACAAAATAAAATCATCACCTACTCCAGATGGGAAGCGTCCAGGTTACTGAATGAAATCTTCGAACCTTCCTTTGATATGGGTTGGTGCCTGAGAACTGGAGAACTAGAAGGGTGAACAAAACAGAAATTGCTGGAAAAGCTCAGCAGGCCTGGCAGCATCTGTGAAGAAAAAATCAGAGTTAATATTTCGAGTCCAGTGACCCTTCCTCAGAACTCAGACCCGAAATGTTAACTCTGTTTTTTCCTTCACAAATGCTGTCAGACCTGCTGAGCTTTTCCAGCAATTTCTGTTTTGTTTCCTGATTTACAGCATCCGCAATTCTTTCGTTTTTTAACTAGAAGGGTGACACTTTTCTTCAGATAAATGAAGTGAGGGATACATTTAGCAACTATAGACCAGTCAACTTAACATCGGTGGTGAAGAAACCATTAGAGACAAAAATCCAGGGAAGAAAATAATTAGCACTTGGAAAAGTATTTCAGAATAAGTCAAAGTTAAAGTCATTTTGAATGCGTTAAAAGCCTGTTTTGTTTGATTAACTTGATCTAGTTCTTAGATGAAGTAATGGAGATAACATGATGAGGGTAATGCAATTAATGCATACATAGATGTTCAAAAGATGCTTGACAAATTATCATATAATAGACTTGTTAAAAATCACTTTTGGAATTAAAGGGATAGTAGCAGTATGAATACGAAATTAGCTAAAGGGCAGAACGCAGAGATTAGTGGTGATTTGGTACTTCTCAGATTAGTGGGAAGCATGAAATAATGTTTTCCAAGCATTGGTATTAGGAACACGCAATTTTAATATATTACTAACATAAACCTGAGTGTACAAGACATGAATTCAAAGTTTGTACATTACAAAAGAAAACCTCTGCAAACCATGAGCAGGTCATAATGAACTTCATAAAATACAGACAATGGTATCATAAATAAAATTGCCCCATTTTAAAGGGGATGTGGTGAAATGGGGACTTGTGTGTGTAAGTACATAAACTTTTGAGGCTTGCTGGGCAATTTGCTTACGGCCAGATTTTCAGGGCAGAGCCCTTCTGATGCCATGGACTAAATTAAGATAACGTGCGGGACCGTGTTGCAGAAGGTCTGCCCCTATTTCCAACAAATCCAATTTCTGCCATTAGGGTAGAGGGCCAGAATGTAATTCATCTGCCTTGGTACTCACCTATCCTTGTGACTGCTTACACTCTGCCTCTGAGGTCAGCAAGCCCAACCCTGTACCACACAAACACAGTCCCCAACCCTGCAGTGAAAATCACATGTTTCTGGATATGTCCTAACAAGAAGGTTTGAGCTTATTAGTTGAAATTTAATCAACTTGAGCAATCGGTTTTAATAGCAGAAACTTGCTCCAATGAGAACAAAATCTACAAAGAGTTCAGAAGTAGTTATTTGTTACTACAGAATTTCGGTATTGCAGGAACAAAAGGCTCATTTTCTCAAAGCTTATTTAGAGAAACCAAGAACTGCAGATGCTGGAGTCAAAGACAATACAGTATGGAGCTAGAGGGACACAGCAGGCCAGGCAGCATCATAAGAGCAGGAAGGTTGATGTTTCAGAAAATGAAGAAGGGTCCCAACCCAAAACATCAACTTTCCTGCTCCTCTGATGCTGCCTGGCCTGCTGTGTTCCTCCAACTCCATTCTGTGTTGTTTTGTCAAAGCTTTTTGTCTTCACTCATTTAAAAGATGCTGATTTGTGGTAAAACCAGTGGAGTGCTGATTGTTTCACAAGTGGATTCTGATTGGAAGAGGCACTACCATGGAGAATGCACTAGTTAATCATCATTAACAGTTAACTGTCAAGCTTTGTTTAAACTTTAGATCAGGCAATTTGACTTTAATTGGTCAAGGAATTGTTTTAAAATATAGAACAGCAAAAGGCTTTGAGCTTTTTTGTAGAGTTGAATCAGGCACAGCATGTGTACAAATACACTTCATCTACAAAGAATATGACGTGCCACACTGAGCCCAACTGACAATCCCAAAATGATTTGTCAGCATATTTCTTTGAACACTTAGGATTGTTCAACAAATGTTGTCCAATTACAGAATCATTCTAATGTTGGACACTGCAGAGTTTTGCAGGTGCAGGCTGCTTGAGCACAGTCAGCATTTTGCTTTTGCAAACAAAATGATATGCTGTTCAATATATTCTGCCAGGCTTTGTAACATACAACCTATATACTTGGAAACACACCAGCAAAGAAATTCATATACCAGGTTATGCTGACAACCAATTTATAGAAACATGAAAATATCATAATAAAAATGACTAGCTTAGGGAAATGTAACTACCCATTTCTACGCCACTTTATAATTAAAAGTCCGACTCAAATTGAATCAGATTGTATTGCACTTTATTTCTCCAGCATCATAGAACCAAGCGTCTGCCCCAAGTCTTTAAAAGAGCGGGTGGGAGCGTAATTAGACAGGAGGCAATAATTTGGTTTTCCAGGGCAGGTTGAAGTTTTGCTATTAAGTTCTTGGAACCTTTCAGATAGATCAGCACTTTTTATAGTGAGCATCCTATTTTGCATAAATTATCATGCAATGTATATTAAATACCCCAACCTGTGGAATTACGTTAATGGGTACAATTCTGTAAGGTCAAATTGGGAAACATGTATTCACAAACCTGACTACATATACAAGGCATGTACTTGGAAAGGTTCACTTCTTCCTCCAAGCTGCTGACAATTCAAGCTTCTTGAGTAACATGGATATTTCATCACCTAGTCATTTCTTCGCACAAACAATTACAGTGTAGGAGATAACATCTGTCTGGGCCAATCAGCTCATTAGATATTTAATCTTGCTTGTTGTTGTTAAATGCTTACTGTATCGAGGGTGAAGCCTGACCAGGTAAACCAGCCCATGACAGGTTGCCACACTGGCTGACACCAGCAAATCAGACCGTTGAGTCAAAGAATTGTAGAGCACAGAAACAGACTCTTTGATCCAACTTGTCCATGACGACCAGATGTCCTCAATAAATCTTGTCCCATTGCCAACATTTGGCCCATATACCTCTAAACCCTTCCTATTTGTATACCCATCCAGATGCCTTTTAAATATTGTAATTGTACCAGCCTCCACCACTTCCACTGGCAGCTCATTCTGTACACACACCACGTTCTGTAGGAAAAAGTTGCTCTTTAGGTTGCTTTTAAATCTTTCCCCTCTCACCTTCAACCTATGCCCTCTAGTTCTGGACTCCCCTACCTGGGGATAAAGACCTTGGTAAATCACCCTATTCATGTCCCTAATAATTTTATAAACCTCTATAAGATCACCCTTCAGCCTCTGACACTTCAGGGAAAATAGCCCCAGCCTATTCAGCTTCTCCCTATAGCTCAAACCCTCCAACCCTGACAACATCTTTGTAAATTTTTCTGAACACTTTCAAGTTTCACAACATCCTTCTTATAGCAGGGAGGTCAGAATTGCATGCAGTATTCCAACAGTGGCCTAACCAATGTCCTGTACAGCTGCAACATGACCTACCAACTCCTATACTCAATGCACTGACCAATAAAGGCAAGCATACCAAACACCTTCTTCACTATCCTGTCTGCCTGGGACTCCACTTTCAAGGATCTATGAACCTGCACTCCAAGGTCTCTTTGTTCAGCAACACTCCCCAGGACCTTACCATCAATGTATAAGTCCTGCCCTGATTTGCCTTTTCAAAATGCAGCACCTCACATTTATCTAAATTAAACTCCATCTGCCACTAGTCGCCCCACTGGCCCATCTGATCAAGATCCCATTGTACTCTGAGGCAACTTTCTTCTCTGCCCACTACACCTCCAATTTTAGTGTCACCTGCAAACTTACTAACCATACCTTGTATGTTCACATCCAAATCATTTGTATAAATGACAAAAAGCAGCGGACCCAACACCGATTCTTCAGGCACACTGCTGGTCACAGGCCTCCAGTCTAAAAAGCAACCCTCCACCATGTCCCTCTGCCATCATCAATCCTCTTTGTTACTTCTTCAAAAATCTCAATCAAGTTAGTGAAACACAATTACCCATGCAGAAAGCCATGTTGACTGTCCCTAATCAGTCCTTGCCGTTCCAAATACATGTAAATCCTGTCCCTCAGGATTCCCTCCAACAACTTTCCCACCACTGATTTCATTCCCCAGCTTTTCCTTGCCACCTTTCTTAAATAGTGGCACCATGTCAGCCAACCTCCAGTATTGCAGCACCTCACCTATGGCAATCGATGATACAAATCAGACAAACAGGGTTTTACTCAAAAGGGGCATCAACTCAAAAGGTTCGGAAAAATGTTGGTTAGGTAGAAACAATTGGTATGGAATGGAAGTGAATGGCTGTGGCTGTCACAAGGTACTGGAGGGATCCAGGAAAATGAAGGGAGGAAACTGGGATGTAGAGGGGAGAGTCATGTGATCAGGACAAGCATGCAAAAGGGAGGGTGGGTCCAGAATATTTAGAGTTCGGAACACAATGGCACAATTAGGGCAGTGGAGAGGCAGAATGAGCAAGTAAATTGAATAAAAGATAGTGAGAGGCTAAGGCTGGGTATGGGGATCTGGAATGGCTGTGGAATCAGGGAGAAGAGCATAAACATTAAGGTAGATGGTGAAAGCTCTGGTAATCACAGAAGGATATTGAAGAAGGATGGAATGAATGCTAGAAGAAAGAAGTGATGGGGGTTCAAAGTGTGCTTTAGAAAAGAAGTGTAGAGTATGAACTAACCAAATATAAATTTAAAAAGCACTACCTTTCTGAAAAATCAACTCATATAAAACTGCCAATGCACATGGGCCCTGTTTGCACATGTTCCTGCACAAACAGGAATTGACAGAAATTGAAAAATACCATGAGCTGAATGGAAGCACTCACTACAGAATAAAGATGAATTAGAACAACCAACTCCCAACAATAACAGCTCAACCATATCTCATGAATCATTTAACTCTGAGAAGAATGGCACTTTAAAATCACCAATAGTGATTTTAATCGTGGGTGGATGAGGACCAGGGGTAAAGAGATATTTTGCGTGCTGCTACACAAGAATATTCACAAGCCTATGTATCCGAATGTTAAAGACATGGTGATAAAACTGTTATGTAAGCTATAGATTCCAAAGCTGTAGGACTATACCTCGGAACAATTGTCTGATTGAGCTGATTGCTTTCCATGCACATGGAAATGTAAAAATCACATTGGATTGACAAGAATCAGAGAGCAGCCCACAATTATCATAAGTTAGATTGCCGTGCCATGAAATTTTACTCACGAAATTACAGTTTTAATACTGAAAAATACACCTCCTTTGCTCTGGGGAAGGGTCACTGGGTCAACCCGAAATGTTATCTCTGATTTCTCTCCACAGATGCTGCCAGACCTGCTGAGCCTTTCCAGCAATTTCTATTTTTGTTTCTGATTTACAGCATCTGCAGGTTGTTCAATTTTGATTTTTACCTTCTTTGCATATTATTCATTTAGAATAGTGGTCAATCTTCAGAGTTTAATGCATTTGTTGTAATTGATCAGAATTGTCCAAAACGTCAATTTTCCCGCTCCTCTGAGGCTGCCTGGCCTGCTGTATTCCTCCAGCTCCACACTGTGTTATGTCTAAAGAGGTATGTTATTCCTATACATTATAAATAAACTGTCAGTCATGAATCTATCAACAACAGAGACTGATGACCTCCACCAGCATATTGGCTCCAAGGAAAAAGAAAGTAAGCAAAATTTGGTTTTGGCCTATTAGTGATTTGGAAAAAGATGAGAGTTTCTTATTCATCGATCCATTCATTGATCAATCATCTACTTCAGGAAATTGTAATTGTACATTTGTGACAAGAACGAGGGGATTTGATGGACTAAAGGATATTTGCTCACAATTCCTTGTGTTTTGCAAAATATTCCATAAACTTCAGTCCATGTAAAACCGAAATAAACAAATACCAAAGAATGACTCAAAGGTCATGTGACATTCTTTGGCTTTCACTCAAGATTCAAGAAACCCTACTGACAAAATTATATGTTAAACTTTTGAATGAAATCTTGCATTAAATAGATGTAAACAGAGATCAGATATCTCAGATCTCACCATTTTAGGACTGCATCAATCCAACGGCACAATGACTATCCATTTCCTATACTTACCCAAATCAACACAAACATAATGTCTTCCCACCACACAAATTGCATAGAATTTCCATATGCACACTTGCATATTATACATGGAAAGATGTAACAGATTTCATATCGATCTTTGTAGTTTACTCAATGCTAACACAGAGACCAATATGATCAAACAGAATGCTGCCATCAACTGCAAGGGTGACGCCATACTATTAATAGAATTTTAACTTAGTTATTAAACATAGAGGAGCAGATTTGGTTTACATAGGAGGTATAGCTGTGTGACACATTCTTCAGACAATTTCTTGGATCAGGTAATACCAAGTGTCATGCTCTGCATGGATATGTATTATTCTTCTTCATTGATATTATTGAAGGACTGTGCAGGTATCGATCTGTGACACAGCCTGCCTGCACGGAATAAACATGACTTGGTGAAATGAGAAGCATTGCAATACACAGTAATTTCTCCTCTGTATACTTATTTTTAAAAGAAACAATTAGAAGGGATAAAAACTGTTACTGTTTTGTCACAAAGCTAAATAGTTAGTATGATATAATTACCTAATGATGTTCTGGCTGGTACTGCATCCTTATTGATCCAAAATGATACCCAGGATAAAACAACAGTCAATGTGCAAGGGATATAGGTCTGAATAGTGAAGTAGCCCATTCGTCTGCTAAGATCGAAGTACACGGACATCACAACATAATCTCCTGCAAAAAGATAAAAATAGAAGACTAATCTTTCACTCATAATAAAGAAATATTGGCTCGGAGAATGAATGCTGCTAACCTCTCATTAGGCATACAGCTGTCAAATGAATTAAGTGTGGTAATTTAAAGTAATTAGAAAATCATTTCAGTGTCCTTTAAAGGAAATATTGGATTTGTGCAAGCAGGGCAAACAACTGCATTTCTCTTCCACCAATTAGTTTGAAGAATCCTTACTATGACATGCAGTTTAAGAGTTAGAATGTGTAATTCAACATAATTGTATGTAGAAAGTGAAATATCCACTTAAATCTGAAATCAAAAACACAAGCTTTTTTTTTCTGGTGTGATTATTGGGTATCTAATGGATACATACCACAATGTCATCTTCTCCCTGAATCTCTGGGCAAAGTATTAATGTAGCATGGCTTCCACAGGAGCAGGCAAATCAGTCAGGAACTTTTTGAACTTCACATTTTACACTAGGCATGTTTGAATGTTAGAACATGTTATCAAAGTTACTCCATAATAATTATAAATATCAATAGCATTGTTATTACCTTACTGCATAACATGGTATAATTTCAAATAATTATAATACTGTTACTACATTTACGATCGAGTTTTCCAACAGGAATATTTCTGTCTACAGAGATGGGAAAAAGTAATTTTGGGGTTTTAAAGAAGGATTTCAGGCTATATAAATAAATGGTATACCACAGAGAGGGGACATGCAAAATAGAAGCACAACTTTTGTTTCGTCTATTAGTGAAAACTTAATAAGTTTTTCTTAGATCCTTGCTAGATTTTCTTAGAGAAGCTTTGTCTCCAGTTATAGGGTCAGAAGGGCGTAACACTGAAGCCAGGCCCAGAAAGATATCATATGTTTATTTGCAACATCTGTATTTCATAAATTGTGTTCCAAATATTAGTCAAAAATATTCTATCCTTCCCGACTTACTTTGTGATCAAAGAATAAGCAAAATTAGTAATTAACTTAAACAAAAGCTATACATGGGATTCAAAAATGGTACTAAAAGAAGGGTCCAGACCCGAAATGTCAGCCTTCCTGCTCCTCTGATGCTGCTTGGCCTGCTGTGTTCATCCAGATCTACACCTTGTTATCTCAATGACCTGATGCAACACTTGTTTTCCCTTCACTTCATATGGAGCTGAAGTGGCAATAGAACATCCAAATAAAACACGACATAGGTCAACAAAATTGAGATTGTTCAGGTCTTTGTTATCAAGAAGTAGAAGTCTACTCAAACACAAAAGTGTTCAATACTAACTCACATCTCAGTCAGGAAGTTATCCAGAGATGTCAGCACAAATCTCAGCTGACACTTCAGGATTACTGCATTATCAGAGATGACATCTTTCAGATGAGATGTTAAAGCAAGGTAATAAATGTGTTGGAGAAATTCAGCAGGTCTAGCATTTGTGGAGAAAGAAACAAAATTAAAGTTTCAAACTGAAAGACTCTTCTTTGTTAAGATCCACAGGATGATTCTCTAGGGAGCTGTACAAGATTTCTGGAGAGGAAATGGGAAAGAAAATTAGCTGAAAAGAAACTGCAATTAAGAATAAACAGCATCAAATGCTGAGAATATGCAGCACTGAAATAGTGGACTCATGCATAAAATTAAAAATCCTACAACTTTGACACAAGAGATTAGAAGGTGCTTTCTTTTCTGGAGTGATTACATGGAATTTATTGTCTGTAAAACGAGTTAGTGCTATTTTGAGAAAAGAAAAGTCTTCGTAAGTAGTTATTTAAGAATCTGGATAGATATAGAAATAAGAAAAAATGCTTAAGTAACTCCTTGACAATAACGATCTTTGGCTTACATTAACAATATTAATATGCACTCAAAAACTAGAATGTGTTCAAGTTTCACCTCTTAGTAAATGAAAACAACAAAAAAGAGCATTCGGCACTTAAAGGGTTACCACTGAGGGTTTTCAAACTGGATCAATTCCTGAAAGAGCCTGTGTTGGAATTTCTATTCATGTATACCATTTTATTGAATCAAGATACTGTCCTCAAATTGCAATAAACTTAATGTTACTCTGTCGATGTGGAATTTAAAGTTAGACAAAACTGTCAGATTTATGGCAGTTATATTGGAGTAATTAATGGGTGCAATGTTCTCCTTTCTCCTAAGACGAGATTATTTTTTGTTCATGGGATGTGTGCTTCACTGGCTAGGCCTTTATTAATTTTCCAGCCTGAATTGACCAATGGGCTGTGAACAATCAAGCACTTTGCTATGTGTCTAGGGTCACATATAGGTCACACCAGGTAAGAGCTGCAGGTTACCTTCCCTCGAGGAAGGACTTTAGTGAATCAAATGAGTGTTTATAACAATTGACAGTCATTAGATGGTCACTATTGGGTACTTTTTCTATTCCTGGTATTTCTTAAATTCAAATCTCACCATCTTTCATGGTGGGATTCAAACACACAGCCAGGAGCATTAGTCTAGCATTCTGGTTTACTAGTCCAAAGATATTACTATGTTAACACTACCTTCCCATGTTGTAAATATCCTTCCAAGTTCTTGAATAAGGGTCACTTCCTTCAAACTTCAAATTTCAATGTAATATTTATTTTTAAATATATATCTCACTGGATATGCTTACATGAGATCACTAAGGAAGTCAACAATGACTTCCTATAGCAAATCTCTTCTTGTACTAATTTTACATGATGAAATGCTTGGAAACAAATCTGGATCATTAATTGATGGACATATATAAGATTAACTGATCTTTGCTCAGCAATTTGTCTAACATCTGTTATTCCACTGGGAACTTTAAGAAAATCCTTCAATAAATATGTTAGGTCATGCTTAAGAAGCCATAGATCTTCATCATTAAAAGATCAATAATTTGAGGCATTCATTCCAAAATATTTACAATGGCAGAAAAGTCAACTGTGTCAATATAATATTTTCGACCCAGATGTGCTGTGTAGGTGAATGCCTAAGCTGAGCTATAGTACGATTCAATTTTGACTCAGAGCTTTGGTATATCTTCTGAATTGTAGGCAAAGTATTTTAATGCATGAGATTCTTGGCACCATGACCCATGGCAACCTTTCTCATGCAGTTCTCTGACCGTCATCTCATTAATGCTGCAATTGATCACATGGCAGGAGAGGTGAAAGTTCTTAACACTGCTGGGATTTTACCATAATTTACCAATGTTACCATAATTGGCATCACATTTAAAGCCCAGTTCCACAACGCCTCAGTTGCTGCAAGCCAGGAACTGCCCTTCACACTGTGGTCCTGCACTGTCATCTCCAAGGATATGGAATAGAAAGGCAACTTAGCTGCTCAGTTTGATGTTCGATGGGCAAGGTGGTAGAAAGGACAGCAGTGCAAAGGAGGCAAGGGTATCAGATGCATCAGCATGGCCTGAAATAGCAGCCTGGGTCAGTGCAGCGTCTTGTGTGAAATACAGCATTGCAGGAAGAAGGTTAATGATCATCTGTGGTCCACATGGGGAAGTGCAACCATTTTATTTCTACTACCTCGTACTCATAGGGCCACCATTCACTCTAACTCTGCCACTGTACACACGTACTATCAAGGTTTATGAACTACCACTTGCACTATTGCATGCATTATGTTTACTCAGTGGCTATCCCCCCATCTCATCCTCCAAAAGAACGCATCCTTTCTACCTTCTGTACTTTCTACTCACTCACTGGGGAAACCTCACTACCTATCCTGTTTCTGCATCACCACTAACTGCTTTTCTATCCACTATCATCATACACAGTCCATCTTTTTGTCTCATTGAAGGAAAAACTAGTCAACTCACTGGATTGATATCTCCACAGCACAATGACTGACATACCTGTAATACCCAGACTAATTTCAATTGATTTGCATGACTGGTTATGGCCCAAATCCTGGACTGCACCTGGTAGGACCAGGTGCCACACTAACCATGGTCAGAGCTTGAATGGGACAATCCTCTTGACTGATTGTGACAGTACCCCTGACTGGCTGAAGTTCCTGTAGACCCCATTAAGGACTGATCTCCTCTGATTTTCACACATAACCATTTGGTTGAAGTACATGCAGTATGTTTGCTGTGTAAGCTGTTAGCATATGCTGTAGATGTGATATTTACAAGGGAAGTGCCATGCAGCAGCAATATGTCCATTTCTTTGACTGTTCAATCCTCCAAACCATTACAAGCTGTCTGACTCGACCTGTACACTAAAAAGTAATACAAGCCAAAGACTTGTAGCTTTCAAATAAATGGTATGTGATTAAGTCCTAAGGAATGAAGCAAAGAGCTATAAGGTCCATCCTGTGTCACTGCATGAGATACACGCATTCCTGCTTACAAAATTATCCTGCAGAAACATGTAAATTGTAAATGCCCCGAGATCTAATTTGAAGTTCTTGGGCCGTATTGGCCCAAGAGCTCATCAGATGTGATGAGCCTGGTGATTTGCCCATGCTATCTTGTTAGATGCAGGGTGGAAGAGGACAGTATCTATGGAGCATGAAGGGATGTTGTAATGAAGACAGACTTACGTGAAGGTCAGAGGAAGCAACTAGCAGACTGCTGCCAGCTGCTCACCATGCTGACTATTACACTGGGGATTGAACTTTAGGGGAAGCAGAAAAGAATTTGAAGCTGCATCGAAATAAGGCTGGTTGGGCTTATAATGGGACATGAATATATGGTAGTAAGATTGATATTATTAGCAAGATTCTGAACTAGCCATTTAAAGCTTAAGGGAAAATTGGAATTTCTCTTCTCAAAGTCAAGATTTTGACTTTTTTTTCATTTCTTATCATGAGTTTCAAGAGAACAGAAAATTCTGCCCATACATCGAGAAATAAGCTGATCCTTCTGTTGGTTTCAAAGTTTAATTCATAGAACAAAAACTCATCCCATTATAAACACCACTCTTTGAGAACTCAACATTGTAGGACAGGGTATGGGCGAGGTCATAGTCTCAGAGTCATAGAGATATACAGCATGGAAACAGACCCTTTGGCCAGCTCATCCATGCCGACTAGATATCCTAAATTAATCTGATCCCATTTGCCAGCACTTGGCTCATATTGCTTTAAACCCTTCCTATTCATGTAGCCATCTAGATGCCTTTTAACTATTGTAATTGTACCAACCTCCACCACTTCCTCTGGCAGCTCATTCCATACACACACTACAATCTGCATGGCAAAGTTGTGACTTTGGTCCTTTTTAAATCTTCCCACCTCAACTTAAACATATGCCCTCTAGTTTTGGACTCCCCTACCTGAGGATAAAGACATTGGAAATTCACCCGATCCATGGCCCTCGTGATTTTATAAACTTCTATAAGGTGACCTCTCATCCTCTGATACTCCAGGGAAATTAGTCCCAGCCTATTCAGTTTCTCCCTTTAGCTCAAACACTTCAACCCTGGCACAACCTTGTAAATCTTTTTAAGTTTCACAAAATCTTCCCTACAGCAAGGAGACCAGAATTGCACACTGTATTCCAAAAGTGACCTAATCAATGTCCTGTACAGCTGCAACATGACCTCCCAACTCTGATACTCAATGCACTGACCAATAAAGGTAAGCGTACCAAAAGCCTTCTTCACCACCCTGTCTAACTGCGACTCCACTTTCAAGGAACTATGAACTTGCACTCCAAAAAGTCTCTTTGTTCAGCAACACTCCCCAGGACCTTACCATTAGGTGTATAAGTCCTGCCCTGATTTGCCCTACCAAAATATAGCACTTCACATTTATCTAAATTAAACTCCTTCTGCCACTCCTCAGCCCATTTGCCCATCTGATCAAGGTTCTGTTGTACTCTAAAATAACCTTCTTCGCTGTCCACTACACCACCAATCTTGGTGTCATCTGCAAACTTACTAACCTACGACATTCACACCCAAATCATTTACATAAATGACAAAACGCAGTGGACCCAGCACCGATCCTTGCGGCACACTGCTAGTCACAAGCTTCCAGTCCAAAAAGCAACCCTCCACCACCACCCTTTGTCTCTTACCTTCAAGTTAATTTTGCATCCAAATAGCTAGCTCTCCCTGTATTCCACGTGATCGAACCTTGCTAACCAGTCTACCTTGTTGAATGCCTTATTGAAGTCCATATAGGCAATGTCCACCACTCTGCCTTCATCAATCTTCTTTATTACTTCTACAAAAAACTCAATCAAGTTAGTGAGACACAATTTCCCACACACGAAGCCATGTTGACTATCCCTAATCAGTCCTTGCCTTTTCAAATACATATAAATCCTGTTCCTCAGAATTCCCTCTCATAACTTGCCCACCACTTGCGTAAGGCTCACCGGTTTACAGTTCCCTGCCTTTTCTTTACCACCTTTCATAAATAATGGCAACCTGTTAACCAACCTCCAGGTTCCCAGCACCTCACCCGCAACTATTGATGGTACAAATATCTCAGCAAGGGGTTCAGCAATCACTTCTGCAGCTTCCCACAAAGTTCTGGGTGCAAGCACTAGAATGTTTCTGCAAGATTTAAAGATCTGCACAATATGGAAGCAAGATACAAAAATACAGGAGGTTTCAAACACTGAGATGCATTTTTCCATGAAGTTGAGCATTATCTGCATGAAGTTGCATCAGCTTACATGGAGATTGGCTGGTACATAACGTACTAGCTATTACCTCATGCATGGCAACTTAATGTTACAAGAGTAGTAACTATCAAGCTCAGATAGGAGTTGTGAAAGGTACCTGCTACACCTCTCAATAATGGAGCTACAGCAAATATGTTAACTGTTTTGCAATAAGCTGTCTTCAATCTCTTTTACAGTCCAAACTAGAACTGCTCCAAAGAACTTTTGCTGGCTACGTTCTTTGATTCAAAATCACATGCAATATTACCATTAAAAACTGTCAAATAAATCTAATTTCTCACTGTTTGTATTTGTCATTATGTCCCAAAATGAGCTAAAAGATGACACCCAAGTTGTACAATGTTGAATGTGAATAGTTTTATTTCTCATTCTCTTCTTTCAAACGCAGGCTGCATTATTTCCTAGAAAACTAAACAATGAAACTTCATGATAGTTATACAGGAACTCTGTCCTTCTTAAACCCATCCTATCTTTTTATTGTCCACACACATACAAACACACCCACACACACACCTCAAATATTGCCACTCAGCGGAAGAGAGTGATCTCATAGATAGTGTATTGGGTACCAGAGAAAACGACTGAAGAAATATGATCTCTATGGAACATAGAGACATACAGACACAGACCCTTCAGTCCAACCAGTCCATGCCGAATATGATTCCAATCTAAACTTGTCCCATCTGCCTGCTCCTGGCACATATCCCTCCAAACCTTTCCTATTCGTGTACTTTTGAACATTGTAATTGTAGCCCCATCCACACCTTCCTCAGGAAGTTCATTCCACACACGAACCACTCTCTGTGTAAAAAATTTGCCTCTCACATCTGTTTTTGATCTCCCTCCTCTCACATTAAAACTGTGTCCCCTGGTCTTGAAAACCCCCATTCTAGGGAAAAGACAACTACCATTTACTATATCTATACCTCTCATTATTTTATAAACTTCTATAAGGTCACTCCTCAACCTCTTACGCTCTAGTGAAAAAAATGCCCCAGCCTATCCAGCCTTTCCTTATAACTCAAATGTTCCAGATCTTTCAACATTCTGGTAGATCTCTTCTGAAGCCTCTCCAACTTAATAATACCCTTCGTATAACTGGGTGACCAGAACTGGATACAGTATTCCAGAAGAGGCCTCACCAATGTCCTGTACAACCTCAACATGGCTTCCCAACTCCTATACTCAAAGGACTGAGCAAGGAAGGCAAGTGTACTAAATACCTTTTTAACCATTCTGTCTATATGTAATGCAAACTTCGAAGAATTATGTACCTGCACTGTTAGGTCCATCTGTTCTACAATACTACTCAATGCCCGACCATCAACTATATAAGACCTACCCTTGTTAGCTGTACCAAAATGCAATACTTCACATTTATCTGGATTGAACTCCATCTACCATTTTTCAGCACATTGACCCATCTGATCAAGATCCCTGTATAATCTTAGGAAACCTTCTTCACTGTCTATAGTGCCACAGATTTTTGTGTCGTCCACAAACTTACTAACCATGCTTTCTATATACTCATCCAAATCATTTATGTAAATGACAAACAAAAGTGGACCTAGAACTGTTCCCTGTGGAACACCGTTGGTGACAGGCCTCTAGTCCGAAAAGTAACCCTCCACCATTACTCTTTGTCTCTTGCCGTTAAGCCAATTATGTATCCGATTGGCAAGCTCACCCTGAATCCCACGTGACCGAACTTTACTAATTAGTCTACCATGCAAAACCTTGTCAAAGGCGTTATTAAAGTCCAAGTAATCATCTATTACTCTCTCTCATCAATCTTTTTGGTCCTCAAATAACTCAATCAAGTTTGTGAGACATGATTTTCCTCACCCAAAACCATGCTGACTGTCCCTAATCAATTTTTATCACTCTAAATATCCATAAATCCTATGTTTTAAAATCATCTCCAACAATTTATCCACAACCAAAGTCAGAATCACAGGTCTATAGTTCCCTGGATTCTCCCTACAACCTTTCTTAAACAAACGTACAACATTAGCTGCCCTCCAGTCATCAGGCATTTCATCTGTCGTTACAGATAATACAAATATTTCTGCAGGGATTCTCACAATTTCCTCATTTACTTCCCACAACTTTCTGGGATACATTAGATCGGGTCCTGGAGATTTATCCACCTTTATGCTCTCTAAGCCCTCCTGAATGTCCTCTTCTATTGAATTGAATCATTTATTGCCACGTGTATTCAATATAAAATAAAGTGAAAATTGAGTTCTGTCGCCGTGCATAGGCGTCATTCACATTAACTTAGAATAAAATAATTTTAAAAATCTTAAAGGGAGTCCAACTTTTCCTTCTCCGCCGCTACAGTCCCACTCCAGGCCTCCCAGCCCACACTATGCCGCTGGAGCCAGTACCTCACTCCACACAGAAACAAGCGTCCTGCTCTATGCTTCATAAGCCGACTGACTGACTCTGTAGTCACACTCCCTCTGAAGACACTGCTGCCGCTCTGGAGCCCATCGAAGCAGCCTTTCCACTGGAGAGCTCTCTTCATCAGGTAAGTTTGAGAAAAGAAAGGGGAAAAAGGGTAAAGAGAAAGAAAAGAACAAAAAAGAAAAATAATGCAGATGAAGAGGACAAGCCTGGACGCAAGAGCCCAGACACTGCCTACTCCACGGCCACCATCTTGACTAGATGTGAACTGTTTTTAAAACATCAAAATTTATTTTTCTACATTCGCTAGCCTCCATTTCTTTCTCCACAGTAAAAACAGATGCAAAATATTCACTTAGTATCTCTCCCATCTCCTGGGGTTCAACACAAAGATTTTAAGAGGCCCTGCTATCTCTCTTTAGTTACCCTTTTGCTCTTAATGTATTTGTAGAATCTCTTTGGATTATCGTTAACCTTATCTGCCAACGCTATCTCATATCCTCTCTTTGCCTTCCTGATTTCTTTCTTAAGAATGCCCCTACACTCTTTATATTGATCAACAGTCTCAATTGAACCAAGCTATCTATACCTAAAATAAGAGTCTCTTTTATTCTTGACGAGAACCTCAATATCTCCAGTCATCCATTATTGTTTAATCTTACCAGCCTTACCCCTCACTGTAACAGGAACATAATGCCCCTGAACTCTTGTCATCAAACTCTTGAGAGCCTTCCACTTGTCAGACATCCTTTTTACCTGCGAACGATCTACTCCAGTCAACTTTTGAAAGTTAAAGACCGAAAGAACTGCGGACGCTGTAAAGCAGGAACAAAAACAAAGTTGCTGGAGAAGCTCAGCAGGTCTGGCAGCATCTGTGAAGGGAAAAACAGAGTTAACGATTCAGGTCCGGTGACCCTTCCTCAAAACTTGTAAATTCAAAACGTAAATTCTGTTTTTTCCTTCACAGATGCTGCCAGACTTGCTGAACTTTTGAAAGCTCTTGTCTCATACCATTAAAAGTTGCCTTACTACAATTAAAACCTTTTACTTTTATGGAAGGATTATCCTATTCCACAACATTGTGAAAACACTTTCAACTGGAGAGCCTAGTAATCCAGATATTTTGTTTTTTTTCAGATTTCTTTTGAAAGAGGTAAACATAGCTGCAGGCATATGCTGACAAAAATGGTGGGTCAAATGATAAAACCCTAATCAGCTATTTTCACTGGGTACACAACTGGACAAATGTGTGTCAGTCAATGCTGCCGATCAACTGCAGGATGCAGCTTGCAGCTAGCTGATCAAATTTATTGCTGTAAGGAAAAGGCTCTCTCAGCTCAAATATGATTACGTTGGCATGAATATGATATCCACTTCAAACACATTTAATAATTATATCATACATAAGTTTCAGAGTTCAAACACCATATTCTGATGCCAAGATGAAGCATGATGGCATATTAAATATAGAACACAAGTATTTTATTTTATTCTTCATAGAATGTGGGAATTGCTGGCAATGCCAGCAACTGTCATCTATCCTTAACTGGCCTTCAGAAGCTGATCGTCTTGAAGTTCTGCAGTCCATGTGGTGTGGGTGTTTCCACAGTGCTGTTAGGAATGGAGTTTGGATTTTGATCCAGTGACAGTGAAGGAACAAGCAATGTAGTTTCAATCTGGATGATGTGTGATTTGGAGGGAAACCCAAAGGTAGTGGTATTCCCAGGCATCTGCTTCCCTTGTCCTTCTAAATGGCAGAGGTTTTGGAAAGTGCTGTTGAAAGAGTAAATTGTTGGTTTGATACAATTCATTTTACACACTACTATGACTGTTCATCAGTGGCAGAAGCAGTGAATGTTTAAGTTGGTGGATGCAATGCCAATCCATATGATTGGCAACTTAAACATTCATTGCCTCCACTACTAATGTCTAATCATATGGATTGTTCATCCTGGATGGTACCAAGATTCTTTGACAGTAGAAAGTAGAAGTAATCACTTTGTAGATAGTAGAAAGGCTTTAGGAAATGTGGAGATAAGTTACACACCTCATAATTTCCAGTCACTGACCTATTATGAAAGTCGCAGTATTTATATGGTTTGTCTAGTTCAGTTTCCAGTCAAAAAGTAACCCTCAGGATGTTGACAGTTGATGATTCAGCAATGTCAAGCAATGCCAATTAATGTGAAGGAGAAATTATTGAATTCTTTATTGTTGGAGATGGCCATTGCCTGACATGTATGGCATGAATATTACTTGTCACTTTTTAGACCAAGCACAGATGTTAGCTAGGTCTTGCTGCATAATGGATATAGACCAATCCAGGAACTGAGGTTTTATGAATTGTTCCTGCTGTGATAAAATGTACGTGCACCTTTCAAGGACATACTTTAAAATGCTGTCAATCACAGTATCAATGTACGAGTGATATGCAGTAGTCCTTTGATTCTCAATTCAATCTAGTTTTGTCAATTTAGATAATTTAGCTTGCATCAAAGGATCCTTAAGCCATGTTGTCTTGTTGCGCAACTACAAAATTCACTTAAGTTTGTTTGAATCAATATATCTGGAGGCAGATTTTCTGAAGGAAAAATTATCGAAACAATAAATAATTGTCATTTTTAGTGAGCTTCTTCAAATTTACTAGTTTTTCTTAGCTTGCTGTCTTAGTGCTCACTCACTTTGCATCTACTTAAATGATAACAGCATCTGTGCCTTGCTTTGTCTTACCTTTTTGCATTTTGCCAGCACACTAAGAACATGCAGTCTGACATACTTAGGGTCTTTGCTGCTCAGTGCAGTCACAAAGCTAAGCAGTTTATCATGGTTGTCAGCAGTGATCAGTTAAAGGAGTAGACATGTTGCTGTGTGACACCATGCTACACCAATGTTCACTGTTAGCATGTGACAGAAGCTTAAATAGCGAACATACTGTGCATCAACCAAATGGCCGTGTCTCAAAGTCAAAGAGTAGCTGATCTCAACTATGTCATGGGGACTGTCATCAGTCAGGATTACACAATTAGTCTGGGATACGTCTGATCTCTGTCCAGGGGCTTGGATACAGTCAGGCAGTGGTATAGAGTAGTCACGGTCAGGAGTTTTGTATCACTGCAATCCAGAGAGTTGGCCATGGTCAGCCCTACTGGTCCAGTACAACCAGTCTAGGAATTGGCAGGAATAAAGAAGGGAGGTGCACAGAGATCAGTCAGCGATCCAGCCACTTATCAGTTGAGACTGCTCATCCAAGTCAGTCAAGGGGATGTGCCACAGTTAGTACTTGAAATCTGCTTACTGAAAGTGAAATGGGTAACAGGGGCAATTTTAATGAAATGATATTGCAGCAAAACTATACCATTCCAGTCAACAGCTGAGTTCACCAGATACAGCAGGGTTAGCTCATGATGCTCTCATAAATATTTCCTGTATATTTGCATTTGTGCGGTGAGGAACAAAATTGAGTAGAGGAGGACATTCTTAGATCAACAGGTTTCCAATCCATTTGTAGTAAATCTACCATGTGACCAATGAAAAATAACAGGGTAACATTGCCAGAAAATACTTTTGTCATGAATACACTTGTAATATTTTACTGGCAGGTTTCTAACATCCATGAATATTCACAACAGAGAGAAGACCCTTCTCTGCTGTCTTGCTTAAGAATAACAATTGGTAGGTTTTTGATTCAATGTTTTTCTAACTATGTCCATGGACTATGGGAGCAGATTAGAAACAAATTTCTCTGATCTGTGTTGCCACAATATATCATGCTTGCCACCATTAATTAAGTCTATGGTCATTGTATGTAAGCCATAAATAATGTGTTCCAAATGTCTTGCAGCAACAGCATAATTCTGTCCATCTAAGCTTCGTCCATGTCTGTAATGGAGCAGGAAGAAATTTGTGCCTGACAGATAAAAATACAAATATCACAAATAGCTTTTCAGCACTGTAGCATTAAGTGACTTGTATGATTTAATCTTGTCCTTAGTTACCTGCACATGAATAGAATGTAGTCAGTGGATGGAATGTTGTGGATTGTTATAAACTATATAATTGCTGTTAGAGGAGCAGATGGCCACATCTATGTTATTAACAAGAGCCTGCACTTCTGGAAATTCTGCCACTTGGTGAAAATGCTGGACTCTTTCCATTGCTTGAAAAAATCAATTCTGTTGGCAAAGAAAATTTTTGCTTCTTTTTAATGCATCGGTGCACAAAAGATGAACAATCTGACAAATATCATCAGTGATGGCTTGGGATGATCCAATAGTACAAAATTGTAATGCTCTGATTACCTTCACATTTACAGTGCTGACCCTTGATGGAAATTGTCTTGGGGTTATTCCTGAAGAAATTCAATGACAGCATGCCATAGAAAGCATTGACAATGAAGGTAGATTTCTGCCGACAAAACTAGGCTTAATATATTGTTCTTGGCTGACAATGTCTCGAATACAATTGCACCTGCCTTTCTTCTCTCCTCAATAAGTCTGCACTGTCACAGGAATTCCTAAAGGAAATATCACATTGCACAATTAGTTAGGGTCTCCTTGATAACTAAGTCAGTCTGATATTGTACGTGGACAGAGTGCTTTGTAATGAAGCACAAGCAGGTTGATACAAAACAGCCCAGACCATACTAAGCTTGTGTAGTCTTCAATGAAATAGTAATTGAATGGTGCAGGAAGAATTCTTTACAGTCCATGGTGAGTCTTACTTTGCTTTATTATGATTGATTATTTAATTGATCTACCAAAATTAATTTACTCTGAATGGACAGTCCTTCTCTTCACCTATTCTGACAATGAACAGTTTTGAATTGGAGCTTATACAAAATGTACAATACTGTGGATGCAGAAAATCTTCAAAATGTCACATTTGTCTCAGACCATTAATATTGGAGAGAGAGAGAAAGAGATATTGCCAGACGTGCTGAATATTTCCAAATCTTTTTGGTTTTATTTTTGACCTAGAACTTATTTATTTGTGTAGTGCTAGCCAGTGGTGGTACTTTATTGAATTTATTATGCACTGTGCTAAGGCTGTGGTCACCAGATTTTTAATATTACCACTCATCTATTCAGTTCAGTGCTCAACAGTAATTCCAGCACGTGAACACGAAAACACATTGTGAAACATAATTGTGATTTGTCCAGCTAAATGCTAAATTCTGCACCATTTGGCATAGAATGTGTACTATACATGGCACCCACATATAGGATGCTTTGGCACTCATTTATGCCTCCGAATGGGGTCTGGAGTTAACCAACTTATAAGCCATTCAATGAATTTTGGAGGCAGTTAACCAATGTCTCTGCACCAAGATTAAAATTATTTGATGTTTAGTGACTTAAAACTCCAGATTTACTCAAATGCTGTGTGTTAATCAATTGAAGAATGTATTTTTCTCTGACAAGGACAGAAATAACTCAAAACACTCAGCAGGTCAATCAGTATCTGTGGCAAGAACATATAAGTTAATGAGTAGGTTCTTCATTGGATTTTTAAAGTTCTTTGGAAGGATCTGTACCTAAAATATTAATTGACCTATACAAGACCAAAATATCATGACCACTGGAAGCCGGAACTAAAAACAGAAGATGCTGGAAATACTCAGCAGCGGAAACAGAATTTGTAGGGAGAGAAACAGAGTTATTATTTCACATCAATGACCTCCCTGGCTTGCTGAACGTTTCCAGTATCTTCTGTTTCACTAGATTTCATTCATCTGCTCTCTCAACAGATATTGATGAATCTATTGACTGTTTTCAGTTGTTGCTCTTTCTGTTTCATGTTTTCAGAATTTTGTTTTTTATACATTCACTGGATATTAATATCAATAGCCAGGCCAGTATTTGTTGCAACTACATTATTGTGGGTCTGGAGGCCACACTAGGTAAGGCTAGTAAATTTCCTTGTCTAAACTGCATTGATGAACCAGATGGGTTTTTCATTTACTCGACAATCAGCAATGAATTCATGGACATCATGAAACTCTTAACACCAGACTTTTTCATTTAGTTGAATTCAAATTCCACCATCTGCCATAGTGGGATTTGAACCTGGGCCTCTAGACTAATTGTCCAGTGATAATACCAGTAGGCCATCGCCTCCCATGAAATAGAGATTAATAGTTTTGTTTTATTTTTGCTTAGAGTTCTCACTAACATTACCAGGACTGTTATTTTAGACTGGGATTCGACAGCCAGATTATATCAGCTTGTACAGGTATGACTGACAACTGGAAAGATATGTATAGTTTTGAGAATTGTGCAAATCAGATACTATTGCTGGAAAGTTCTAACTGCAAGTATTCCAGCAATTCCTTCAGTTGAAAAGGCTATAATTAGGTCACAATTTTCCACATGATTTATGAATACAACATATTTTAATTCCCCACTTCATAAAAATGAACTGAACCACTTAATTACTCCTTCATAACTGTGCTACTATCAAGCATTCCCTCTGGGAGAAGTTTTAGTTTGGGTTATGTCATGCAGATAGAACAATTCATTTGAGACTCATTGTCATGAAGAAATTTCACTAAACTGAACATAACAATTTTCCCCATTAAGTACAGTGTTATTTGGAACTGTATACAACTCTTTGTTTGAAATACAGGAAACAAAAATTACTTTTAGCTACCTCTCTATCACTCACCTTTTTTAATCTATTTGCTTCTGAAAAGTGTTTGATAACTCTCTTTGAGCTTCCAGTAGAGCAGCCTGTAAATATGGCACAACCACATATTCTTGAGCCTGAGAAAACAAATGTAACTTGACAAGCATTTCCAAGTCACATTTCAAATCATGAACAATACCCAAGAAATGGCTGCTATTGTTGACATTAGACTTCAGATGCCTGTCTTGTGAAGTAATCTGAAAAGAAATTGTTCATTTCTTTGACTCTGAAGCAAGAGGCTAGAAATAATTTGGGGTTTGGAAGGAATGTGGGATAAGGGGACCATTACTGGATCAGTAATGCAGAACCCTAGGCCTTTTCTAGTGACATGGGGTACAATCCCACGAGGGCAAAGTGAAATTTGACAGATCAGCCATGATCCTACTGAATGACAGTGCAGACTAAAGGGATCAAACATCCTGTTCCTGCTTCTAATCAGATCAGCCAGAATCTTATTGGAAAGCAGAGCCCTACTTCTGCAAATGTATGATTGTCGCTCAACTCTATTAAATGGGCAGATAAAACTACAGGGAATCAACCAAATCACAAACTGAGGAACAGTTGAGAAGTAACATGTAGAAAGAGTTAAAAGCTTTTATGTATCGGTGAGAATTATTGGGAGTGTAGTCTTGGCTTTACAAATATGAAAAATTTGCTAGGTTATCCAGTTGTACATGTGTAGAAGGAGCATGACCAGGCCAAATACCTGAATTAGTCTTAAGTAACGCTGTCAGAATGAGATCAAGTATCTGGTTATTCTCTGCTACCTGCATACCACCACATTTCCAGCTTGTGCCTTAGATGTGCAAGAACCTTTCCAAACATTTCAAACTCAGCGGACCAGATGTTCCAAACCCACTAAGCAAACCATGTCAGGAAAGCAAAAAAAAAATCAGGTGTGGACAATTGCAATTTCAAAGCTGCAACACCACACTGCCACCTGCTATTGTCCAGGTTGGGGAACATGGCACAATTGAAGCAGCAATTTGAATCCCTGCTGGAAATTCAAGTTTCCTTTCCCAGAAGAGGTGGTTTCCTGTGGCTGTGGGAACTCTTCCAGATAAATCAGGCTGTGAACCTAATGGGTCAAGTTAGCTAGATAAGTTTAAAACATCATGCCAATGCTCCTCATATTGCCCTTCTCCTCTCTAGCTCTTCTACTCCTCCCATTCAACTCTCATGCCCATTAGCATCTCTATACTTATCCTCCAGTATCCAATACTTATTGAACCAATGAGCCATGTTATCCATCTGGAAAATCAATGAAACAGCCCTAAAACTGCCAAAAAAAGCAAGCACATTTTGAAAATCTTTTTTTTGAAAAAGAAAACTGTTCATCTTACAGCTTCTTCAAACTGATAATCAAACACAGGCTTTCATAATATTAATACAATTAACTAATTAGTGGTAGACAGGGATACGACCACTGCACCACACGAGCCCCTGTAATTAATTAATCTAAACTTCTAATCTTGTCCATATTGGTAATGAAAACTCATCAAAGAAAAAATATAATGTATTATAACTTTAAAACAACCAAACCAAGTCCGGGCCTCTTCCTTGCAACTGCGTAGAAGTTGCCTACATGGCTGAGTCCGTTATCCATTCTTGGCACACAGTCAAGCATCTGACAACTATAATCAACAGAAATAAGCTGGGCAATAACTTGACTCAGGAGTGCCAACACCAAGAGGAAAATCCAGCCCAGAATATGTTAGGAAAAAGAATAGGGGAGACAGTGGCATAGTGGTAAAGTCGCTTGGCTGGCAATTAGAGGCCTAGCTGCTGTGAATTAAAATCTCACCATGGCAGCTGGTAGAATTTAAATTTGGTCAATAAATCTTAAACTATAAAAATTTGGTCCCCAGTAGTGGGGATAATGACAGCTATGATCAAATTGTGTAAAAGTCCTTCTTGTTCCCTTCAGGAAAGGAAATCTCTCATTCTTACCTGGTCTGGCCTACATGTTTCTCCAGATCCACAGCAATGTTATTGATTCTTCACAACTCCTTGAAATGTCTTATCTTGCCACTCAGTTCAGGGGCAACTTGGCCACAGCAACAAATGCAGGTTTTGCCAGCAATGGCCATATTCCATTAAAGAATAAAAATAAGACCAGGTCACTCAGTCTGTCAAGGCTACCCTGTTATTCAGTTAGAGACTAGCTGATCTGTATTTTACCTCTGTATTGGTTTTTGTTCCAATTTTCTAAATATTCTTGGTTCAGTTGTCAATGCTATGCTCAACATAAAGATTGGCGACGGTGTGGATCTGAATTTATTCTAATTATATGTAGGATTTTCAGTAGGCTGAAGAGGATAGTGTTATCCTATAAAAAGCCAACTGTACAAACGGTGGAAGAGTTTGATGATAGTTCACGCTGCAGAAAATGTCACTCATGTTATTCTTTGGGAAACAGGTATTCGTATGCAAAATTGTACTTCTGTTATCAGGAATTGCCTTCATACTTATACAGTATTTATAGGAATGCTGTTTATAAGCATTATTTAGGAGAACCTTCTGGCTTATGAGACCACTGGGTTCTCAAATCAATCCGTCATGACATCACTGGATCCATGAATGCCCTGCTATTTTGAAAAGATCTATGTACTCTACATCTAATGGATCCTTTCCCCCTTGGAAACTGCTAAAGTTGCCCTCTCTCTCGTAAACCTGGCATTTATCACTTCTATGACGAATCTCTGCACTATGTAGCTAACTCCCCACTGATATGGCCTGGAAACATGCCGTGTAATAAAAAAGTTAAAGCTGTTGTGACATTCAGAGCGACTGGGAAATCATTACATTTGTGAAGGTGGTCTATCGACCAGCCTGCAGCAGGTGGTATAGTTCATTCACTGCATTTCTTTTGAAGTGATAATAATAGGTTCACTCAGACATGCCTGGGACTACATTCAGTCCCAGGGATGCCAGAAGAGTTGATTAATTTACCCTCTGATATTCCCGTACACTTGAAGATTGTTTCTCCTCATAAAGTGTTTCTTCTCATCTAGGATATGAAGGCCAGTTGGAATCCCCAAAGTAATTTTCATCCTCCCATCTTGGCTGGTAACACCTGCTGCAACGGCAATAAATAGGAGTGTAGCTGAGCGTGATTGGCAGAATTTCAACTTTCCATCAAAATAAAGTTTTTATAGTGCTCAAAGTGGCAATATAGGTAGTTAAAATACTTAGTGGGATAAATTGTGGTAAAATTGATGCAATTCAAACTGGGGAGAGCCACCTTTAATGTAACCCTTCAAAGAAAGCTGGATACTTTCAAGTAAATGTTCCATCACACAAGGATGAACAAGACACTGAGGGAACAGTGTGCTTCATCACCCACCCCATATCAAACCTCAACACAGGCAGTTGCCCAAGGCTGGAATCAAACCTGGGCCCCTAGCACTGTGAGGCAGCAGTGCTAACCAATGAGCCACTGTGCCATTTTGTGGTAAGTGACACACCTCCTGGTTCCTCAAAACCTATCCACAATTTGAAACGTATTAGGAGTATGATAAAATAATCTTTATATGTCTTGATCGTTGTAGCTTCATCAAAATTCAAGAAGATTGACATCATGAAAAGCAACACAACCAGTTGACTGGCATTCCACACCACAACCCAAATTTTCTCTCCCTCTACCACTGGTTCACAAAATTGCAGTATGTAGCACCTACATGACTCATTACAGTAACACGCCAACAATTCATTGACATGGTACCTCCTAAATCTGCAAACTCTACTACGGAGAAAGACAAGAGCAGCAGGAGCAAGAGAATATCACACACTTGGCCAAGTCTCACATTCTCCTGATTTTGCTTTATCATTGCTGGAATGAAATTCTGAACTCCCTCCAAACTGTGGGAGGACCTTTACCACATAAATTACATGCTACATTTTCAAGAAGAGATTTACCATCACCTTCAAGGGCAACTAGAGATGAGAAATAAATGCTGGCCTTTCCAGTAATACAACATGTGAATGAATACATTTTAAAACAAAATTTTCCAGCTCTTTCCCTATAGACCCAGAAATTTTCTTTTTGACATACACAGCAAATACTTTTTAAAAGTTAATATTGAACCTGCTTCTACTTCAGTCAGGTATTTCAATTAATAACTTAATGTGCAACAAATTCTCATCATTCCTCTAGTGTGTTATCAATTATTTTTCAATCTGTCTCTTTTGGTTACTGGTGCCACTCTAGCCATTGGGAACCATTTCTCCTTATAACCTCTATCAAAAACCTTCAATTTCAATAATTGTGTAAAACACCTCTTCCTACAACTTATACTTGCACAGTGCCGTTAACATAATGAATTGTCCCAAAGCACTTCACAGCAGTGTAGAGCCATGTAAGGAGATATTTACACAGATTATCTCAAAGGTTTTTTGAAACAGGTCAGTCTCAAGAAGTGTCATAAAGAAAGTAAGAAAGTTAGAGAGGTGCAAGGTGGGTAGTCCAGAACCAGAAGCTTAGCCAAACGAAGCATGACCACCAATGAGGAAGCAATTAAAATTGCATAAGAAGGCAGAATATGAGGAGCTTTGCCACATCCAGGGGAACAATCCCAGCTTCCGTGGCTCATCAGTCAAAAGAGCTTATTATTCTACACAAGGTCCAAGCACTTTTGAGGCATGTATTGATGATAAAATAATGAGGAGAAACCAAAGAATTTAAGTATACTGAGATTCCTTTATCGCTAAGTAAATTATGAACGCCCTCCCAAAATTCAAGACACAAACTGTTACGGTTCAAGAAGGCAGCTCACCATGACCTTCTCAAGGACATTTATGAATGGGAAATAATTATCGACCTCACCAGTGATACACAAATCCCATGAATAATTATGAAATCATAATGTATCTTGGTGATCTTGTCAGTTTAATCTTTTACAACAAACTGTTACAATTTTTTTTTAAAAAAGACTAATCAGGACATGGAGCATCACTAGCAACACTAGCATTTATTTCCCTTGGGAAGATGGTGTTGACCCACCTTCGTGACAACTGAGTCACTTCCTAGATCATTTCAGAAGAGCTAAAGACCAGACTACATAAAGAATTCTTCCCTAAACAACATTAGCAAACCAGACAGGTTCTTTACAACAATCCAGTCATTACATGGTTACAATTACAGATGCATTTTTAAGTTGTAGGTTTATTTCATCAACCGAATTTAAATTCTCCAACAATCTCGGTTGGATTTGAAAGAATCTCTCTGGATTTCTAGTCCAGTAATATCTACCATACCAAACCCTTACAATTAGCACTCTATTAAAATCTAAGCAACTATAATTAATTAGCATTAAATTGAACATGATTTCTCCTTTTTTCTGTCTAGTAATATTGTTTTGATTGAATATTTTTGTTCAAATATTGAGTGGAGCAACACTACTGTGGAAATTGTCTGCAAGGGTTGCCAAAAACAAAAGAAGCTGAATAAATATCAGTATGGCTAGTCATTAACCCTGCATGCATCAAACATATTATCACTCCTACCAAGCAGTTCTGCCAATAATTACACCAGCAGTCAACCCTGAATGAAATATTATTTAGAAATGCATTGAAATTCTCAATGGCATGCTTATAAGGATTTCCAACAGCCTATTGTATCATGCAATTTAAAACAAAAGGATAAGGGGACAGGGCAAGAAACTGAGATGGAAGATTAAACATGAACTTATTGAAAGGTGGAGCTGCTGCAGGACCATGTGGCCTACGTCTGTTCATATTCCTATAGATATTTGCTCTTAGCTGTCTGTGAAGAAGTGGATCAGGAGAAAAATGTTGCATTCAAAATCATGGCCTTCTGCGTCAATAATCAAAATGATCAATCTACTTATGACTAACCCTGTACATTACATTCTGAAGATCACATGTATCATCCAAATCAGATTTTCACCTAGAAAGGCAGAAAATTACACTCGTCTTGCAGTAGGATAAAAATAATACATTAATTTATTTATAAGTAGAATTCATAGGACACTGATAGACACAAAGAATGTCTCTTCCTTCGAAAATATCAAAAAAAAAATCAGTGCACAAGAGAGTAAATGCTTTCTCTCAGAGAAAATTGTTCATATAATTCATAGGTCTTTTAGATGATGCACTAATTCATAGATATGCATAAATATAATAGCATTATAGAAAGAAGCAAGCAGGTGTGAGCATAAATATTATCATGGATCTGTTGGGATGAATGGCTGATTTGGGTTGTAAATACTAAGTAATGTTATTTAATAATAATTCAGAAAATGTATGCTACAGTAGTGCTACCAATTATGCTACTAACTTTGGTCAGGGACCCAGCTGGAGTTTGTAGGATCAGTGTGAGAAAGAAAACATAGAAGCATAGAAAATAGGAATAGAAGTAGGCCATTCAGCCCTTCAAGCCTGTTCTGGCATTCAAAATGTTCATGCTGATCATCCAATTCATTACCCTGTGCCTACCTTTCTCCATATATCCTTTGATCCCTTTATCTTCAAGAACTATATCTAACGCATTCTCAAAAATATTCAAAATTTTGGCCTCAGCTGCTTCCTGTGGTAGAGAATTTCACAGGTTCACCACTCTCTGGGTGAATAAATTTCTCTTCCTCTCAATCCTAAATGGCTCACAATGTGTTCTTAGATTATGACCCCTGGTTCCAGATCTCCCAGTCACCAGGATTATCCTTCCAGCATTTACGCTGACTAGTTCTGTTAGGAAATCACCCTCAATGTTCTAAATGACAGTGAATATAACCCTAATCGATCCAGTCTCTAATCATGTATTGGTCCTGCCAACCTAGCACTCAATCTGGCAAACCTTCTTCACACTCTCCCCATAGCTAGAACATCTTTCCTCACTTAAGGAGCTCAAAACTGCACTCAATACTCCAGGTGTGGTCTCACCAGGCTCATGCACAATGTCACTATGTAGGGCAACATATCATTTGTTTCCTTCGCTGCCTGCTGTACCTGCATGTTTACTTTCAGTGACTGATGTACAAGAACACCCAGCTATCCTTACATCTTATCCTTTCCCAATCTATCACCACTCAGTTAATAATCTGCCTTCCTGTTTTTGGTAGCAAAGCAGATAATCTCACATTTATCCACATTACCCTTTATCTGACAAGCATTTACCCATTCATTCGTATTGTCCAAATCACACTGAAGTATCGCTCCATCCTCCTCACAGTTCACTCTCTCACTCACATTTGTGTGGTCTGCAAACCTGGAGACATTGTTTAGTTTCCGCATCTAGATTATGTTTGTGAACATCTAGGACACAAGCACAGATCCCTGTGGTACCCCACTGTGGATGCCTGTGAAGTACACATAGAAAAATATTAATTGATTCTTGGTCTTTGTTTCCTGTCTGTCAACTAGTTCTCTGTCCATGTCAGCACACAACCCTGAATCTGATGTGCTTTAGTCACAGAGTGATAGAGATATACAGCACAGAAACAGACCCTTTGGTCCAACTCATCTATGCCAACCAGATATCCTGAACAATTCTAGTCCCATTTGCCACCATTTGGCCCATATCCCTCTAAACCCTTCCTATTCATATACCCATCCAGATGCCTTTTAAATGTTATAATTGTACCAGCCTCCACCACTTCCTCTGGCAGCTCATTCCATACATGCACCATCCTCTGCGTGAAAAGGTTGCCCCTTAGGGCCCTTTTAAATCTTTCCCTTCTCACCTTAAACCTGTGCCCTCTAGTTCTGGCCTCTCCCACCCGAGGGAAAAAAAAACATGTCTATTTACCCTATCCATGCCCCTCATGGTTTTAGAAACTTCTATAAGGTCACCACTCAGCTTCCGACGCTCCAGGTAAAATAGCCCCAGTCTATTCAGCCTCTCCCTATAGCTCAAAACCTCCAACCCTGGCAACATCTTTGTAAATCTTTTCTGAACCCTTTCAAGTTTCACAACATCTTTCCCATAGCAGGGAGGCCAGAATTGATTGCAGTATTCCAACAGTGGCCTAACTAATGTCCTGTACAGCCGTAACATGACCTCCCAATTCCTATACTCAATGCACTGACTAATAAAGGCAAGCATACCAAACACTTTCTTCACTATCCTAACTACCTGTGACTCCACTTTCAAGGACCTATGAACCTGCACTCCAAGGTCTCTTTGTTTAGCAACACTCCCCAGGACCTTACCATTAAGTGTGTAAGTCTTGCCCGGATTTGCCTTTCCAAAATACAGCACCTCACATTTATCTAAATTAAACTCCATCTGCCACTCCTCAACCCATTAGCCCATCTGATCAAGATCCCGCTGTACTCTGAGGTAATTTCTCTGCTGTCTGCTAGACCTCCAATTTTGATGTCATCTGCAAACTTACTAACCATACCTCCTATGTTCACATCCAAATTATTTATATAAATGATGAAAAACAGTGGACCCTTCTGGCACATCACCGGTCACTGGCGTCCAGTCTGAGAAGGAACCTTCCACCACCTCCCTCTGTTTTCTACCTTTGAGCTGGTTCTGTATCCAAATAGCTAGTTCTCCCTCTATTCCATATGATCTAACCCTGCTAAAAATTTCACATGCTAATCTCTTCTGTGGGACCTTATTGAATGTCTAAGTAAACCACACTCACTGGTGTCCCCTTATTAACTCTACTGGTTCCATCCTTGAAAAATTCCAATAGATTTGTTGAGCATGATTTCACTTTTATAAATCCATAGACTCAGTCCAGTACTGTCACTGTTTACCAAGTGCTCAGCTACTAAATCTTTTAGAATGGACTCTGCCATTTTCTCAACCACAAATGTCAGGCTAACCAGTCTATCATTCCTTGTTTTCCCTCTACTTCATTTTTTAAATAGTAGAGTTACATTTCCAATCCATAGGAAATGTCCTGGAGTCTACAGAATTTTGAAAGCTGATCACATCCACCATTTCTGGGGTCACTTAAGTATTCTGGGATGTAGATTATCAGGCACGGGGGGTTTATTGGCCTTTAAGCCCATCAAATTCCCCAAACTACTTCTCTACTAATACTGCTTTCCTTCAGTTCCTTCCTGCCACTAGACCATGTGTTCCCCAACATTTTTGCAAGGTGATTTGGGTCCACCTTTCTGAAGGCAGAGCCAAAGTATGTATTTAACACAACTGTTTGTTCTCCATTACAACTTTTTTTGTTTCTGACTGCAAGTTACATATGTCTTAATTACACTTTTCCTCTTCACATTCATGTAGAAGCTTTTACAGTCAGTTTAAATGATGCTAACAAGCTTATTTTAATGTTCTATTTACCACCCCCCCCACCCTAATCAATGCCTTTATCCTCCTTTCCCGAAATCTAAACTGCTTCCAATCTTCAGGTCTGCTGATTTTTTTTGGCCAATTTGTATGCTCCTTCCTTAGATCTAACATTATCCCTTATTGCCTTCGTTAAGCATGGTCAGACAACCTTTTCCATTTTCTTTTTGAGCCATACAGGAATGAGCAATTGTTGCAGTTATTCCATCCACTCTTTAAATGTTTGACTCGGTGGCTCAGTGGTTAGTACTGCTGCCTGACAGTGCTAGGGACCTGGGTTCGATTCCAGCCTTGGGCGACTGTCTGTCTGGAGTTTGCACATTCTCCCCATGTCTGTGTGGGTTTCCTCCAGGTCCTCTGGTTTTCTCCCACAGTCCAAAGATGTGCAGGTTAGGTGGATTGGCCATATTAAACTGCCCACTGTGTCTAGGGTGGGAAATATAGGGATGGTGTAAGGGATGTGGGTGGGATGCTCCTCAGAGTGGCAGAATGGCGTGCTAGCACACTGTCGGGATTCTATGACAAAGTGAATACTAATAAACAAGGAAGGTCTGTTCAAAGATTTAAGTCAAAAGTCAATATTGGAAGACAAGTCACTTAGCCTGACATCAGTTGTTGGTAGACTCCACAACTATGTATAATGTACTTTACATATACTTGTGATTGAAGCCAATCTGCTGCAGATCCTGTTTCTTTCTGTGACAAATAATTATTCAGATGTTCAGCACCACAGACAGCTGTTCAGCTGGCAAGCAACCAAAGCAAGAACATATACACCGAACAAAAACAGCCTTTCACTGTGCTAACCATTCATGTTACATCAGTGACATTTTAATAGCAAATTTTACTTAATTAGTACATTATGGTTAGGTACAGTGTTATTCCATTATTGTTGGTTTAAAGTTAACTTATACACAAAATCCTGCTTTCCTAAATGATTGCGAGGTCTCACAGAAAATTGAGTTTTGGAGTTGCGATCCAGTTTTTCCGTAATTAGGAGATAGAATAAACAATCCAGCAAAAAAAAAACAACCAAGATAAATTAGAAAAAAGAAGTGCAGGTGGGAGCTATTTTCTGAAATTGTTGTTCAAGTACAAAAGAAAAAAGAGAAATACAGCAGAAAGTTGGAGGGGTTCGGTTGTGGTGGAGGTAATTGAATTCTTTCTGAAGATTTCTGTCTCCCATCACATTGCAGTCTTAAAACATTTCTTGAAAAACCTATTACTTTAAACAAGCTTTTGTTCACCTATCCTAATATTTCTTTCCATGTCTCATTGTCCAGTTGTCTCACTGCATCTCAGGAACATCTTCCACATTAAGGACAGTATACAATATAGATTGTAGTAGTTAACAGGGAATTTTATTCTTCATTGAACATGCACTATAAATTACATAGCAACACTCAACAATGACATGGACATATTTTTAAGGTTACTATTATCAACTATGATAGAGAACATGGTCTTTAAAAAATGCAAAATAATCTTCACACAGAAATTGATTCACATTTGCACATTTTTAAGCATACATAAAGTAAATTTTAGCAACAATTTACGGCATGACTGAAAAGAAGCAATGCTTCAAGATTTAAAAGATGTTTACAGTACTTTCTAAAATTAGCTATAGTGTTGGCTAGTTATACGATTCTCTCAATCTCACTCATACAACCCATTTTCACACATCCTTTATGAGCTCTCACGTTGTGTTAGCAACTCCACACCAAATAGAGATTTTGTTAGTTCTATCAGATTACTGATTTATTCTAAAACACTTAACCATCAACATTCTCTTTAGTATAATCAACGCTTATTTTTGGAAGTTCAAATTTTTTTTTTTAAGTATGATCATCCTGTTCAGACCACAAATCTTTGTCCTCCATCTCTTTGTTTCTTCTTTCTCAGACTAAATAAGACTTTTTCCTTTATTCATTCACAGGATGAGGGCGTCGCTGTCTAGGCAGCATTTATTGCACATCC
>NC_063343.1:49975077-50055521 GCF_021869965.1 Rhincodon typus | reverse complement strand
GTGGGAGGCGGAAATCCGCCTCCCACTCTCTCCCTATTTATTTCAGAATCCGCCTCCCACTCTCTCCCTATTTATTTCAGAACCCCCTTCCCCTCCCCCTTTTCTGATGAAGGGTCTAGGCCCAAAACGTCAGCCTCTCTGCTCCTATGATGCTGCTTGGCCTGCTGGGTTCATCCAGCCCTGCACCTTGTTGTCGCAGTTACGAGTCAACCACATTGCTGTGGATCTGGAGTCACAGGTAGGCCAGACCAGGTGATGATGGCTGTTTCCTTCCCTAAAGGGCATTAGTGAACCAGATGGGTTTTTCCTGACAATCAACCATGGCTTCATGGCCATCGTTAGATTCTTAATTCCAGATATTTTATTGAATTCAAATTCCACCATCTGCCATGGCAGGATTTGAATCTGGGTCCCCAGAACATTATCTGGGTCTCTGGATTAACAGTCCAGCGATAATACCACTAGGCCATTGTCTGTACAACACCATGTTGTTCTTCTATCACATATCATTGCAGTTACACGATTGATTATGTCCACTTCCATGAAACTGCCCGCCTCTGCCCCTAATTACACAGCTTTATCATTTCCAAACTCTATTGAAGAAATTCCTTATTCCTTGGTTTCCCATCTTCCATGTAAGCTTCAGCACAAGCAATTGGAATCCACTCTCCCAGCATTTCTTTCCTTGCTGATTGACATTAATTCACAATGCAGACCAGAAACAATTTTAAAATTTGCACCCTCCTATTTAAACATCTTCAATACCTCATCCTTCTCTGTCTCTGTAATGAGCTCCAGCACCGCATCCTGCAACCAATCCCAAGTTTCTCAGACTTCAAACTTTAAGGTATTCCCGCCTTTAAACTCATTAATGATGATCATCATTTTAGCTGCCTCGCCCCCATTCACTGGAATTTCCTTTCTCAGCTATAATGAAATCACTCAACTTTCCATCTATTTAAATTAATTGATGGATTATAAGATGGGCTCAATGAATGGTATTTCATGTTCTATTCACCACCATCTGCTCTATCCATAAGACACAGGGGCACAATTAGGCCATTCAGCCCATTGAGTCTATCTGCCATTTGATCATCACTGATATATTATTCAATCCTTTCTCCTGCTTTCTCCCTATAATCCTTGATCCCCTTACCAATCAAGATCCTATCTATCTCTGCCTTAAATACACCCAATGAATTGGCCTCCACAGCCCTCAATAAGCACCCTCAGCCTGAAGAAATTCCTCCTCATCTCAGCTCTAAAGGTTTGTCCCTTAACTCGGAGGCTGTACCCTTGGGTCTTAGTTTCTCCATGTCCATTCTTTCCAGGCCTCTGAGTATTCTGTCAGTTTCAAACTTCCCCATCCTTCTAAACTCCATCGAGTACAGACCAAGAATCCTCAACTGCTCCTTATACAACAAGCCCATTATCCCAAGAATCATTCTTGTATACCTCCTACATGTACCACTTCCATTTTCAGCACACCATTCCTTAGATATGGAACGCAAAATTGCTCATAATATTCCAAAGGTAGCCTGACCAAAGCTTGAGATAGCCTCAGCAGTACATCTCTGATCTTACATTTTAGCTCTCTTCGAATGAATGCTAACATTACATTTGCCTTCTTAACTGTCAACTGAACCTGCATCCTAACCTCAGGAGAATCCTGAACTAGGACTCCCAAATCCTTTTGTACTTCATGTTTCTGAAGCCTTTCCCTCTTTATTCTTGCTACCAAAACGCATAACCTCACACTTTCCCACATTGGACAAAGAAGTGGCAGACGGAATAAGATCTTCGAGCCTGTCCAAGTCCTTCTGCAGACTTCCCACTTCTTCAACACTACTAATCCATCCAACTATCTTTGTTTCATCTGCAAACCTAGTAATAATACCTTCAGTTCGTTTGTTCATGTACAACACGAATAGTTGCGGTCCAACAGTGACCTTTGTGGAATTCTACCAGTCACCAGCTGCTATCCTGAAAAAGACCCTTTATCCCCACTCTCGGCATTCTCTCAGTCAGCCAATCCTCTATCCATACCAGTACCTTGCCTCTAACACCATGGGGTCTTGTCTTATTTTGCAGTCTCCTGTATGGTACCTTGCCAAAGGCTTCCTGGAAATCCAAACAGATCATGTCCACCCTCTCTCCTTTGTCTAACTTGATCATTACCTCCACCAAGAATTCTAAGGCATTTGTCGGGCATGATCACCCATTTGATGAAACCATGCTGACAAAACCCAATTTTACCACGCATTTCCAAGTACTCCGCAATCCCATTTTCAATAATAAACTCTAAAATTTTACCAACAACTGATGTCAGGCTAAGTGACTATACTTCCTTGTCTCCTGCTTCCCTCCCTTCTTAAACAGCAGTGTTACAATAGCCTCTGGTACCCTCCCTGACTCATCTACAATCTCCTTCAGAACTGAATGTAGTCAATCTAGTTTATGTGATATATCCACCTTCAGACCTTTTATCTTCCCTAGCACCATCTCTTTAGTGATGGCCACTACAGTCACTTCTGTTCCCTAACTTGCTTGAAGTTCTGGCATGCTGCTGCCTTCCACTGTGAAAATTGATAGGAAGTATCTATTCAGTTTCTCTACCCTTTCTTTGTTCCCCATTACAACTTCTACAGTCTCATTTTCCAGCAGTCCGATATCCACTCTTGCCTCTCTTACATTTCATACATCTAACAAAAAACCCTTGCCTTATTTCTTTTATATTACTATCTAGCTTACTCTCATATTTTATCTTCTTCCCCTTATTGCTTTTTTAGTTACTCTCTACTAGTTTTTAAAGGCATCACAATTCATTGGCTTTCCACTAATCTTCATGTCATCTTATGCTTTCTCTTTTACTTTCATGCTGTCCCTTACTTCCCTTGTCAGCCATGGTTGCCTCATTGGCATGATTCTTTAGGATGTTTCTTCTTCTTTGGTATGAATTTCTGCTGTGCCTCCAGAATTACCCCCAGAAACTTCTGCCAATGCTGTTCCACTGTCTTCCCCGAGAGGCTCCCTTCCAAACAACTCTGGCCAGTTCCTCCCTCATGCCTTCGTAGTTGCTTTTACTCAATTTTAATACCGTTATCTCTGATTCCAACTTCTCCCTCGCAAACTGCTGGTTGAATTCTATCATATTTTGGTCACTGCCCCCTAGGTTTTCCATCACCAAAAGCTCCTTAATCAAGTCTGCCTCATGACACCTCTCAAAATCCAGAGTTATCTGTTCCCCAGTGGGCTCTACCACAAGCTGCTCCAAAATAAAATCTCTTCCACAAGTTCCTTTTCTTGAGATCTACTACCAACCTAATTTTCTCAGTCCACCTGCATACCGAAGTCCTCCATGCTTATTCTAATCGTGCCTTTTTTAGATGCCGTTTCTATTTCCTTATATATTCCCTTACCCCCATGCTAGGATGCCTGTATATAACTCCCATCAAGGGTTTTTTTTTTTATCCTTTGTGGCTACTCAACTATACCCAACAGATTCTATACACAGACTCTATATCACTCTATCAATTTAATTCCATTTCTAAGAACCAGGCTATTATCTATGTTCAATTGTAAAGTCTAACAGAATAATTGATGTGTTCTCAATATCTCAGCATCCATGTTATTTAAATAAAGTTGTTAGTTTAAAGAAGAGTCTCTTGTCTAGCATGATTCAAATCATGCCCCAGTGTTGACTCATCTTTTATACTTTCCCTCCCTTTTTGCCTCTTACTAGTGGCCATGCTTTTAGCTGGGAATTTTAATATTAATGTGCTGGGAGTCAATTCAGATCAGAATTATGCAAAGCATGTGATGGTAAATTATTTGCTCTGAACAGCTGTATAGTTGGCATATCTGAACAAATAAAAAATCATGACAGAGGTGGAGACACTTGAAAAGAGAGACATTTATTTTGTGATACTACGCACCACAGGGGATAGTCTTCAATAGAAGGTTACAAAATACTGTTGGAGAATTGACTCTAAGACAACAGGATTGTCATATGAAGAGACATTTAGTTGGCCACATCCGTAATCCTTAAAATTTCGAAGAATATGAGGTCATCTGAACAGAACATACACAATCCTGAAAGGGCTTGGCAGGGTAAAATCCTGACCATCTCCCTTGGCTGGGGAATCAAAATGATAGTATCAGAATATAAAATCAATTATTTTGTAGAAATTGGAGAGACTTCTTTATGTAAGGGATGAGGAATCTTAGACATTCTCTACCCCAGAGAACAGTAGATCCTCAGTTGTCAAGAATATTTGAGATATTTGATTTTGCTTTATATGAAGGGAATCAAGGGAGGTGGGGACAGGGAGGGAAACTGCAATTGAGGTAAAAGTTCAGCCATGACTATATTAAGTAGTTGAATTGAATCAAAGAACTAGATTATCTATTTCTGCTCGCGATTTGTTATGGTCTTCTGTGCACAAGGGTTTGCCTAATCTGAAAGTGTAGGAAATGTTATAACTGTAAGGGAATATTGGCTCAGAAAGTAACTGGTTGAAAAGAATTAAATATTGTAGCCTTTCCTGGAACAGTGGATCTAGGAATGACTGATATTTTAGTTTTCCAGAGTAATAAACATTTTGTTTCTAAGAAAAGCAAAGGAGGAACCTTTGAGATGTGAAGCTCACTGTTGTGGTTTTACTTCACCATTGGTAATCATATGTTACATAGAATTCTCATTCCTTTACTAACTGATGGCCTCTTTATTTAGTGCACAATACTGGAGTTGGTGAGCTAGATTTTAATTTCTCAAATTTGATGGATTATATTCCATGAATTTTTTGATTAAATTAGTAAAGAAAATAATATTTTAAAACTTGATTAGAGTTGGCAAGATCATTAGTTTCAAAATCTGTAAGGTGGTTAAGTTAATAAAAGCTTATGATGAGATAATAAGGGCTCAAGTACCATCCTTACTCACACATGTATATATCATCAATGTGATTGGGTGGATTGAAGGACATATGAGAGAAAACGTAATTGACTGAAATCTGAAGGAGCTCCTGATTTTAAGGCATATCCAATGTAGATTATTTAAAGTGAGCATGTAGATGGTTAACAAGGATGAACTATAGAGGAAATTGGAACACAAGTCACAAGGTTTACCCAAAGAATATTAGGGTAATATAATTCTCAACTTATATATGGATCAAATCTGATACTTAGGACTTACTCAAATAAGAACTACCATCATTACCAAATGGACAGCTATGGACAATTGCAAACAGTCCAAAGAGGTTACAAATTTCCCTTGTGCATTTGCTTATGACTCCAGCTGCTAGAAATGAAAAAGTCAGAAAAATTATTTCGCTATCTTCAACCAAGGCCCAAGGGCTCACAAATGTGAACACTGTAGGCAGCATGCTCACCTTAAGCGGCCTATCTTAATATCAGTGAAGCTGACTTGACAATTTTAAAATCAGCAGAGACACTGTCTGCCTATCCATACACTTGTGACATTGATTGACATATCTTGTGAATGTTTCTGTTCAAGCTAACATCATATGCAGCAGGCATTCCACGCAGTGACATGGAAGTAAATTTAAATAACAAAGCTCTCTTGAGTTTTTCCAGTGAGCAGCTCCACTTCAATGAACGTTGTGGAGGCAGCTCTTGGAATTGCTAGAAGCAAGTACAGCTGCCATTAACATTAGGTAGAGAACCTTGTTACAGCCTAGGGAGTAGAATTAGTGAGCTTGCCAGGTTTGGCTGTTGAAATACAGTCAACAGTGGGACGGTTAGAAATTTGAGTTTGCAGACAAATTGGTGACAGGATAACCTCTCCACTATTATTTCAATTTGCCAGCAGAACAAACAAGGCAAGCAAATAAAAATATAATTGTCTACAACCTTAGCATCTCTTTATCAACATAATTCATGAGTAATAATTTATATAGCCACGGTTGTTCCATAATAGAGCACTGAGAAAAATAGTAGTGCATGGTCTCTGGCAGACTGAAGGCAGCACTACTGACCAGTTCTAATGGTCTTGTGGCGTAATGTATGCCTGATCAATGAATCACCAGCAAGAATATGCCTATAAATCCTGAATTCAGTGTGGAGAGAGAATAATGTATCACTATCTCCTACACATTAGTGTATTAGTGGGAAGAACTGGGTTTCATTTACAGCTTCACAAGTATTTAAAGTAAATATAGATTCTGTCAGAGTAGCACCTTGCAACCTAAAATCAGAACACCAAATTGTAAAACACAAATATATAATAATTATCAATCAAAAGACCATGTAAATTCAAGAGCAAGATCTGGACAGCACCCATAAAAGCACATTACCAGCAGCATTTATGTAAATAGTAGTTTGACATAATGTTATCTGTCAGATAATCAAAAGCCTTTCTACAAGTAATAAACAATTTTGGCTACAAATGCCAAACCGTTCTTTTTAGAAACAACAAGCAATTTCCATGCCTACGAAGAGCAGACTTCTCCCTTATAAATATGTCAGGCAAATAGTTCTTATACAGATCATCGCAAATACCTGGTTTCCGTATATCTGTTTTTCTTCTGCTTATTCCATTGAAGTACCTAAACAGCTTGTTAAATAAATCCCAGATGGGAAATAAAAGAGGGCAATGAGAAAAGTAATTTAAGTGTCAGTTTAACTTAGATAGTCGCATTGTTACTTCTGAATTAAAGAAAACTGTTTGTTCAAGGTCCATTCCAAAGCTTGTGCATACAATGTAAATTGACAGTTCATTGTAGCACAGGAAGACAGCCAAGTTGAGAAAGCTACCGAAGTGTAATTTGTGACTAGGTCATTCTTGAAAACCTGATGGAGTCAGGTCTGCAGACTAAAATATGGAGAGAAATGCTGGGGTCTGTACTGCCTTAGAGTTTTAGCCTATCCTTTAAAGAAGGAAGTCTGATGCCCTCACCCTGGCTGACTGTATGCGATTTTGTACAACAGCAAAGTGGTTGACTTTTAGCAGCCCTCTGAAATGGTCAAGTGAGTCACAAGGTTGTGTAATTAGGGATGGATAATAAATGGTGGCCCTGTTAACAACATCTACATCTTCATGAATGAATTAAAAAGTCTCTCACCATAATGATAGACAAAGCTATTTTAGGTCTAATATTGTGTCATGAAGCAGGGTTAATTGGTAATCTAAAAATAGACGATGTACTGGATAATATGACTATAATATAATTTGATTCCAGTCTTGCAAGTTAGGGACTGGAGTATTTTGCTTCCAGGCACCAACAAGAACCTTTAGCTCAAACAGAGTCAATTACCTAGGAATGACAGGTGAGCTGTCTAAGGCTAATTGAGTAAATGGACCAAAAAAAGACAATAAATAAATAACACGAAACATTTAAAGTAACAATTTAAGGTGTTCAACAAAAAATGTTCCACCGAAAAGAACAAATGTTCAAGAAGAAAGATTCACTCAAGGCTCATTGAGGTATTAGATTAAAATAATAAATGGTGCAAAAAATAAAAGAAAGTTTAGGAATTGGGAGTGTTTTAGAAATGAACACAGACCACCAGAACATTTCAAAAAGAAGAGATAAAAGATGGAATTAAAGTTAACTAGCTAGAAATATTTTTTAGAAAGGCATAAGATCATACAAAAAGAAGCGTTGTTAAAATAAATATTGGTACCTTACAGGTAGAAACAGGAAAAAATTATGCTGGAGATTGTGGAAATAACAGAGGCATTGAATAAATATTTAGTGCCTGACTTCACATTAAGATAACTTAGTGGGTAGCCAATAGGCTAAGAGTGAGGAAAATATTAAGTATTTAATAATTAATTAATACCATTGGTGTAAAAGTACTGGAGCATCTTAAGCGAATAACATTTATCAAAATTCATTACCTGATGGCCTGCATCTTAGGTTCTAAAAGAGACAACTGCCAAGATAATGAATGTGCTGGATATAAATTTGCAAAGATTCTCTAGACTCGAGAATAGCCAAGCAGATTGCAAGTTAGCAAATATAATAACACTACTCAATAAAGGAGAAAGACAGGCAAACAGGATGGTGAAGAAGGCATTTGATGTATTTGCCTTCATTGGTCAGTGCATTGAGTATAGGAGTTGGGATGTCATGTTGCAGCTGTACAGGACATTGGTTAGGCCACTTTTAGAATACTGCCTCCCAGCTACAGGAACAATATTATTAAACTTGAAAGGATTTAGAAAAGATTTACAAGAATGTCGCCAGGATTGAAAGATTTGAGCTTTAGGGAGAGGCTGAATAGGCTGGGGCTTTTTCACCTTGGAGCATTGGAAGCTGACGGGTAACCTTGTAGAGGTTTATAAAATTATGAGGGGCATGGTTTGTAAGAACAGACAAGGTCTTTTTCCCAGGATAGGGGATTCCAAAGCTAGAGGGCATAGGTTTCAGTTGACAGTGGAAAGATTTATAAGGGACTTGAGGGACAATTTTTTCACACAGATGATGGTGTGTGTATGGAACGAGTTGACAGATGAAATGGTGGAGGAGGGTACAATTACAACATTTAAAAGGCATCTGGATGGTATATGAATAGGAAGAGTTTAGAGGGATATGAGCCAAACATTGGATTAATTTAGGATATCTGGATGGCATGGACGTGTTGGACTGAAGGGTCTGTTTCTGTGCTCTATAACTCTGACTCTACAATTGGGAAATACAGGTTAGTACACCTGACGATCATGATCAGGAAAATGCTGGAATCTATTATTAAGGAAGTATTAATAATGCATTTAGGAAACCTTTGTACAATCAAACAAAGTCAACGTGGTTTTATGGAAGGTAAATAGTGTTTGATAAATTTATTATAGAGTTAACTGATGATGTACAGTAGATAAAGGGAAATTAATGAGGGCAGCATATTTAGATTTCCAAAACAAATTCAATAACAGGGCCACATAAAAGTTAGAAAGCAAAGTAAAGGCACATGGAATTGGGGTAAGTACATGAGTAAAGATAGGGGATTGACGAACAGACAGGAAAAAAAGGGTTGAACAGAGTTTCTTACAGTTGGCAGGCTGTGATCAGTGGAGTGCTGCAAGAATTCGAGGACCTCAGCTGCTTGCAAACTACACCCTAAAATTTTGACATATGGGATCTATAACTGATACTGCCCGACATGAATTGCCAAACGGTAGAGTAAGTTGCTACAATCAGCTTTTGACTTCACAAAAACCTTAGGCTCTGTCAACTGGGAGGGGTTATGGTGCATCCTCCTCAAAATTGGTACCAAAAGTAATTTATCACCATCCACAGCTTGCTACACAATGGCATACAAGCAACAGTCCTTACCAACAAATCTAATGCAGATTCAAACAGAGGTCAAGCAAGGAGTATCATCACACCAACAAATACTTTCCATCTTCCTCACCACAACAGTTTGCCCCATATCCATAAAGCTTCCAGCTGATGTGGAGTTAATCTGCAGAATAAGCCCTCCTTACTTCCAGTACCAAATTGCAGTATTCAGACAACATTTATGCATGTGCATACTCAGAGGCCAAACTCCGCACTATCATCACTGCACTTACAGCTGCATGACAGAATGTGTCTTAAGCTAAAAATCTGGAAAACAAACATCCTTTAGCAAGCTGACAACTGGTTCCACACCTCCACCCCCACTGGCTTTAAAGATCCACAGTGAGCCACTGGACAATGTGGAATAATCCTCAAATCTTGGCGGCTTTCTTCAGTGAGGGCAGACATCAATAATGAAACTCAATCTTGCCTTCAGTGTGCCAGTGCAGTCTTTGGCCATCTGTGGAAACAAGTGTTTAATAACAGACCCTAAATCCAGCATGAAGCACATGGACTACAGGGAAGCAGTATTACCAGCCATGCATTGGATATCAGATATTTGAAACATGTACACAAATATTACCAGTAATACCTCTGCAAAACGCTACAATTCCATTGAGGAAATTGGCACTTCAGTAATTAATGTCCTCTCTCAGGACACCAATAACAGTAACAAGGCAATGTTTATGATCAAATAGCTTTGTTGGAAGAACCACATCAGTTTCATGACTTCCAAAACAAGTTTCTGACAATGAGCTTCATCACAGCAAGCGACTTCCAGTACAGGAGATAAAACGCTTCAAAGATGAGCTCAAGCCTGCCTCAGAAAATGCACCATCCTTACCAAAAATTCGGGGAGCTCCAGCCCAAGACTACTCAAACTGCAAAAGAAGTCTCTGCTAAGGAGCCAAGCATTTTGACCTTCTCCAACAGGCCCTGATGAAGGTCCAGGTTCTGAGGCAGAATCACTGGATCCAAATCGTTATCTCTGATTTCTCTCCACAGATGCTACCAGACCTGTTGAGCTTTTCCAGCAACTTCTGTTTTTGTGTTTAACTTCCATCATCCACAGTTCTTTTGGTTTTTATTTAGACCCTGTTGAAGGCCCACACAGTAGTGGAATCACCATATGAAAAGACAAGCATCCCAACCTCCAAATGACCTCATTTTGTGATTCCAGCTTCAGCAAACACCATCTCCAGCAAACAAAACTCAAAAAATTTAACATTGTCCAAGACAAAGCAACACATTGGTTGGCACCACATCCATAAACATACATTGCCTCTACCACTAACAGTCAGTCACACTGTGTACCATCTACAAGATGCACTGCAGAAATTCACCAAGGCTATTCCCAAAACAATGACCACTATCATCTGGGAGGAAAAGGGCAAGAGATACATGGGAACTCTACCACCTGCAATTTCCCCTCCAAGGTACTCACCATCCCAACTTCAAAATATATCTCAAAATCAAAGTCCCTCCCTAATGGCAATGTGGGTATACCTACAGCAAATATACTGCAGCAGTTCAAGAATGCAATACCATCTCAAGGGCAACTAGAGATAGGCAATAAATAGACTGACCCAGCCAGCGAAGCTCACATGAATGAACAAAAAACCTGCTCACCTGTGGCAGGGTTGTGGATCCAGTACTGGACTGGTTAGCCATCTCAAAACCCACAAAAGTAAAGTGGAAGAAAGTCTCAAGAGATCCCGAGAGTGCCTAAGAAGACCACAACCAGTTTTGACCGAGAAAACCACATAGACATTGGGCAGAATTTTTACAGGCCCTGAATGATGTGGGCTATGGTGAGAAATTGATAGAATTGGGTGAAATGTCTAGTGAGGAGCTTCTCAAAGGCGAGAGCAGAAGGTCCTATTTTCCAGTCAAGTGTTCAATAGTGTGATGGTGTTCTTGTTAATAAGTCACAAGAGATCTATTTTCTTGTATTAGTTTGCATTAACATTTCATTATTACTTGATGTTATCTTAATAATATGCAGTTTCTCATCTTCCTACTTAGAAACTGGTTTAGAAACATTCAATTAGAAACCAGAAAACCACACATCAAAAGTAAGGTTGGTTAGCCAGCAACTCCAGGGCACTGCTTGCTCCTCTGGACCTCTGTCTTGAATGCCAGGCACCACCATTTCAGGGAACACTCCAACATCAGTGACCACATGTACCCAATGTCCATGTACACTGAAATGTGACAGATACTAGATTCACCACACCGTGGCACAACTTCAATCCATGTACAGTACATTTCTGCACTTCAATGCACCTTTCATTGCTATGCTGCTGGAGGGTTGTTTGCGCACAGGATGGGCACCCATTTCATGGATTCGACCAGGAAGCATTTCAGGGCTGCTCATTCATTTTTCTTCATGCCTATTTCAATGCTTCAACCATCCCTGCCATGACTTGCCTTGCCTTTTAGCATGTTGGCCCCGTAGCCAGATCCTAAAGGTTTCACACTACATCTGTCTTTTCATGCTGTTTAGAGCAGGTATAATGTCACGCAACTTCTCATGGTTGTCAGCAGTCACCAGTCAAGAAGGTTAACATATTGTTACATGGCACCATGCTACATCAACCTCACACTATGTGCCAGCCACAGATTTAAGTTTCCAATATAAAAATGGGCCCACGTAATCTTTACTTAGGTTGGAAGAGGCTAGGGATATGGTTGGATTGCCGCCATAATGAATGTCCTGTGACACGGGGATCACTATTAACAGGCAAGGAGGAATTCATTTTCTCTGTTCTCCAGTTTTATCATCAGGTCAGTCAGGTTTTGCAAGTCTAATGTAAACTCATCTTGTTTGTGAACATGGTAACCTTTGAGAAATACACTGAGGAGTCAGGAAAATCCCAACAGGTCGGGGGATGGGAGATTTTGAAGCTTCAAAGCTTCAAAATCTCCCCTCCCCCGACCGCATCCCAAAACCAGCTCAGCTCGTACTCGCCTCCCTAACCTGTCCTCCCACCTATCCAATCCTTCCACCTCAAGGCCCACCCCCATCTCCTACCTACTAGCCTCATCCCGCCTCCTTGACCTGTCCGTCCTCCCTGGACCAACCTATCCCCTCCCTAACTTCCCACCTACACTCACCTTTACTGGCTCCAACCCCACTTCCTTGACCTGTCTGTCTCCTCTCCACCTATCTTCTCCTTTATCCATCTTCTATCCACCTCCCCCTTTCTCCCTATTTATTTCAGAATCCCCTTCCCCTCCCCTATTTCTGAAGAAGGGTCTAGACCCAAAACGTCAGCTTTCCTGCTCCTTTGATGCTGCTTGGCCTGCTGTGTTCATCCAGCTCTACACCTTGTTATATCAAACATGTAGGAACATTCCCATGGATATGAAAGTTAAGGATATTGGTTGAAGTCTGCAGATTCTAAGGTTGTAGGACCATATCACAGGCCAAGCTTCAGACGGTTTTCCATACATTGAGCTATTTGGTGCATGCAAACATGAAGGCTACAAAAATCTTGCACGTGACAGAATGAAGAAGAAATCTAGTCATGGGTCACAGTCAAGAGGTGGATGTAGGGCAAACTTGCACCCAATACATGAGCATCCTGATAAGGGTTCAAAGTGCAGCAGGGCTTTGTTAAGACTGCAAATAAAAAACCAACATTTCTGTCCTCATATTTCTTCACAGATCAGTAATTCCATGTTAGATGTTTGATTGTCTTAACCTAATGATTGCCCTAAGGAGAAGGGGATTCTGAAATAAATAGGGAGAAAGGGGAAGGTGGATAGATGATGGAATTTGGAGAAGATAGGTGGAGACGAGATAGACAGGTCAAGGAAGCGGGGTTGGAGCCAGTAAAGGTGAGTGTAGGTGGGGAGTTAGGGAGGGGATAGGTCGGTCCAGGCATTGCTGGGGTAAACATGGAGGAGGAGACAAAGATGGAAAGCCCAGAGATATCAGAAAGACAAAGCTCAAAAGACTGCAGCGGTGAATGAACAAACAATGCCTGAATAGGAGTGCTGGGGTTTTCAGTGCCAGTGCAGTGTACCAAGAGAGGGACTGGCAAAGATGGGCCTGAAGGATGAAGATTTTTATTTTGCCTTGGATTGGCAATGGGGTCCAGAGATGTAAAGAGAAACAAAAGATACGTTTGTGTGAAGAGCTATCACCTTTAACTGAGGCTTCATTAAGATGTTGGTGCTTGAAGTGCAGCTGGCAGTAGGAAATTGGAGGGTCATGAAATAGCAATTGATATCCAAGAGTTCAGAATGAAGTAGGTTTAGTGTCATCTGTTGTGGTTGTGTACATGTCCGATGAAAACCTATCAGGTGTTCATATTCCCTTAGTTGTAAAGAAAGGTCAGCGAGCAGATGGTGCACAAGCTGTTGAGTATTGTGGCTCCTGATGAAGAGTGTGAAGTGACACCTGCCTCGTAAATATGATGCCCAGATGTCAAAGTCCAGAAGGTCCTGGCAGGAGGCAGAATGTCCTGCCTGTCTGCCCTTAAACTTTGCATTGCATTTTCAATCCGCTGAGAAGAAAAATAACCAACCCCCAAGTGGATGTACCTCATACTTTTAGGCCCAAAAGCAGACTAAAAGTAACAAGACTCACACTGTGTGGCACAAGTGACTGCACAAAGGTTATATGATATTGCAACTTTATTATTTTTCTTGGGTTTTGCACTTATTAAAGTTTCTCTTTCAAGAAAACCTTGTGCTGGTCTTCTAATTGCTTACAGTAAAAGATAGCTAACAACATTTTAATTGGATGGAGGTATAGACTCATGCCAATGAGGAATTAAACTACTGTTTGATCAACCAAAAGGTTCAACCAATGTGACTTTGTTATTAAGCCTGCTGATAAGGGTGGTGCTGTTGTAGTCTGGCATACTGACCTCTACTTTGCAGAGGCTGAGCGCCAACTCTCTGATACCTCCTCCTACTTTCCTCTAGACCATGACGCCCCCATGACACATCAGGCCATTGTAAGTGATACTATGGTAACTGATTTCATTTCATCCCGTGATCTCCCCGCATCTCTGCTTCCAAGCTGATAGTCCCCCAGCCCTGCACAGCTCGTTTCTACCTCCTCCCAAAAATCCACAAACAGGACTGTTCTGGCAGACCCATTGTTTCAGCCTGCTCCTGCCCCACAGAACTCATCTCTTCCTACCTCGACTCAGTCTTCTCTCCCCGGTCCAATTCCTGCCCATGAACATCCATGATTCTTCTGACGCCTTATGCCAGTTTCAAAACTTCCAGTTTGCTGGTTCCAGCCGCATCCTCTTTACCATGGATGTGCATTCCCTTTACTCGTCAATTCCCCACTAGGAGGGTCTTAGGGCTCTCCGCTTCTTCCTGGAGCAAAGACCTGAACCATCCCCACCCACCACCACCCTCCTCCGCGCAGCCGAGCTTGTCCTCACCCTCAACAACATCTCTTTTAACTCCTCTCATTTTCTTCATGTTAAGAAGGGTGGCCATGGGTACCTGCATGGGCCCTAGTTATGCCTGTCTCTTCATGGGGTATGTGGAACATTCCTTGTTCCAGTCCTATTCAGGCCCCCACCCAATACTCTTTCTCGGATATATCGATGGTATCATTGGTGCTGCTTCCCTTTCTCATCCGGAATTGGAAAACTTCATCAATTTCGCCTCCAACTTCCATCCTGCCCTCACTTTCACCTGGTCTATCTCTGACTCCTCCCTTCCCTTCCTCAACATTTCTGTTTCCATTTCTGGGGATAGACTGGCCACTAATATCCACTACAAACCCAATGACTCCCACAGCTACCCGAACTATATAACCTCACACCCTGCTTCCTGTAAAGACGCCATCCCATTATCTCAGTTCCTCCATCTCCGTTGTATATGCTCAGATGAGGCCAACTTCAACAAGGGAACCTCCAAAATGTTCACCTTCTTCCTCAGCCCAGGATTCCCGAGCTCCGTTGTCGACAGGGCCCTCAACTAGGTTCGGCCCATCTCCCGTACTTCAGCCCTCACCCCTTCTCTTCCCTCCCGCAACAGCAATAGGGTTCCCTTGTTTTTACCTACCAACCCACCAGCATCCACATCTAGAAGATCATCAGACGCCATTTCGACCACCTCCAGCAAGATGTCACCACCAGACACATACTTCCCTCCCCTCTCTCTTCTGCCTTCCGCAGGGACCATTCCCTCTGGGACACCCTGGCCCACACTTCCTTCACCCACAACACCTCCCCCATAGCCCTATGCCACCTTCCGCTGTGACCAGCAAAGATGCAACACCTGCTCATTTACCTCCTCCCTCCCCATTATCCAAGGGCCCAAACATACCTTCCAGGTGAAGCAACACTTCACCTGCACTTCCCAGAATCTAGTCTACTACATCCACTGCTCACAATGTGGTCTCCTCTACACTGGGGAAACGAAGTATAGACTGGGTGACTTCTTCGCAGAACATCTACATTCTGCTTGCTAAAAAGTCCCTGAGCTACCTGTTCCCTGCCACTTCAATGCACCACCTTGCTCCCTGGCCAACATCTCTGTCTCAGCCTTGCTGCAGTGTTCCAGCGAAGCTAAATGCAAGCTGGAAGAACAACGCCTCACTTTCCGCTTGGGGACCCTACAGACCTCCGGACTCAATATAGAGTTCAATAATTTTAGGGCCTAAACTCTCCCATGTCCCAGACCTCGACCCCACACACCAGGCCTTGTTACCCCATAGCCTGCCATTACACACCCCCTGTTGTTAGTCACTAATAGTCCCCATTAACAGCTACTCACCCTTCCAGCCTGATCGTTATCAACTCTTTGTCTGTCCAACTGTTCTTCTCTCTCTTCAGGCTCTATCCTATCGTTTACTCCCTGCCCCATCGCCCTCCCTTTTTTCTGCATATAAACTGATGTTTTCCCAGCCACTATCAGTTCTGAGGAAGGGTCACCGGACCCGAAACGTTAACTCTGCTTTTTCCTTCACATATGCTGCCAAGACCTGCTGAGCTTTTCCAGCAACTTTGTTTTTGTTCCAGGTTCAACCAATGTGATCCGGCTCACCCATTCACACCAGGTTGTAACATATTGAACATTATGTTTGCAAATGACACTCAATTTAGAGGCAGTGTCAATAGTGGAGATGAGGGCCAAAAATTAACCCAAAGAGCTAGAGACAATTTAAATTCATGTTATGCACAAATTAAGTGCATGTTAGGACAAATTCAGAATAAATAGAGTTCAGATAGGGAAGTGTGAAAACTTCTACTTTGAACACAGGGAAGGCAGATCAAAACGTTGGGAAAACTGAGCAGGAGAGAGAAACCGCTAACATTTCATGTCCAGTATGATTCCAAACTCCACCATTTGATGTATTTTGCTTTTAAATTAGATTGTTAATTTATTGATAAGGTACCAGGAACCAAGATTTAGGTATTCATGTACACAAATCATTATATGATAATGGACAAGTGCAAAAGGCAATCAAAACATTGACGAAACAATGATATTTTTAGTTCAGACTACATTCAATTCTGTGCAATGCATCTAAAAGAAAGATAAATAGTCTTTGGAGGACATGAATCATTCACTTTCAGTTAAATAATCATGTGAACAAATGAACTAAAGCTAATGCAAGAAAAATCTCTCTTTAATACTACAAGTGATCGGGCTGCACTTTCTTAGGGTATGGTGGATACAGATTCAATCCTGATTTTCAACAGGGAATTGGACTAAATGAGTCAGTCTAGCACAAAATACATTCAAAGACAATGGAATGAGCAGCATTCCTCTGTGATAGAACTATCCTACAATTTTTGAATTATGAAAATAGGCTGCATAATCTTTCCTTGAGCATCGAAGATTGATTGGTACTCGAATCATGGTGATCTAAATGAAAATATGTACAATAAGATAGATAAAGAGGAGTTATTTCCCATGGACAATTGGAAGAGGAAGACAATCCTAAAATCAGAACCAGGCTAATCAAGACAGAAAGAAGAAATCAGTTCTTCAGCAAAGGATTGTCGATATCTGTAAATCTTTTCTCTAAAACAGGACTTTCGTTGTCCTGATGTGGGTGACACAATGGCTCAGTGGTTAGCACTGCTGTCTCTCAGTGCCAGGGACCTGGGTTTTATTCCACCCTCGAATGACTGTCTGTGGAGTTTGCATGTTCTCCCCCTGTCTGTGTGGGTTTCCCCCAGGCGCTCCAGTTTTCCTTCCACAGTCCAAAGATGTGCAAGGTTTCATTATGCTAAATTGCCCATAGTGTCTGAGGATGTGCAGGCTAGATGGATTAGTCATGGGAATTGGCAGGGTTACAGGGATAGGGTTGTGGGGGGGTGGTTCTTGGGTCTGGGTGGGATGCTCTTCAGAGGGCTTGGTAGCTGAATGGCATGCTTCCACACAGTAGGGATTCTATGAAAACTTCATGGTCACCATACTAGTGGAAGCTTTGTAGATTGAGGATAATAAGAGACATGAATCTAATGAATGAAGTTGAGGTTCAGATCAGTTACAACCTAAACGAATGAGAAAACAAGCTTGAAGGGCTGAGAGGTAAAGTCCTGCTCTTGTATACAGTTCTGTTACAAAACAGTTGTTTCATAATTAATGGCTAATGCTGCATGCATTTTCTGTCACGCCATGATTAATCAGTTTAAATCTCATTATATTGCTTTTTACCCCATATGTGTGTCATTTTGACTTGAGAACTTGCCAATTGAGGAACTCTTGGTAAAACAATTAAACAAATCTGGCAGGTGAATTTCAGGCTCCTGTTCTAAATGAAAAGTCATTGACCTGACATGTTAACTCTGATTCTCTCTGCAGGTGCTGCCTGACCTACTGAGTTTTCCATTTTCTTTTTGTTTATTTCAAGTTTCCAGCATCAGCCATTTTTTTTGTTACAATACATTTTGAAATTAATTGAAGTGAATCTACTCGAAACTTCAGCCTTATTATAAGCCTGTCAGTAATAACAGTAGTTGTTATGCACCCACCTTCAATTATAAAGCTACCTGTGATAACACCAAATCTTTAATGAAGCATCCAGGTGTATCCTGGATCCTGACATGTTTTTGCATATCCCTGCCTTTGCTTTCTTCAGGCACTTCTGCTATGGTGCATATCTCATTATACAACTGAAATATTTGACTTCTAGGAAGAATGCTATAATGAGCAATGCATGAATAATAGTGATGATCAGGCAATTATTACCAAAAACACAAAATTATCTTCAAGGAAAATAAAAGATTTAGGAGTGGAGTTATGTGTCAAAAAATTCTCTTTCATTTATTCAACATTTGCCTTCAGATCTAATGCTAATCAGAGCACAATTGTATGATTTTACTACTAAAGTAAATTGTGAAGATATATGAATATAAAATTCAGTTCTCTGTGAAGCAATGAGTGAGCACAATGCAATCGACTTAATAGGTACAATAAATTTTCTCTACAGCGAATGAAAAACAGCACCAAATTGGAGTTTAGCAAGGACTGTATATGACATTTGTACACATTAAACAAGGCTTAAAGTATTTGTTTCCTATCAAAATGTTTTGTGTCCACCTTTCCAATGGGGAAATGAAACAAGTGACACTGAACTCTGCATACAAGTTGGTTAACATCCGGAATTAAAACCAAATAATTTCTCCTGTAGAAGGGAGCTGCAAAAACCATTTTCAGTTTCAAGTTGTCCGTTGCAAAAGAAAATCACTAAATTGTTGATCTGGGTAAGAAGGATGAGATGAACTAACTTCAAATTAGGTTTTGTAATCAGTCCGAAATGTTATGACTTGAACAGTGTTTGGCAACTGACAACCTTGTACTGGGATATTCCAATCACATTTTAAAAACAGGTCAAATAAAATTATTAGAAATACACAATAAATCGTTTGCAAGCAAAATATTTTTTTAACCCTAATCAGTTTGGGAAATAATTGTCAAAGTGAAGTAATAAAACTGGAATAAAACAACTCAGTTCTCAATACAAATTTTGTTATTCTGATAATAGTGATGCTTTGGGTTTTATTTAAATCTAACTTTATTTATGCTGAAATGTTGCCACCATTCATTTTGGAGGTAGGAGAGACATTGACATTTTTAAAAAGTCCTCCCATTCACTGAAATCACAACACCATAGCATGGGAGACAACAAGGTGCAGGGCTGGATGAACACAGCAGGCCAAGCAGCATCATAGGAGCAGAGAGGCTGACGTTTCGGGCCTAGACCCTTCATCAGAAAAGAGGGAGGGGAAGGGGGTTTTGAAATAAATAGGGAGAGAGTGGGAGGCGGATAGAAGAGGGATAGAGGAGAGGATAGGTGGAGAGGAAACAAACAGGTCGAAGAGGCGGGGATGGGGCCAGTAAAGGTGAGTGTAGGTAGGGAGTTAGGAAGGGGATAGGTCAGTCCAGGGAGGACGGACAGGTCAAGGGGGCGGGATGAGGTTGGTCGGTAGGAGATGGAGGTGCGGCTTGAGGTGGGAGGAGGGGATAGGTGGGAGGAAGAACAGGTTAGGGAGGCAGGGACGAGCTGGACTGGTTTTGGGATGTGGTAGGGGGAGGGGAGATTTTGAAACTTGTGAAATCCACATTGATACCATTGGGCTGCAGGGTTCCCAAGCGGAATATGAGTTGCTGTTCCTGCAACCTTCGGGTGGCATCGTTGTGGCACTGCAGGAGGCCCAGGATGGACATGTCGTCTGAGGAATGGGAGGGGGAGTTGAAATGGTTCGCGACTGGGAGGTGCAGTTGTTTGTTGCGAACCGAGCGTAAGTGTTCTGCAAAGCGGTCCCCGAGTCTCCGCTTGGTTTCCCCGATGTAGAGGAAGCCACACCGGGTACAGCGGATGCAGTATACCACATTGGCAGATGTGCAGGTGAACATCTGCTTGATGTGGAAAGTCTTCTTGGGGCCTGGGATGGGGGTGAGGGAGGAGGTATGGGGGCAGGTGTAGCACTTCCTGCGGTTGCAGGGAAAAGTGCCGGGTGTGGTGGAGCTGGAGGGGAGTGTGCAGCGGACAAGGGAGTCATGGAGAGAGTGGTCCCTCCGGAAAGCAGATAAGGGTGGGGAGGGAAAGATGTCTTTGGTGGTGGGGTCGGATTGCAGATGGCGGAAGTGTCGGAGGATGATGCGTTGGATCCGGAGGTTGGTGGGGTGGTACGTGAGGACGAGGGGGATTCTTTTTTGGTTCTTGGGTGCTGATATGGATCCAAGCAAATAAAAAGTTCATAACGTGTAAAGGAGGTAAAGGAGTTCTGTTGGTAGTATTGAAAAAATATCAAATACCAGTGGAATATGAAATAGAATTCCAAATCATTTTCTGTGCACAGCTCAATATATTCCATCACAAATAATTAAATAAGGCACAGGCAGGTTCTTCCTCCCCTTGAAGTTGCAGCCTATTTATTATGCAATTCTACGTCTGTATAATATCTTGCACATTCAAGTGAATTAATTGCTTCATATTCCAAAAACACTTGTTAAAATAAGTAACTGCACCCCAGATTTCCTCCTGTAACTGGACCTCATCTCCATGTAAGCAGATAACAAATTATAACAAACATTAGCTAGGAGAAAAAATGAAAAACCAGAGAGTAAATAAAACTGAAACTGTGATTGAATAGCAATAATGGACAAAATCTGCATTGCACCAATAAGCTGAGAATGACAGGCTAATTAAACTGTCTTGCTATTTTAAAGTACTTGGCAAAGGACTTGTGCAGCCTTATTACTACTTCATTTTAATAAATTACATAATACTAAATGTAAATGCTGCTAAAACTTTTCATATCTTTGCTGAGAGGGTAGAAAGAATACAGTGAACTTGCTTGCACACTAGACAGTATTGTTACATTCTGAACAGCTTAGATTAAAATCATGCAGATAATTCATCGTATAATGGGATGTAACAGCTGTGATATGTTGCCACATGGTTGATTAGTTGAATGGCGATTTAAAGATAATGTTGAGGCATAATTTAGGAATAAGTCACCAAAAAGTTATACAATAAAAAAAGGAGCTAACACTGGCACTGACACAATGAGCAGGTTCTTCCCAGCCCCTGAATTATATGGGCTATGGTCAGAAATTTGGCAAAATTGGGTTAAATGTCCTGCAAAGTCCTTCTTGACATCAAGATCAAAAAATGATGTATTTTCAACCAAATGTTGGATGTTGAGAAATTCTCACAAGTGACTGGCGAGAGGCCTATTAGCAGGGAGTATTCTTTTATCACCCTCATTAATACGTAGTTTCCCTCCTCCCATTGCTGTATGGAAACTGGTTGTCTGAAAATTCCTGACAAAAAGTCAGAGAGAGTAGCTGGCGATTCCAGCTCACCTCTTGTTCCTCTCGACCTCCATCGTGGACACCAATATCTCACGGCATGTTCCATGGGCAATAACCACAAGCGCCTCATGTCCACAAATGTTAGCATCCAACATGTACCAGCCTCACTGCATCATCATGACACATCTCCAACCAAAGAACAGTATGGTTCTGCACTTCAATGCTGCATCCTTTAGTATACTGGCACTTTTCATTGCAATGCTGCTGCCAGTTAACTCTGAGCGCAGTGGCAGGTGACCAGTTCATGGATTGGACTATGGTGCATCTCAGGGCTCCTTACTTGCTAACTTAGCCTTCACTCATTTGATCCTACTTAGATGCTCACAGCATCTCTGCTTTGCCTTTTTGAGCTTGTCCCAATCAGCTAAAAGTAACAGGTTCTCAGTACTTATATCCTGACTTGCCATTTAGTGCAGGCATAAAACCAAGCAGCTCAACATGGCTGTCCACAGTGATCAGTCAATAGGAAGGACAATGTTCTGTAGGGCACTGTGCTATGTCAATCTCACACCTGTACCATTTGTCAGCCATTACACATCAAATGCACTAAGTGTGCTTCAAGCAAATTGCCATGTAACAAAGTTTAAGGAAAGTATTGCTTAGGCAACATGAGGAACTGAATGTCAGACACCTCACCACTTGTCTTGGCTCTTTCTGCCCTACTGTGGCTGTTTTCTCTTGGAATAAGACTAAAAGGAGGAATTGAGCATGACTCAAGCAGTTGGCACAACTGTTGGCACTGGTGTAAGCAGGGGAAGGGTGGAGAGATATCCCAAGTGAGCAAGTGAGTGAGTAGATAGTGCAGAGGCCATTCAGAGTTAGTAGGGTGGGGATATTTGGTGGGTGACAGAACAGGGCAGATGTTTCATGAAACATTAAGAGTGGTAGACCAAGAGATTTGGCTGGAGATGGGTACAATAGCAGAGATCGTGTGAGGCAACAAAGTGAAGATGGTGGTCCTTATCCTGGTAAAAAGGAGAATGTCTGTATTCCTCTTGCAGCATTTTTTGCAGTTCAGACAGCTGAGACCGCAATGACCTGCGTGGCAACCTTGAACCAGACTAGCAGGGTCTGGTGTCATAGCTGGTAGTTGGGGCAGAGGATGTTCCACACATGCATCACCCCATTCACCAGGACCTCCAAGTCCCCTTCTACAACATGGGGCAGCAGTATTTATCATGTCTGTAGCAAATGTCAATAACCGAGAAGGGCAGCTCTGCACTGACAACTTGAGTGGGTGCACAGCTTTTTAAATCTGGCACCAATGCCTGGAATCCAAGGATACCTCCACAGAGGTGAATACTTCTGTCTACGCAAGTGGGAGATTTGAGCTAGCATCAGATAAGAGGGGCAGCGGATGGGTACTGTACCCAGTTAATGAGATGAGCTTGGGCTGATGGTGAGAAAACTCATCAGGCCTTGTTGAGAGAAACTCTGGATGAAATTCAGCAAAAATGATACTCTAGTCAATTTCTAATAAAATTCAGCCCAATGTCATTGGATCTTCCCTGATTTGTCTAAGACTATTTTCTTTGGTTAATTTCAAAACTGCCAGTCAGTCCAATCCTGCCACCCAGGAAAGCTCTATTAGCATTCTTCAAAATAATTTCTCTTGTCAATAGCTTCCAGAGGAATTGTCTTGAGTGAGAAAATGAGAGATAACCCAGGCAATTGTACTGATGAGGAATAAATTTTATTATCACTAAGGCCCACTGGAACACCAGTGATAGGGAAGAAGTGTAATTTAACACTGTACTGGCACTGGTCCAAAGGATGCAACATTAAGAATGCTCACTAAAAGACTAGAGCTAGCCCATTGAGAGTATCACTCAAAGCATCAGTGATGGATTGGTGCCAGCGCAGAGGATGTAATACATAGGGAACTCACAACCTAAACCAGTACGAGTGTCACATGGGTGGGTTTCCATCAAGCTGATACTAATCTGGAGCAAAGATCGATCAACAGCTATTAAATAAACCAGAATCAGCCTTTGGGGACTGTAGTAGTGAAGACTGACTACAAACTGCCATTTGTCCAGTGAGAAAGCCAGTCAGAAAATTCACTTAAGTTGGCACTTAAATCACTCAGGAAATGCACTAATAGATAACAGGCCTATAGAGACATGGACTGAATTTCTTGTATATGACTTACTACTGTTTGTAACAATCTGTGTGGGATAAGGTTCCACATACTCCAGATCCCACCACTGCAATGTAATATTGTATAACCTGTCAATGCCAGTGGTTGTGCTGGTTTACCTGCGCTAGTGCTAGTAACATCTAGCAGTGTAAGTTGCATATTACACAGCATTTTAACCATAAACATCCCCTTTCAAATTCAAGCTTATCCATTCCACAGACTAACAAATCTATCTATACATAAAACAATAGATTAATTGTCTGAAGGATCACACAAAAATATGTAGCATTTGGTATATTTAAAGTTATCTAAAGATCTTTCCTGATTAACAAAAGAAACTACATTTTTTGTCAACAAAATTAGTTCATGGGACGAGGGCATCACTGGTCAGGCCAGTGTTCATTGCCTATCCCCAATTATCCAGAGGGCAATTATGAGTCAGCCACATTGCTGGGAGTTATATGCAAGGCAGACCAAATGGAGATGGCAGATTTTCTCCCTAAAGGGCATCAGTGAGCCAGTTTTTTTTCAATGACTATTAACAGTGGTTACATGGTTACCGTTAGGTCAACTTTTAATTCTACATGTTTTTAAATTGAATTCAACTTCACCACTTGCCATGGTGGGATTTGAACACCAGTCCCCAGGACATTATAGTTGCTTCTGGATTTACCATTGCCATTACCTCCAACATCTCCCCAAACCTACACCACCCTGTTTAGTTTATATCACTACCAAAAATCACAGAACTGTTGAGTATAATTAACTGCAAAAAAATGCATTATCCATCTCAACACTGTAATGATGTTTGATATATATTTTGATTAGATATCACAAAAGCAAGGTTATGTAAAATAGATACATACAGGTATGTATTAATGAGTTATTTATGTAAATGTGTAACTCTATGTTCTACAAACTGTCAATAATTGGTTGATTAAAAACTCAAAATCTTTAAGTTCTAATTTTAAGCCTCATTGAACAAACCAACCTGTGAATACTGCAGTCTTGATGAAACAATATAGCCTTCTAAGAATAGAGCTGTGAGAAAAAGCTGCAAGAAAAGTAAATACAGTTCTGATGCTTGGAATTGCAAGTGAAGTTATCGGAGCCATGATACCAACACTGACTGTAATATGATTCATTGTGGGTACTATGCCAAGCTGTAGCATTCATTGCTTAGAAATACTACCATATAAAGATAGTGCAAGAATTGCAGTGTGGTGATATTATATGAAATGGAAATGATGTAAATTTCTTGATGCACACTGTGTACAACCATCAGAATTCCCAAGACGGATAATTAAATAATGAGGAATTCTAAATTAAAACTCAGATGTTTTTAATCAAGCAATCAAATAATTAATACTATAAGCAATGTAATAAGGCCGAGACTACCACAAAACAGGTGGTGAGGGTAAGATTTGGGTCTGAGTCTAGAATTAAAGGAGCATATTAACTGTCTTATAGCATGGGTATAACTCAAAGGGCTTAGTACCAAAGAACTAAAAATTAACCAACATGCATTTCATTCTAGAAATCTTATTAATGTTTTCCATTCCACCTAGGCAAAACCTATTTTGCACAACTGCAGCACATTCAAATCACACTGTATCAGTTTTTACTCAATCTGTGAACATCATGAGAAATGTTTGCATGATTTCTATCATGGGATTGGGGATGGTTACTGAATATCAATGAAATGTAAGTATACATCAGTGAAATGGTTGGAAAAAGGTAATTAAAAAATAAGAAACGCAACCACTTAAAAGGAAGAGGATATTCAAGGCAATCTGTTACGTCGTCAAGTTTCTATATTATGAGACAGTTTGATTGTTTATAAGGACAGAGGGGAATGCAAATTAACCGAGTGGTTGTCATTTGCTTACACTAACAAATGATCTCAAATTAAAATTTTATGAAATGACAAACAGCTTCTGTCTGATTAATAATGAATTGTTTAAGGTTAGTCAACAATGGTACATGTTCTTCTGAGCGCATAATCCAGGTGACAATGAGACAAAGGCAAGCAAAGCATTTAAACTTTAAAGCGTAAAGTTTAGACCAAAGTGATCGACTGCATCACAAATAAAAAGAGTAAAGATAAACTCTAAATATGAGAGAGAGAGAGCAGAATAGAGAGAAGGCAAATAGTTTGGATTAAAAAGGAAGACAACATGATAAAAGGTTCTTTTTACATTTTCTCAATGTATACTTAAATTTGCAACTCAGCATTGATTGAATATGATATTAATTATGGCTCCAATGTTACTTTTAAAAAATTGTTAGATTAAAGCACAGTGTTGCAAACAGAAAACATCCAATATTTGTAATTTTAAGGAACACAAAGTTTTATGGGTCTATTAACAGTGGAAAATCACATTAAATTCAGGAAGATTTTTTTTGGTTCACATACATTGGGCATAATTTAACCTAGCCTGATTCAGAGGTAACTATGATGTCTGGGCCCACTGACTCAGGATTTCACCTGTAAAGTCTCCCAGAAGTGGAAACATCTCTCCAATTAGGTTAAAAGGCACAAGGAAATTCCTGGTGAAAGTAGCAGAATATAAGTGAAGGTTTGGTGATTTAACTGCTTAAAAATCCATTAGCCTCAACTTAGAGCCTTGCAAAACTTGTGGAGCAAGGCTGCAGCATCCAAGGGATGGCTCTTTCATTCTCACTAACTTTATGGCTGATTGAGGGTCCCAACGTTGGGAGGTGGGATGGGATGCTGAAATTTCAGCTCCTGTCCTTGTCTCCAACACTGTCACTCTCCTACCCTCCCACGACAACCATCCCGTGATCTTCATCCTCAACTTTAGCCTGGCATACCTTGAAAACCCTGGGCCCTTAGTGGATGCATTTCTGATAGGTGCCACCAGATACTGTGGCACTGTCATACAAGGAGAAGCGAACAGGACTTCTGGCAGCACGGCTCTGGAATCTGCATAGGCCCAACGGGACTAAGTCCAAAAGGGACATCATCAGGCCACAAGCATGGTACTGTTAGGGGCTCTTTGTCAACTAGGCGAGAATACCAGGCGAATTAACTTCCACCTACTGGATAGCAGGACTGCACATTAATGGCAGGCATTCCACCATGATTTGATTTTTGTTTTATTATTCCCATGTGGTACGTGGGCATTTGCTGCCCATTACCAATTTCACTTGAAAAGATGGTGATGAATTGCTTTCTTATATTGCTGCAGTTCTTTGAATGTAGGTATTCCAACAGAACTATTAGGAAGGAAGAGTGTTCTAGGGTTTTCATCATATGACAGTAAAAGAATAGCAATATATTTCTACGTTCAGATGGGCTGTGCATTGAGGGGTTAGTGTGCAGATGGTGAGTTCCTACATGTCTGCTACCCTTGTCCTGTGAGATTTAGAAGATGCTGTCAAAGGAGACTTGTTGAGTTTCTGCATGTTGTATATGGTACATGTGGCAGCCATTGCTCATTAGTGGTGGATAGAATGAATGCAGAAAGTTGTGGATGGGGTGCCAATTAAGTAAGGTCCTTTGTCCTATCTGATATCAAGCTTCTTTAGGGTTGTTGTTGCAGCTGCGCTCATCCAGGACAAGTGCAAAATATTCCATCACGTTTATGATTTGTGTCTTGTAGATGGTGGACAGGTATTGGGGAGACAGGGAGGGAGTTACTCACCTCGGGATTTCCAGCACCTGACATGCTCTTGTAGCCACAGTATTTATACGCTTGGCCCATTTCAGCTTCTGGTCAATGGTAACTCCCAAGAAATTGATGGTGGGGGATTCAGCAATGACAATCCTACTAAACTCAAGGGGAGATAGTTAGATTCTATTCTCAGAAATTATCAATGGCCTGGCACTTGTGTGGTATGAATGTTACTTGTCACTTAGCAGACCAAACCTGGTGGTTATCCAGTTTTTGATGCACATGAAGGCCGGCTGCTTTAGCATCTGAGGAGTCACGACTGATGCTGAACATTGAGAAATCAGCAAATACTCCCACATCTGATTTTATCATGGAGAAAAGGCCGTTGATAAAGCATTCATGGCTTGGGACTGAGATCACGAACCTCTAATAACCACAACCATCTTCCTTTCTGCCAAGTATGACTCCAACCAATACAAAGCTTTCCATTTGGCTCCTTAATGCCATACCCAGTCAAACACTGCCCTGAAAGATAGTCACTCTCAGTTCACTTCTGGAGTTCGCTCCTTTGGTCATGGTTGGCTAAAGCTGCATTGTCAGCAGCCAAGCAGCCCACAGAAGCCAAAGTGAGCATCAATGAGCAGGTTCAACAAGAGCTGTTTGGTAGCACTGTTGATGATCGCTTCCAACACCTTGCTGAAAATCAAAAGTAGACTGAATGGGTAGGAACTGGGTTGGATTTGCGCTACACTTTTGAGGACGGGACACGCCTGGGTAATTTTCCACATTGTTCAGCAGTATCAGTGTTATAGTTATACCGGAACAGCTTGGCTAAAGGTGTTGAAAATTCTGGAGAACTGAGGTTTCAGTACTATTGTTAGAATGTTGTCAGAAACCAAAGCCTTGGCTGGATCTAGTGCCATGGGCCATTTCTTCATATTGAACTGAATTGGTTGAAAACTGGCATCTATTATGCTGGAGACCTTCAAAAGGGGACAAGATGGATCAGTGGACTAGTGCATCGGTCTGAAGATGTAAACTCTTTGACTTGGTCTTTTTCACTGATATTCTAGGCTCCCCTATCATTGAGCATGTCAGTTTTTGTACAGCCTCCTCCTAAATGCCCACCACTATTCACGACTAAGTGTAGCAGGACTGCAGAGTTTAGATGTAATCCACTGGATGTAGGATCACTCAGCCCTGCCTGTTGCATGCTGCCTCTCCTGTTTATTACGTAAGTTATCATAGAATCTCGAAAGTACAGAAAGAGGCCATTCAGCCTAATGAGTCTGCACTGACCCTCTGAACAGCATCCCACCCAGACCTACTCCTCCATCCTATTCCCACAACCCACATATACCATAGCTAATCCACCTAGCCTGCACATGTGTAGACTAACATGGCAACTTAGGATGGCCAGACCCCTAAGCTGCATATCTTTGGACTGTAGGAGGAAACCAGAGCACCCAATGGAAATTCAGCTGTCCCGTGTTGCAGCTTCACCAGGTTGACATCTCATGTTTGAGTATGCTTGATGCTCCTCCTGGCATGCCCTCCTGCACTCTTCTTTAAAGTAGGGTTAATCAGCTGGCTTACTGGTAGAACGTAACAGTAGAATGTGGAATATGCTAGCTCTGAGTTTGAATACAATTTTGCTGCTGCAGATGGCCCACAACACTTCATGGATGCCCAGTCTTGAGTTGCTCGATCCGTTCAAAGTCTGTCCCATTTAACATTGTGTCATGCCACTCAACAGGATAGAGGGTATCCTCAATGTGAAGATGAAATTTGTTTCTACTGGGATTTTGCAATAATCACTGACTGATATTGTCATAAACAGATGCATCTGCAACAGTTAGATTGGTGAGAATTAAGTCGAGTAGGTTTTTCTATCTTGCCGGTTCCCTCAACACCTGCTGCAGACCTAATCTTGCTGCCGTATCCTTTAGAATACAGCCAACTTGGTCAATATTGGTGCTTTCAAGCCATTCGTGGTGAAAGATATTGATGTTCCCCACCCAGAGTACATTCTACAGCCTTGTCATCCTTTATGTTTCCTCCAAGTCATGTTTAATATGGAGAAACACTGATTCATCAGGCAAGGGTGAAGTAGGTAGTAATCAGCAGGGACTCTCCCTGATGTTCGACCTGATGCTATGAGACTTCATGGTGTCGCAGAGACAATGCTGCAGACCCTGAGGGCAACTCCTTCCCGACTATATACCACTGTGCCATTAGCTCTAGTGAGTCTGTCCTGCCAGTGGGATAGGCAATAGCCAAGGATAATGTTGGTGATGTCTCAGATATTGTCCGTAAGTTATGATTCTATGAGTCCGACTGTGTCAGACTGTTGCTTGACTAATCTGTAAGACATTGCTCCAAATTTTGACACAAGGTCTTAGATTTTCATTAAGAGGATTTTGCAGTTTAAACACAGTTAGGTTTGCTGTTGTCGTTTTGAGCACCTGGGTCAATGCTGGGTGGTCCATCCACTTCAATTCCTTTTATTAAGCTTTCCAGCAGTTTGATACAACTGTGCCTTCCCCTCCTGTCAATGAAGAGTGCAAACTACCATATCTGCTACAGATAATTGTTATGTTATAAATATTTGATTTGTCTATCATTATTCATGGTTTGTAACTCTACTTTGGAAATCATTGCCAATGTCCACCTTAAAGGCAGTGAAATGTAATTAATGTCCAAATCATTTTCACTTTCCACCCAAGAAAAAGTTTCAGATACAGAAGATACTCATTAGTTTATTATTCTTGACTTTTCATTCAGTTCCATTAGTTTTATAATATATCAACACATCACATGTCAAGTCTGCAGATGCTTATCACATCTGACAACAAAGCAAATCAAACATAACTCACATAACTTCAAAGAAAAGGTGTATTAAACTAATACGATTGATATCTTACATCATGTACATTTGTTTAAAGTAGGATGCCATTTCCTGATGGTTTCCTGTAGTTTATGACCGTAGCAGTTGACTTGCACGTTCCCAAGGTACATATCTCAGCTCACGACGACAAATATTTCCAGTTGTAAATACCAAGATTTATCAGTAGCAGAATAAAAAAAGAACTCAGCAGGATAAGCCATCTGGTTAGTAATGTTCTGCCAAAATAAATATTCTCCACAGCTCTCAAAATTCTTCTGTTACAGCAAGCACAAACATCAATAATATGACTCCCTGATGGAGGAAGACCCATTTTGCTAGCTGTCAGTTTCAGAAAGTGACTTACCAGAAGTAGTCCTGACGAGATCTGTTGTATTTCTCAATCCAAGAAACGCAAACTGATACAGCCTCCAAAAGCGAGGCTCTCCAAAGATAACAGAACGATATCTTGCCCACTGATATATTATTTCATCTTTGGGGTAGCCATCTAGAAATTAAATTGCAAAAAGTTTTTTTTTTAATTACTCTTCTATTAAGTCAGCAGCTCTTAAAATTGAATGTGCAATCTTTTACTGGGAAAGATATAAAATTTCATGAAGGAAGAAATGGTAGCTAAATCTCCACTTTCCACAGGCCATGTGCATTCCCTACCATGAGCATCTGTTCAATACCCAGAAGTAAGGTTAAACTAAACTAGAGCATAACTTCAATCATAAGATCAAAATGCAATTAAAGATGAGTAAACCCATTTAGCTCATAATGTTTAATCTATTTCCAAAGATCATGCAGTCCTATGATTAATAAGTCTAATTCTTTCTTAAAAGACTGAAGTTTTGTCTTCACTGCTCTATCTGGAAATTGATCATTCTTTATGTGAAGAAGTTCTGAATATCAGTCCTGAAGATAACCTTTACTTGTTGAACTTGTGCACTAGTTCAGCTACTCACACAATTTAAGGTAAGACTGGATATTTTAAAGTTGAGTGCTGCTGACAAGATCAGCAGTTATTACCCATTCCTTTTCTTTATTCATTCATGGGATGTAGGCATTACTGGCTGGGACAGCATTTATTGCCCAACCCTCGTTGCCCTTCAGAAGGCAATGATAGGACCTTTGTTTTGAACCACTGCAGTTCCATCGGGTAAAAATGCTCCCACAGAATAGAGGTTCAAGTATTTTGAGCTGCATTTCAAAGGCCTGCCTAGCATGATTTTTTTGCAGAAGGCAGCACTTAAAATATGGCTAGTGCCTAGTCCACCATCTTCTTATGTACCCATGAACTCACTGCCATAACACAATAGGTGGATGGCTGCCAAAATTGGTGTTCCACTGCATAAAGCTCTGCCTTTGACTTATCAATAATGAGCAACGGCAATACAGGTCAAACACACAACCGTGCAAGAATTGAAAAGAAACTTGTGAGCATTAACGTTCTCATATAACTGCCCTTGTCCTAGTTAGTAAAGTTTGAGGATTTTTGAAGCACCGTAGAATCGTGGTGAGTTGATTTTGTATCAATTGATGGCACATATTGTAGCCACAGAATACAAGTAGCAGAGGGGTCAGTTGTTTATGCAAATAGATCAAGTGGATTGCTATTTTCCGAATGGTATCATGCTTCTTAAATATTACATACAAATGAATCCAACCAAGGAAGTGGAGTATATTCTGTCACACTCCAAATGTGTGACCTGTGGGTGGTGAAAACAATTAAGAAGGCAGCCAACAAGCTAGCTATGATGTCGCATTTACAGCCCTGAATTGGTCTAATACTTACAGCACTGGTCAGTAGTGATAGTGATGCATATATTTATGATGCATTGGTATGGAGCAGAACTGTTTGAAAAGCAAAATTATACAGTATTCCAATTGTAAAGGCAATGAACGCTATAAATTATTTGGTGCTGATTCCATAATTTCACATATGTGGAGAACAGCTTGTTTTAACATGACAACAGGACCTATTTTAAACTTGTCAGGGAAAAGGGCATACAAGGGCTAAAGAATCACAACACTACGAATAGGCAGTTCAGGTCTAGATAAGGCAAGAAGCAGGAATTATGTCAGTTCAGCAAGTTGATGATCAGAAGAGGAGAGAAACTTTGGGCATATAAGGATACTATTATCATCCCAGCCTGCAAGAAACATCGAAGAGCATGCACATCAGCAGTAACCAACATTGAAATATATTTAGATAAAGTGATAAAAACCTGACAATGCCTAAAAATAAAAAATTATAGAATATATAGGTGAATAAAGTTAAACAAAATAATTTTTTTAATTTTTAAAAATTGGCTTGATATTGTTCAGAAATAGTAGGAACTGCCGATGCTGGAGTCTGAGATAACAAGGTGTAGAGCTGGATGAACACAGCAGGCCAGGCAGCATCAGAGGAGCAGGAAAGCTGACGTTTCAGGTCCGGACCCTTCTTCAGAAATGCTCATGTATGTGCGCATGTGCAATCTGACAAAATCCAGGAGTGAGCACGCGCAGTTGGCATTCAGCATAGGATCACTTGTTTCAGACATATCATTAAAACAAAAGACTTACCTGGGCCTAAATACTTGTTACCAGCTATGCTGGTGCTGGGAAACCATGAAGGTCATGGATAGGCTTGTGATTGAAATGACACGCATTTTCCCAAAAATTCATTAAGGTACATGCCATTAAGTTATACTCCCACTCCTCTGGTGCCTGGTGTCTGAAGACATACTTCCAAATATCAGGAGGCAAGAGCACGGAACAAACCTGGCCCCTTACCCACTCGCATGCCCACAATCTCTTCCCTGTTATGACTCCCAACCTCATGGTTCATGCCAGGTGCAGACAGAGAGAAAACTAGCAACATCTCTCGACAAGCATAGCTATCACTAATAAAGAACAACATATAGTTTCCATTGTGTTACGATGAAAATGTTGAATTATTGGTACCGACAAAGTTCCACGGATTATTGTTTTTGGTATGCTATATACCTTGCATTGTGTACTTTAGGAAAATAAATAACTTGAAAAGTATTGAAAATATTGAATTCTCTCCACAAAAGGTAGACTGCAGAGGTTCAAGAAGGCAGCTGACCACCACCGTCTCAAAGGCAAGTAAGGACGGGCAATAAATTCTGGCCAGCCAGCGATGCCCACATCCCACAAATGAATACAAGTAAATAAACATGTGCAGAAGTTTGTAAGTACATCTCATATCAACCTCTTTGTGACAAACACTCTTTTAAACATTCTGCAATGCTCTAACAAATGACACTGCTGTTTTATACATTAGTGATTAAATTATATGTCATAAAGTTATACATACAACTCGAAAATACCAAAGGGCATGAGTGCTCATCCATTGGGAAGTTATGCAGTTGTAGTTGGCATTCAGCTTCAATTGTCAATCTAAAAATAGTAAAAGCTCATTTTAAGTGTTGAAATAACTGAGAGGGCAATCTCATTATGACAGAAACATAATTATATAGAAGTATATTCACCCATGTAAGATATATATACAACTATGTGTCAGGTGTGAATCAAAGACAGAGATACATGTAACTATACATTTAAGACATGGACAGCAACTAAAACTTATTTACTCAGGATACTTTATAAGATGCACAAAATATATTATACTTCATAATACAAGCTGTCGTGTTTTAAATGTGCAAAATTTACATGATGGAACAGTTCAAGCTACTCATTAATGGTGAATATTGTTTAGATAAAAAGAGCATAATTGATGTCATGATACCATTAGCAGTGAATCACAATAAGTGTTGTATTAGATTATCAAAGATAAATTTAGTTATATTACTGATCTTATTTCCGAGATTTTCCACTGAAGAAAACGAGACTGTAAATGTCAGTTCGCTTCATGGCTACTCAAATACCTTAGCACGCTGCACATCTAATGCGTTTATAACTTCCTTAGAATTTGAATAAAATTGGTGTGCATCTAGAACTAAAAGGATAATAATCTCCCAAAACATCAATTTACTACAAGCAGCATTGAATATTTCATTCATTATTATTTATGAAGTGCATTTTTGAAGTGATTGAATAATTCAGATCTATCTGATTTCAAACCAAAATATCTAACCATTGGCAAACTATTCATAGTTGTCTTTGGGAATACTTAAAAAAAAATTACAGCCCAATAGCTCTCAACAACACTCTGCTGTGGTTTAATTATTGAATGACGTGTTTAATTAGCAAAGTTGGAGGGAAAAGATATAATAGCCCAAATTTTGCTTCCAAAATAACAAGAAGCTAAATTGCACTCACTATTATTCACATATAAATGATCCAGTAGCTTGTGGTCAGAAACAGATATTTTGTGAAATGCAAATCATCACATTTCTGGACAAATTTGTGATGCTTCACCATTGACCTTGCAAAAATGACCACTTGCCCTGAGGCTCCTCGTTACTTTTAGGAATATGCTGGCTTTGGAAAATTAAGCTGACATTTAATGTGTAACAAAAAGTAACAGTATATTTTTATAACTGAAATAATGTTGTGTTATCACTTAATGCCAATCAACATCTCTGGTCGAGAAAGGGAGCAGTTTAAACTGTTCAGTCACAATCCTGCATACAATAAATTCTTGCACAAAGCCAAAAAATTCACATTTGACTTTTTTCTTACTTCACATTTCTGCATCTTAATATATTATCCAACATTTTTATTACTTGTTCCATAACTGATTTGATTGGAATTCATCCAATTTCCTTTTAGCTCATTCCTCAGCCTCTTTCTTAATCTTTAAATCATATTGATTAAAGGAATTAAAGGGTCTCACCTATTACCAAGATCCCAGGTACTTTGTTGTTATTGTATTTTCAGCAACTTATTCTTTTTAACAAATTAAAAGGATCAAGGCACAAAGTCTAACTAATGATTCCTTACCCAGAAAAATCTGGGCCAATGATTTCATTAATGCACAAGTGTGGTAGTATGTTTATGCATGTAAATAAGATTTCAATGTACTTGCAATAAAGTTACAATACTAAGTCAGCAGGAAGCTTGAGGAAATACATGACCAAAGTAATCAGATCTTGAAGATTTGGTTATCGATTAACTTGGTCATCATCATGTTTTATAAATGAGAACTATAGTTTTTGTTTCCCGAGAAAAAAATCACTCATTACAGGGAGAATGCAGCAATTAGTACCTTGCAATTCCATTGGCCAGTGTGACTGTAAAAAGCAGTGAGCTAAGCCTGGTCTTGTCTTGAGTGGATATTGACCAACGTGCATTTCTACCTGGATCATGCTCACGAGTAGGATCACTGGCTAATTTTTTTGTCTCTATCACAGGAACTTTCATACCAAGTGCAGTGTCCTGATTGCCAATCTGACCCTGATCGGCCCTGTTTGTGATGCAATCAGCAACGTTCCTGATCTTTAGGAATCTGAAATTCACAAGATCCTGGACTTCTTTTATATAATAGCTAGAAAATAATCTCAATTTCACAGTAATGTTCAAAACAAATAATTATGTGCTCAGCCAAACTCATCTGCTATCTTCTCCATCAGAATAATTATAAGAATATCATATATATCATAACAACAACATAATATTTACTGGCTCTAAAAATAAGCAAATGAAATAGTTGTGTATGATAACAATTTTAAAAAGTGCCCTCAATTGACATGGAGATTAAGTTCATTTTTTTTCCTTATACTGCATCCAAATATTAACAAGTTAGCATAAATTACCTTAGCGTGTACAATATTCTTCCATCATTCCATATCCGAAGCATTCTATTTGGAGTTGTTATCCAATGGGCGTCAGCCTTCTTGGAATTTCTAAAGAATGTGTCTGGTATCCATATTTTGCCAACCATGTTGCTGTTGAGTCTGAGGACCTTCATTGTGCTATTAAATTTGAGACGTCTATCATACCACGTTTGGGCAAAAAATATGTCAATGGTATACTCCTGTTGAATGAATATGATATCATTAATATTAATATTCAGAGACAATGGTTCAATAACATACACAAAACCTCTGAACCATCTTTCGTATAAAATTTTAGTGTAAATATTTTTAAATCATGGAGTAAACTCAGCTGCCAAGTAATTCAAAACAGAGGAGATGGCATAGTGGTAATGTGACTAGACTAGCAATCCAGAACACCAGGCTAATATTCTGGGAACATAGATCCAAATCCTATGGCGACATTTGAATTCAACTTCTAAAACAAAAACCTGCAATTAAAATGCTATTGATTGCTGTAAAATCTCATCTAGCTCACTAATGTTCTTTTGGGAAGGACAACTTTACTTGGTCTGGCCTATATATGACCCCTGACCCAGAATATGCGGTTTACTCTTAACTGGCTCTGGGAAATTAGAGACAAGCAACAAATGCTGATCTAGCCAGCACATAAAGTGAATAATAAGGAAGTAAGGTCATTGACCTGGAACAGTGATCTGGATCATATGCTGAGGAGAAGGAAGGGTTCCCTGCTCTCCAGTGTAAATATCGGAGGTGAGTGCATCTCCCATAGGTCTTCATCCTGCGTTTTGGGCTGAGGGCCATTTCATTACTATGGCCCTCTTCAATCAGTTGCCAGCAGCTCTCCAGTACTGGGAACAATGGTGTAGAAATAGCTGTCACTTCCGGTACTGCAGCTAGGCCCAGGGGAAGATATGCTGCACTGGATCAGATAGCCAAATAAGTCTACAACCTTGTCAAAGGCCAACCTCACAGGTCAAGGTGAAGGGGGGTTGGGAGGTTCGGGAAGGTGAATGGACAAACGGAAAATCACAGCTGTAGAGGGGGTTGGGGGGAGAAGAAAGAATCTAAAATTGACATTCAGCACTCAGAATGAAGGCCTCCCCCTCCTGACCAAGCGTTTTACTGGCCTAAGCATACAGAGATAAACAAGTCAGGGTGTATTTTGGGTGTTGCCCTCTCCTGGTATCTATTAAATCTGAGCAGCAGTAGGATGAAGCCTTTAACTGGGTATAGTTACCTAATTAAGGGTGGGTCAACTGGACAATGAATGGGTTGGTTTCATTTGAATAATAAATCTGTTGATCCAGGACATAGAATGAGAGTGACCTGGTTCTACAAGGACAAGTAGCAATCTTGAATGTACACGGTACTGTTGTTCATACTGAGCTGCTTTTACACTAATGCCTTTTAAGTTGGATTCAAAGCAATGAGCATACTCAAGCCTGCTTTCAAAATTCACATTAAATCCAAATTCGATGACCAGCATCAGCACTGCAGATGTTTCCTCAATTCTATAATATGTAGAATTAGTGATGTTGTTTGGGCAAAATTGACTGTACAGGTAACTGTGATGTCATTAATAAATACTGTTTTTTTCAAATAAGATATAGACTACCTGCCTTCAACAATTTTAGCAAAAGTAAATCACACTAGAGGAGTTAGGTCCCAGTTGTCACTAATTCCATCTATTTTTTAAACCATTCAATGAGTGAAAAAAGGAATTCCACATCCTGTTAATAGAGAAAGATCTTCCTCCTGCTGTTAATGGAAATCAAATTACGCACTTTCTTTAACAGGAATCCAATAAGGAATGTTACTTTTATGCCTTGGTGTTGAGATCAGAATTTATTCTTTGGTATTTCATCCTATAACCAATATGGCTTAATGTCTGTAGATTTTAAAGTTGAAACATTATTTATGCTTCTACGTCAAACAAAATCTTCATATTCAGGTTTATAGATGAGTAAAAGGTTGAGACAAAACACATTTGGGTGAAATTTGCCCATTTGCAGTTAAACTGTTATTGGTCAACGGGACATATGGCATCCAGACCACCATAACTCGGAGCAAATCTTCCCAAGGAACTTCTCACACTTCACCTCATTAATTTATGCAGCTGGGTGCTTGGGCACCTTTCCCCAGGAACTGTGTAGCCAAAGGAACAGGAGTAGAGTCATAGAGTCATACAGCACGAAAACAGACCCGTCGGTCTAAACAAGTCCCATCTGCTTGCACTTGGCCCATGTCCCTCCAAACATGTCTAATTTGTGTACTTAACTAAACATCTTTTAGACATTGTGACTGTACCAGCGTCTATCACTTCCTCTGGAAGTTCATTCCACACACAAACTACTCTCTCTGTGAAAAAATTGCCCATGTCTTTTCTTAAATCCTTGTCCTCTCACCATAAAAATATATCCCGTAGTCTTGAAATTTGCCCACCCTAGGGAAAAGTTACCTGCTATTCACGTTATCTACACTCCTCATTATTTTATAAATCTCTAAAAGGTCACCTCTCAATCTCCAATTCTCCAGTGAAAATAGTCCTAGCCTCTCCAGCCTTTTCTTATAATTCAAACTCTCCACTCCAGGCAACATCCTGGTAAATCTCTTCTGAACCCTCTCCAGTTTAATAATATCCTTCCTATAACAGGGAGACTTCTGGTATCATGAACTGCCCCTCCCACGATGACACTCACTGCGATTACCAAACCTTCTGCTCCATAACAATTCTGTATTGCTGTGATGTAGCCCAGAGGAAAGCTCTCTCTCCCCTTTTCGCAGACAGGGACTTGGAAGTGTTGTTTGATGAGTTGGTGGAGAGGAGGGCAATTCTTTTTCCAATAGACCATCACAAGAGGTCAGACTACCAGATACAGCTAGCCTGGACTTAAGTAGTTTAGAAAGAAGGTCAATGACCTTCTGGTCTCTGCAAGAGTAAGTGCCACCATCTTCTCTGCTCCCTCACACTCAAGGCCTACACTCACTCTAACTCTGCCACTACACAAATGTCTCATAGACATAAGGATCATGGACTACAACTTTCAGTATTGCATGCATCGTGTCTATTCAGTGGCTCTTGACCACATCATCCTCCTAACCCTATGAGCTTTGCATTCACTCATTGGGAACACCTATCTACGTCTTCTGCTCCTGCATTACAAATAATTGTTCTTCCATCTACTACCACCATATGCAAGATCTCCATTTATCTCACTGCAGGGAAACCTGGCCCTCCCCCACCCTGGACTGATATCTCACCAGCACCTTGATTGACCTACCTGTGATCCCTGGACCACTTTCACCTGACCTGTAGGACTGACTGTGGTCCAATCCCTAAACTGCAAGGACATAGATTCCCAGGTTCTGCTAAGTTGTCATGCCTGACTGATTGCGGGCAACCTTCTAGTAGGAATTGGATAAGTCCCTTGACCGACTATTGCAGTACCCCCTGATGGACGGTTGCCCTCCTTCACACCAACAAGGACTGCTCCCCTTTGACTTTTACACTTGCCATTTGTTTCAAGCTTGCATTCACTCATAAAATGCTGGCACATGCTGCAGGTCTGATGTAACAGTGCTATGCAGCAATGTGTCCATGTGTCCATATTGCAGTCAGGCAATGGCCTAGTGGTATTATCTCTGGACTGTTATTCCAGAGACCCAGATAATGTTCTGGGAACCCAGGTTCAAATCCCATCACAGCTGATGGTGGAATTTGAATTCAATAAAACATATCTGGAATGAAGAATCTAATGATGACCATGAACCCATTGTTGACTGTCAGAAAAACCCTCTCACTAATGTCCTTTAGGGAAGGAAACTGCCATCCTCACCTGGTCTGGCCGACCTGTGACTCCAGACTCACAACAATGTGGTTGACTGTGAGCTGTGCTCTGGGCAATTAGGGATGGACAATGAACGCTGCCTAGCCAGCGATGCCCTTATCCCATGAATGAATAAGGAAAAAAAATGTCATATCCTGGTCTTACTAATCAATTGTCTCGTCAGTGCTCCCCACCATCAAAAAACTGACTTCCTCTTCCTTTCCTAAACTCAATGCAAGCCCAGGAGGTTGGCAAATTGTAACTGAGTGCCAAAAACCATATATGTTTAGAAGGCAATGCTAGCCACATCAGGCTGGCAGCCTGAAAGTCAGTTCTGAAGTCAGTGAGGGTGCTATAACAATGCAATGTGAAGTAAATTCAGGCTGGCAGCCTCCATGTAAGTGGCAAAGTAAGTGATCATTAAGAAAGCAAGCTAAGAGTCATAAAAAGTGTATCCACTGAAGATGCGGGAGATATTCTTGTGTGCCTGTGAGCAAACTGACCTGGCAGATCCATTCAAGTTCTAGGTGTCCCTAAGCTCCAAAGTGTTGAAATACTGAAGTGGTGCCTAAATTGCTCTGAGAGCAGGCATAATGGTGTAGTGAAGCTGAGTTTGCTGATGCATGGATAAAGTGTTGAGGAGGATGGTGACCATGGAGCAGGCAGGAACTTTGCCGTGCAGAAACAGCTAGATGATAGCTGGAGCAAACAAGCGAAAAACTGCAGCCACCAGATACCCACATTGATTTATCTGCCAGGCATTTGCGCTGTCTAGTTTCTCAGTAAAGAAAAGCATAGTAGGAAGTGACATATAAAAAAGGCTATTTGGGTTTTAATGAGATGCAAATGCATAGAAATAAGGTAGTTGCTGCTCAGTGGTGAGATTCTGAAATAGCCATTTCCCCGTTCGCGGGGAAAAAAACAGGGAAAGTTTTCACAACATTAAGAATCAAATTTTTCACTCACATTGTACTTTCCCATCTTTCTTGCACTTATTTATGTCACACCAGAGAGAACAAAATTCTCACAACAATAATGTGAAATAAAAAATCAAAAATTCTAGAACAATATAATTTTAAGTTAATGTAATGCATATTAAAATTTATAAGTAATACTGGTTTCCCACTTATTGCATACACGTGATATGTTATAGCTGGGTGTGATACATGTGTTAAGAGCACTTCTTCATGCCTATCATCAAATCTGTTAGGTTGAGGCACTAAAGGCAGAAATAGTTGGCCTACTTTACTGAACTAAAATGAAACAGGGAGATTTCTTTCCCTATAACAGGCAGTGGAGGATTTTTCATAATATATGTTTCTTAGGTTCTTTATTATGGCTTACGGAGAAATCCTTGGTTCATTCTGAAAGAATTGGCCGAGAAGACAATCAGAATTGAAACAATCCGGCAGAAGAGATTTTCAAGAGATAGATATTCTGAGGAGAGAGCCAGATGCTGTTCCTATGTATGATGAGAATTATTTAATGTCACTAACATTGTAAAGTAAGCTAAGTTCAGATCAGTATTAGTGATCTTCACAGATGGCAAAAGCATAGAAATAGAGTGATTGTGAATTGTTTCAATAATGAAGCTGACATTTATTCTCTGCAATAAATGTTTTATGTATGTACAGACTGAGATTATTAATTCTTTAAAATGAAATTTGCGGTAAAAATCCCAGCAAATCTGTGAAGATATCCTGCATGTGCATTTAGTTAAAAAATCATTTAAGGTAAGTATTATACAGAATCTGCACAGAGGAATTTTTAAAAATTCCTTGAAGTCGCTAGCAAGCCCAGCTTTTGTTTCCCATTCTCAAATCTTCTTGAACAGAGTTGTTTGCTGGAGCCATTTTTCAGGCAATTAAGAGTCTGTGGGTCCAGAGTCACATGTTTGCCAGACCAGGTAAGGGCAGCGGATTTCCATCCCTAAAAAGGACATTGGTGAAACAAATGGGTTTTTACAACAATCAACAATAGTTCCATGGCACCATAACTGAAAGTACCTTTCAATTCCAGACTTAATAATGGAGTCACAGAGTCGTAGAAGTCCACAACACAAAAGGCGGCCCTTGGCCCATCAAGTCTGCACTAGTTATAAAAAATAACTATGCTAATCCCATTTTCTAGCACTTGGCCCATAGCCTTGCATGCCTTGACATCATAAGTGCACATTTTAATACTTCTTAAATGTCATGAGGGTTTCTGCCTACACCACCCTTATATGCAGCAAGTTCAAGATTCCCACCATGCTGTGCGTGAAAAAATTTTTCTTCACATCTCCTCTAAATGTTCTGCCACTCACCTGAAAGTATGCCCTTTAGTTACTCCAACAAGGAGAAACATTTCTTCCTGTCTACTCTATCAAAGCCCCTTATAATTTTCTACCTTTCAATCATATTCCACCCCTCAGACTCCTTACGTCAATGAAAAGAACCCAGTATATCTAACCTCCCTTCATAACTAAGACTCTCCAAAAACTAAAAAGAAACTTCTGAACAGATTCCATGTAATATTTACTCTCTATGAACTTTTAACCGAATACACATGCAGGATATCTTCTCAGATTTATAGTGATTTTTACAGTGAATTTTGTTTTAATAAATTAATCATCTCATTCTATGCATACATGTAACAATCAATGGGATTCTGGTAGTCAATTTCTGATTGATCATCAGTTAAACTAAGTTAACATCATAAACAACAAGCACAAAAACAATGTTGCTGGTAAAGCTCAGCAGGTCTGGCAGCATCTGTGAAGGAGAAAACAGAGTTAACGTTTTGGGTCCGGTGACCCTTCCTCAGAACTATTCTCACTCTGTTTTCTCCTTCACAGATGCTGCCAGACCTGCTGAGCTTTTCCAGCAACTTTATTTTTGTTCTTGATTTACAGCATCCGCAGTTCTTTTGGCTTTTAACATCATAAACTCCTTGACAGTTCTCTCTAGCATCCTTTAATCATGGTTCCATGCCATCATTTTGGCATAAGAAGGCCTCATGATCTACCTGAGCCACCATCAGGATTATGCCCATGCCACTGATTCGATTAAGGCCACATTTTAACCAAATGAGAAAAATAGTCCCTACTTCATAGATAGGAACACAAAAATGATTATATAATGGTATGAATGTTCTCAACTAATGTTGAAATCCAATTAGAATGTTGAAAAGCCTGCTTAAAAATTGATGTCTCAGGGACAGAGATGATTGATTGCATTGGATCTTCAGTGAAATGAGACAATGTGTACAACACAGATGGCAACTACAATTGTTGAGTGAGCTCCCAACTCAGCCATCTCAGTAATTGCAAACAAGCAAAATAGGACACCAAATGCATCCTTACATGAAGAGACAAAAGCTCAGAGGAGTTATGTCATTGATATTGTTGTACATTTAGTAGCAAGTTACAGAATGCCTTTGCATTTTCTTGGTCATGGCCCAGATCAAACCCCCTCAAAATATATCAAGGAGATAACCTAGAACCTAATTTTTTTATTTTATTTAAAGACAAGTGTAAGGTGTTGTGTTCCAGATTTGACTCAACTGGTCCACCACTCGGCTTTAAGCAAAACACAATTTATTCTTACAACATAGTTAAAATACAAACAAAAAAAAATTAGCATAACTTTAACTCGACTGAAATACTTCATTATGTAATATATTATTTAAATAATAATCATCAACTGTTCCAATATAGCAACATCCCATAAACACGCCCTTAGCAAAGGCAAATTCAGCAAAACAGATTTTCCTCACATGCTATCTCCACTCCAAATCAAGAGAAAGGAAAATTGAAAGAACCAATTAAGTAGCAGAGAGAGAATTCAAGCTTATTGCTGCAGCAGAGAAAGATCAGTATCTATCAGCTTCAACAGCCAACTCCAAGCCCCAATGGAAAGCAAAACTAAAACCATGGGTCTGCATGAGCCTGACTCCACCCCCTCACACTCCTTTTCTAATTTGGAAAAAAAACCCTCAGGGAGCTCAAAGCTGTTTACCCACTACTTCTGAAGCAGACATTCTGACATCACTGTGGAAACACCTCTCTGCAAGAGAAACAGCACAAAACAAACCTTTCTTAAAGCCACAGTACTGTAATGCTTGGCTGGAGATATTGTCTTGCACAAGACACAATGAAGAAATAATGGAATAAATGTTATATGCACAGCAACATCCTGGAGTACATCCAGTGCTAAAAGGGAGTTTGCCAGCATCCAACCATAAAATTCACTTGTGGCCACATTGACACCATAGCACAAGGAGAGGTGGCCAGGTATTTGAACAGGGACATAAAGGCCACATAAATCAGTAAATTAGACTTGCCATCCACAGCAACAATCATAATCAACAAAAGATGACATGTAAAATTAGAGCAAGTAGACTGCTAGTAGTCTTCTGTCTTCATTGTTGGGTCTCAGAGATGTTGTGCTACTACTGCTTTTAGGATCCAACTCTCACCTTCCACAAAGTAGTACCTGTATCAATGGCACACGAAAGAAGAAGCTTTCCAGGCAAACCCTCAGAAAAGGAATGGGGTCAGGTGGCAAGGGCAGTTGATAGCCAGGTACCTCCCTCAGGACAGTACTGAAAGAGATTTAATGACCCTTCATGGGTAGTCGAAGTAAATGAAAGCATTTGGATTTCAAAATGAATACCGACTGTGATAGCAATCATAATGTAGAGTTGAATGTTTCCTACAAACTGATAATGAAATACATAGAAACAATTTTGTTTACATTTAATATGAACCCTCATTAATTCAGCAAACTATAGCGCAGAAATAGAGGTCATTTGGTCTACATTTTGTGCCAGGGTTTGTGTTCCACATAAACCTCCTTGCACCCTTTTTCCATTTAACTCTATCACTGATCTCTTTTTCGTCTCTTTGAAATATAGCTCCCCCTTATATGCCACATTATTTACCTCAAATATTCCTCAAGTTTGGATTTTTGGGTACTCTTTGGGTAAAGAACTTTTTCCTAAATTAATAATGGGAATTATTAGTGATTATCATATATTTCTGATCTCTAACTGAATTTTCCCATTAAACAGGAACTATTTTTCTATTTCTACCTGAGCATGATCTTAAAGATTTTTTAACTACCAACCTTTTCTTTTGTAGAAGCGGGGTCAATACTGCATAAATTCTGTACAAACATCTGCATATCATGGAAGATGTGAAATCTTCAAAGTATACATCAAAATGTTTAATTTTACAGCTTAGCAAGTTCAAAATTTGTAAAATGTCACACGGTTCAATATTCTAATAAAATCATTGAGGATTTATAGAAGTCATTCCAGGGTTGAATCAAGTAGCATCGAGTAGAAAAAAACTGAATGTGCCTGGGCCAATCAGGTGATGTGATAAGTATCTGTAGTTGTGAGCTACATCATAGCTCACTTTCAGCTTCACAGATTATCTCGTCACTTTATACTTCCACTTATCATATTCCAAAGCTGTCCATGGCATATCATCTATTTATACCATGAAACATCTTGTCCACATCTTAATATCACATTATCAGAATAAGTCTTCCTGTAACATTAGTTCTGAACTATTGGATTAGCCCTATTTCTGCAGTTCCGTATTCTACTTTATCTCAAAATAATTAATCATGCCAATCTTCTTTCCTAGTAATCCACTACAATTTAGATCCAGTAAACTGTGATAAAGGTAATTATCGTAGTCTTTCAATTAGAACTTTGTGCATTAATTATAATGAAATATAGCTTTCATATCAGAACATTCCAAAATACTTCACATAATGAATAGCCTTTCTGAACTACCAACTGTTGTTGTGCTGATATATGAAGAAAACTTGAACCAGTAACTTCCAACAAATAGCTGTTAATTAAAATATTCAATTATATTTTGACTAGACTGTTTGACCAACCACGTCAACAAATTACAAGCTGAGGGTTAGACTTCCAGCCTATTATTCCACACATAGATACACAGTAATTAAACTAGCCATTTTAAAAAACTGCAGGTCAATGATATCAACACACTTAATATTTGTTACTTTGGATGCCTAGGCCTGATAACGTGTATGCTTCTTCACAGAGCATTATTTTGCACTTCTTTGGCAAAATGATACATTTATTATAAAATGTAAAACAAACCACCTATTCTTTTGTTAGAAACCATTAAGCATCAGGCTTAAACTTGAAATCCGATCGGAAGCAGCATCTAGTGACAAGTGGAATGGACTTGTATTGCCCACATTAGGTGATGTACATACAGGTCCTAAACAATAATTCATGCTGCTTGCTGATGTTAATGTTACTCATTTGCTTATGTTTATCGAAGGGATAGTTGAGGGATCTAAGGTATCCAGGAGACCACTTAAAGGTAGAAGCAATCTTTAAGGAGGAGGTCACATTTTGGTTGCAGACTCAAAAAGAATTTAGCTCAGAAGTCACTGAAAGGGGAAGCAAGTTGGCACCCAGATTTTCCTCAATGCAGTAATTGGACAGCAAAGAAATGTTCAGTTTACTAGAGAGCAGGAAGACCTCTATGCAGCTTCTTCACAGTGAGAAGAAATTACTATGTATGTGAATATGAGGAATATTGTACCAAGGGTCAAGCTGCAATGCTGGAAAGAAAGACACGATCTAACTGGGGTTATTAAAGTGAGAAGCCTCCCTCATTCATTCATAGAATCTCAGAATCCCTACAGTGCACAAGCAGACCATTTGGCCCATCAAGTCCATGCTGACCCTCAGAAGAGCATCCCAGACAGACCTACCCCCCACTTTATCCCAGTAAACGTGCATTTCCCACAGCTAATCCACCTAGCTTGTACATCTTTGGACACTGTGAGCAATTTATCATGGTTAATCAACCTAACTTGCACATCTTTGGACTGGAATCAAAGGTGAGTCAATGGCGCTGTGAGGCAGTGCCAACCTCTGAGCCACCGTGTCACCCCGTGCCTGCTCAGAACACATCTGACTTTACAAAATTGTATTTAATGAAAGCAATGTGGGTCTCACTCATCAGTTGGTAAGCCAGTGAGAGTCCTGCAATGCTCTTAAGAAGGGCCTGCAGAATGAAGTACCGCTCAAGAAATCAGCTGGACAGTGGTCAGCCTTCCCTGGGATCAAGTATCCTGGGTGGGATACCCAATCAACTGAGCACTGCTAAACAACCAGAGGCCTGAAGTTCTACAGGATTGCAGCAAAACTGGATGGTACTGTCTGCTGCCAAGCCATAGTATCGTTGCTAGACTCCAGGCCATATTTTACTGATGGCAGAAAGGGGATTGTAAGGTGCGGGTTGGTAGAGAACTGAGCTGTGTGGATGGGGTGCTTAGTAGCAATGATAGGTGGGTGGTTCTCAGTTGTCTTTCCATTCCCCAGTGCCGAGTCTTTCAGATAAGCACTGACTGTCATTTGGATGAGAGCTCGCCAAATCTTTACAACTCTACTACAGGTGGTCATAAGTAACCCACATCAGTCACCCACAAAGGTTAGGTGGAAAGGTGACAAGCAACCCATCTGCCATTCTCCACTAGCCGACCCACCAAGGGGATGATATTAAGCATCGCCTATCAATTATAACTGACAGAGACAGAGTCTTTCCTTCACTGCCTCTTCTCCAATCATTACAGCATATCAAAGTAAGTTCCCTCTCCAAGCTCAACACATTCACAACTAATACAACTCTCACTTACAAGCAACTTCAAGTTCACATCCAGACTGCCAGCTGTTCTGTCTAACCAGCCACGTTTTCCAAACACTTGAAAATTCTCAATAACACTTTCCCTTCGTTTTTGCAGGAAAAGATTGTACAGAACACAAGTCTAGAAACCAGTGTGAAAACAACCTGCCAGAACCTATCACCTTCCCTTGAACAGCATATACCAGCCATTGTGAGAAAGGACAGGAGATGTCACATATGGTATTTATTATATCTTCATTCCTATAAGCTCCCTCATTCAACACACTTTTTATAACGATGCTGATGTTTTCAACACACATTCATTGCTTCCTTTTTTTCTCTCATGCCACATGTTAGTCCTTCTCCCTTTCTTTCATCTCAGCTATTGAAAATATCAATACCCCCTGAACTTGAGCAAGAAAAGAAGTCCAGCATTCCAGTGAATGCATGGTCAATTTTTCTGACTCTCAGATTGCAGCTCAAATTTTGGCACCATTGGAATTTTACAGGGCAAGATTGAATGTGATGCCTGCATTTGGTGATTTTCAAGTCTGCAGGAGCTCAAACAGAAACAGGACCTCATAGACCAGATTGCCAAGACTAAGGCTACACACAGTGCTTTTGTACAAGATCATGATACAAGCTTGGGGGTTTGTGCTGCTGAAAAAGGCTGAGGGGTACTATCACGATCAAGTGAGGAGGGATGAATCAAATCCTCCTATTATAGTCAGCCATAACAAAGTTTTTAAATTATTTTTAGCACATAGCTAAATCACACTTCAATTAAAATGTAATTCTAGTCACAATTAATGAGCCAATTACAAGGTTTTCTTAAGTCTGAGAAAAAGGAATTGTACTATTTACTAAACCCAAGAAAAATAATGAAACATGATACCTAACATCATGCAAACAGAGGCATAAAGTTTAAGAAGGGTCAGTATAATAGGAAGCTTAAGAAGGTACAGTTTAAAAAGTCCTTAATGTCCTTGAGGTTTTACAGTTGCGCCTGAGATCATCTCTGTTTCGTTGATATATTGTATCCACAGAAGTTGCAAAATTTGTAGGATCCCTGAGTTCTCACTGAAGAGATGATCCTCCAGTTTGCTTCATCACTAATGCCAACTTTCAGTATGAGGAGGAAACAGGACAGAATGAGTCTTCCAATTCTTACTGTTACAAATCTATCTTTTGCTCTTTCTCCATTTGCATCTTAGCCAAACAACCACTGAAATATTTCACTTGTGTTTTCCCAAATCTGTTTTCATTACCTTTCCAAGCAGGCAACCTTCAATGTCCAATATGTGCAACTTCTCATGAAAGTGTAAATTAAGCCGGGACAAGTGGGTTTCTTGATGTCTGACCCAACTGACCATTTCGGCATCTTTTAAATGTCATTTTAATTTGGATGATTTGGCTTATTTCATAGTGGTTTCCTGAACTTGCCTCAATTTGTGGTCAGTTGATTACTGCAGTCATTTCAGGTCCACGTTTCTTCCATTTTTAAGACTATTTTAGTCCATGAATTTTTCAGGTATTAAAATCAAATGATAGAAGTTGAAAATTGACAGTCCATATTCTTGCAATTATCATAACAGGCATCTATCAGAAAATGCCTAGTGCATTCAGAAGCCTGTGAGGAAGCTTGTTCCCAATGTTGAGGAGGAAAAAGCAACCAAATTACAGCTGTTTTCCAAGGTTTAGTGCACAGAGTCTATTCTACCATGGGCTAAATGGTCAGATCCATCAATCCATTAGTGTTGGAGCCTCATGTTAGCTTTGATGACTTCTATGTCAGGACAAGTTAAGTGTTTCTCTCAATGGTGGTTGCCATTAAGGGTTTGGGAGCACCCTGTCGAAAGTGACTTTCAGGGCATCACCTTATTTCTGCATGTACCAGCAAAACCTAGCTCTGAATGATGGCGTGCTTGCTCACCCATCCGACTTAGCACCAGCAGTGATTGGTATCACACAACTAGTGAACACAAACTGTTGCAGCCCACACTAAGGTTGTTCAGTCTAAGACTAGTTTCTATAAACCTAGAGATGTTTGAGATCACCTACCAAGCATATTTGAAGTTTCCTCAATGGAAGTTCTGAAGCCTCCCATCACCCAAAGTGTAGCCACTACGAAAACATTTTTATAGGAGCACAGGCATAGGAAAATGAGCATACCTGACAGCTACAAAGATTTGAACCTGGGTGATTAATTTTTTTTTTGACCATACTGACATTCTTTAACAATCTCTATTTGTTAAAGTTAGTGATTGTCCTTCCAGTGAAATGGACGACAGGCTAATAATGTTAGACTAAAGGAATGTAATTGAATTATGGTTATAAAGAAATTATATGACTGTTGTTGAATGCAAGACCTAATTAAGGTAAAAAGCTTTGCAATGAATTGGTCTCTGACAGCTCTGGTAGGGAAGAGCTGTGTTAGTTGTTATGTTACCCATTCATCGTCTTCCTCCACCTTGTCATCTTCTGTTTTCTTCTCCTCATTCAGCTAATGGTAAAAGCTGGTTCAACAAGATATCAAAGTTTTGTAGCATGTAACAGATGAAGAGACTTATGAATATGTACTCAAGCATATGCTGCAAAGCTCCTCCAGGACAAACTAGTTATCACAAATGTTGCTTGAGTAGTTATTTTTTCCTTGATAAATGCTCCTTTTAACAGCATAGCCCTCATACTCGGTTATGCTTTGCAGCTTTGTATGAAATGCTGGACATTACCCTTGTCTCCCAATTATCAGCCTATAATTTGGTAGCCTTTTGGAATAAATGTAGAACAGAGAACTGGCAAAGGATAAAGAGTTATGACTCACGTTGGGTCAGCAAAAATGAACCTGCCCAATGTCTGTTTATTGACAACATCAGCAGTACATTTAAGGACCTGGCATTGCTTTGACTTCTGGCCAGGCTGGTGCATTGATCTGTAAGATCTTTACAGTTCCTTTGTATGGTGATGGTAAAGGGTTTGCTTGACATTTAGCATCATGTTGTATTGTGTATGATGAAGATACAGCAAGAGAATCATTGGGCAATAGAAAATTTAGAGTGGATCCTGCCAGAGGCATCTTTATATCAAGTATTCTTACTTTTAAATGTTGCCAGCATAACTCTGTCTTGAGTGCAACATTGTTTTCAAATATTGACAATGTATTTCTGATCAAAAATGTGCAAATGCTTCCCTGCTCTCTTGGAGCTTAGGAACATTAGCACCTGAAAGATGATTACTCCAAGACCAGATTTCTAGGTAGAAGTATACAAGTATACCAGTAGGCTTGTCCAGGTGTGATGCACAGAACTGCAAAGGAAAACGAAGATAAGAAAATAAAATGTGAAATTTGATCATTCACAAAGTGCATAGGAAACATGAAACTTCACCTTGAGTAATTTGCCGATTCTGGAATCTTGATTTTGGTTTTCTGTGCTTGGATCAAAAAGATAAAATACCCAGCAAGCTTAGAAGTCAAATATAAAATGTGGATTGCAATATTATATTTGATTATTCCAGTATTGTAAAAACTGATCCATTATCTCTCAAGAAACTGACGAACTCCATTTAAATGGACATTCAGTTGTTAATTTAAAACCACAGCATATAATCACACAGAAATCGTCAAACAAACATTAAGATTAATATTCATATTACTTACCATATTGATAGCATTCACTGGACCAATGCTATTTATGTACATGTCAGTACCAATTATTGTTGGCTTCACTGGAACAAAACATTGTAATTTATTAGCATTTGACCTCTTATTCAGTTGTAACTAAATATACTTTTGAAAAATATCAAGTTAAATTCAAAAATGAAAACATGCATAAATGGAACCTCATGTACACCTACCTCCTATGTCAGGCCTGAGTTTATTGTCATACCCTTCCAATAAATTGTTTAAAATAAGAGTAACATCACTTTCATAAACTTTTGGTGTCAATACCCATGTTTTGTTAAGAATCAAATCTTCATAGTCTTCATCATCACTTTTTCCAGAACTTCGAGAATTAAGAGAGAAAATATACAAAGAAGAAAAAGACACCTTTCAATGGAGAGATACAACAGGAGAAAAACATTCTTTTTTAAGAAACTTACTTCCACAAACCAGTTATGTAAGAATTTCTTCCCACAATTTTCACATTACATCTGCTATGCCACACAATATATTAACACAGCCAGAACAGACAGGAATAATAAAGATAAGTGAGAATGCGACTACTGATGGTGAGATTGTTTTTAAAGAGTACATCATTTAATATTCAAATTACAACAGGGATATGGTACATTAAGTAATTAAATGTAGAAGAGGTAAAATTATGACAAGATTTTTAAAAATTTCTTCACAGAATGTCACGGAGTAGGCCAGCACTTATTCTCCAACTTTCTTGCTATCCCTGAAGGTTTTATTCTTAATCTGTTCATGGGGCATTGGCATAACTGGCTAGATCATCATTTAGTATCCATCCCTGGTGGTAGTGGAGGTGGTGGTGAGCTGCTTTCTTCAACCCCCACTGTCCTTGGGTTGTAGGGATACTCACAGTGCTATTAGGAAGGGAGTTTCAGGATTTAGACCCAGCAACTTTGACACTGATATAGATATTATTATATGGATATTATATGAACACTATTCCAGAAGGCAATCTTGCTCAGCAAAAGCCCTCGGACTAAGGTTTTCTGATGTGATAAATGGTCACAAACAGGACAGTGTGGCTGAAACTAAGACAAGTAACAGGACCCTGAACTTCAGAATGCAGGACCCTTGCCTTCATAATTACCCAACAGATTTGAAATTCTTTCAGCCTGTTTGGTTGTGGAATCAGAATCTGAACATTTCAAAGAGATAGATTGATTCTTGAGAAGCAAAGGGGTGAACGGTTAAGAGCGGTAGACGGGAATGTGGAGTTTGAATTATAATCATATAAGCTACAATCTTACTAAATGGCAGTGTGGGCTCCAGGGGCAAATGGCATACTCCTGTTCCACCCAGGGGCAGCACAATGACACAGTGGTTAGCACTGCTGCCTCACTGCACCAGGGACCCGGGTTTGATTCCAGCCTTGGGTGACTGTCCGTGTGGAGTTTGCACATTCTCCCCGCGTCTGCAAAGGTTTCCTCTCACAGTCCAAAAATGTGCAGGTTAGGTGGATTGGCCATGATAAATGCAAGGTTACAAGGGTAGGGTAGGGGGTTCGGATGCTCTTCAGAGGGACAGTGTGGATTCAATGGGCTGAATAGCCTGCTTCCACACCATAGGGATTCTATGATTCTATGTTCCCATGTGGTGAAGACTGCTATGCTGTGGGGACACTGAATGCAGGTTGGGTGATGCTTTTATGATACATCTTCCTTCAGTCCACAGGCATAAACCTAGGCTTCCACTGACCGTTTGTTTTGATTCTCCACTTGCTGTCACACTGACTTCTCCATCCTCAGCTTACAGCAGTATTCTACCGAATCCGAGTGTAAACTTGAGGAACAGCTTCTCTTCTTTCAAAGAGGCACATTACAAAATTCACAAATATCATGAGGTTTAGTTATTTCAAACCGTGATCTGTCCCCTATCTTACTTCTTTTCCATGCATGCGACAATCTTAACCTTGTCCCTTCTTATGTTTGCAGTTTGACATTATTCTGCTTACCACAACTGTTTTGACATACCCTGGATTTCTTTGCTTTGCCTGACACTACTTATTCTGGCTCCATCATATTAACTTGTTTCCCATTGAATGTCTCCCACCTTTCATTATCTTCAGACTTTCCACTTAGTAATAAAATGGAAAGTGCCAACAAATTCTCCCCAGGTCACGAACCATAAGTTGAGAGAAAGAGAGATCCAAATTTTACATTTACAAATCAGGAGAGAAAATCCAGTGTGATGACATCAAGTCACAAATCCAAGGTCAACACATTGATTTCCCACTCATCACCTGATGTGAAACAGTGGGTAGGTCAACATGGGAGGTCATCCATTGGGTGCTGTCTTGTACCCATCAGGGATACTCCCCTCCATGCCTCCCATCTGGTCAAAACAAAACACCCTCACAATTCTCTTGCAAAGGTGCCAGACGCATCCAGGCAGCCAAAGACCCTGAACTTAACAGAGAGTGGAAGCCATTACCCTTTTCTCCTAGGTGTTCACTACTGAGTCCTGATGCTGCTGGGAATGCAGAACCACTGACCAGATTGGCCAGCAGCTCTCGAGGTCAGGACATCTTAGTCTGAGGGGTGAAAAGGACCATGATCTGTTAGCCTGTCCGCAGCATGTTACTGTTGCCTTTAAGGTGCTCACAACCAATCTTCATATGCATTGTCTTCTGTAAAATCCAGCCCAAATTTTAAGTTCAAGTCAATGACCTTTCAACAAAATGTTCAATAGACATTCGGTAAAAGTCCCATATAAGACATTAGCGTCTAAAACTAAAGCACATGGAATTGAGGGTCATGAACAGAGAACTGGTTGACAGACAGGAAACAAAGTAGGAACAAGCAGGTGTTTTTCCAGTGGCAGGCAGTGACTAGTGGGGTACCACAGGGTCAACAACTATTCCCCATATATACAGTGACGGAGATGAGGAAACTATATGTAATATATGCTAATTAACAGATAACAAAAAGCTGACTGAGAGGTTAAACTGAGAGGTTAAGTTGGTGAAAAGGGCAAATGGTATGTTGGCCTTTGTAGTGAAAGGATATGAGTACAGGAGCAGGGGTGTCTGCTGCAATTGTACAGGCCCTTGGTGAGACTACACATGTAGTATTGCACATTTTTGGTCTCCTTATCTGAAAAAGGATGTTTTGGCAATGGAAATAATCAAAGGTTTACCAGACTGATTCCTGGGAATACAGGATTAATGAATGAAGAGACAATGGATCCATTGGACTATATTCACTGGAGTTCAGAAGAATGAGATGAGGGGGCATCTCATAGAAAACCATAAAATTCTAACAGGACTAACAGAGTAAATGCAGGAAGGATATTTCCCAATGAGCAGGGAGTCCAGAACCAGGGTTCACAGTTCAAGAATACAGGATAGGCCGTTTAGGACTGAGGTGAGGTGAAATATCTTACCCCCGAGAATGCTGAGCCTGTGGAATTCTCTGCCACAGAAAGCAATTGAGGCCAAAACATTGAATATTTTCAAGAGGGTGATCAATACAAGTTACTAGTGCTAAACGGATTGAAGAGTGTGGGGATAAAACAGGAACAGGGTACTGAGTTGGATGATCAACCATGATCATATTGAATTGTAGGGCAGGCTAAATGGTCTGTTCCAGTATTTTCTATGTTTCTGAGTTTATAGAACAGAACTGTTCTCTTTTCTTCTTTTTCCAATCTCCTGAATGACCTATAAAGTGTTACATTTCTGGTTCTCAAAGCAGATAATTGACTTAAAACATCCCCTCTGCTCTTTTCATCTATGGGGAATTTAGTTTTAAAATATTATTCATGCTTTTTTATTTGTTGCTGTTTTTCTTTACATAACATTACTACTTGGACATATTTCATACAACATATAAAAGTCCTTCAAAGTATTATTAACTGCCCGATATGATTTCATCCTCATTACTGGGTATGTCTTTTCCACTGACAGGTCAGACCCACCAAAGGTTAGGAAGCAGATGCCTTGACAGTCTTCAACATTGATTCTGGACCCCATGAAGTCTTATGGTATTAGGTTAAATACAGAAAACAAAACTTCCTGCTAAGTACCATCAATGCTGTCCCTCCTCCTGCCCCACCTCAACTGATGAACTGTTGAATACCACTTGGAGGAAGCACAGAGCTTGATAAGGGCATGGAACATAATGCTGGGTGTGGGGGTGCTGGCTGCCATGAGCATCACTAAGTGTGAGTCAGTAGCACCACCAACAACAAGCAGGCCAAGTCCAAAAGGACACATGTGCTGGACTGGATAGATCATAGATCATGGAGTCCCTACAGTGTGGAAACAGGTCCTTTGGCCCAACAAGTCCACAATGACCCTCAGAGCATCCCACCCAGATGCCCCTATAACCCACCTAATCTACACATCTCTGAACACTACGGGCAATTTAGCATGGCCAATCAACCTGGCCTAAACATCTTTGGACTGTGCCCGGAAACCAGAGCACCCAGAGGAAATCCATACAGACACAGGGAGAATGTGCAAACTCCTTACAGACAGTTGCCCAAGGGTGGAATTGAACCAGGGTTCCTGGTGCTGTGAGGCAGCAGTGCTAATCACTGTTCCACTGTGCCACCCCAATTTTTAAATTATTTTTAATCAGCCAACTCCAGGGCATGTGGGACATGAACCTGGGCCTTTTGGACCAGAGGTGGGGCAATTGCCACTGCTCCACAAGAGCCCTCTTAATCTGCGGCAACTGGCGAGGATAACAGCAAGAGAGGAAAAAAATTACTCTATCCTCAAACTACACATTGCAGTTGCATTGTCGTTTCATATTTGCATCCTGCATCATAATGCATGGCTCTACCATCATGCTGAATGTCCTCAAACATATCTAACAATTCAAACCTGGACATCCAAGGGGCACTGTGGGCCATGAGCAGCAGCAGAATTGCATTCAGCCACAATCTGTAGCCATACGGTCCATCATAGGCCCCATTCTACCATTACTGTTAAGCCTGGAGATCAAAACTGGCTCAGTGAAGAGTGTAGAAGAACATGCAATGCACAGCACCAGACACATAAAAATGGGGTGTCAATCCAGTGATGCTACAACAAGGAACTATCTGTATGCCAAGACAGCGGGAACTGTATGAAATAAACAGCATTATGTGATCCCTCAGCCAATGTATCAACTGAAGTTCTGCAGTCCTGCCACATTCATTCACGAACGGTAGTGGATAATTAAACACATGACAGGAGACGGCACCTCCACAAGTATGATAATGGGGGAGCTCAGCACATCGATGCAAAAGACAAAGCAGAAGCATTTGTACCCATTTTCATTCAGAAATACTGAGTAGATGATCCATCTCAACCTCTCTCAGGTCCTCGCATCAGAGATGCCAGTCTTCAACCAAATCATTCATTCCATATGATACCAAGAACTGGCTGAGGCAGTGAATACTGCAAAGGCTATGGAATCTAAGAACATTCTGGCATTGGTGCTGAAGACTTGCTCTAGATGCTCTAGAACTAGTCACACACTTAACCAAGTGGTTCCACTGCAGCATCATCACTGGCATCTATGCAACAAATGTGATAACTGGCCAGGTACGTCTTGTACACAAAAAACAAGACAAATCCAACCCAGCCAATTACTGCCCCAATCTACTCTCAATCATCAGCAAGGTGACGAAAAGAGTTATAACAGTACTATCAAATGGGACTTGGAGAGGAATGAACTGCTCACTGACTCTTAGTTTGGGTTCCACGAGGTCCACTTAGCTCCTGGTATTAGGATAGCCTTATTCAAACATCGACAAAAGTGATGAATTAGAGAAGTGAATTAAGAGTACTGCTTCTGACATCAAGGCAGCATTTGATCAAGAATGACATCGAGCAGCCCTGGCAAAACTGGGGTCGAGTAGAAAACTCTCTATTTGTTGGAGTCATTCCTAGGAGAATGTAAGATGGTTGTAGTTATTAGATATGATTCTAGGATATCACTGTAGGAGTTCTTCATGACGATGTCCTAACCTGACTACCTTTAGCTATTTCAGAAAGTAGGCATTTAACAATCACCTTTTGATGCTGAATGGCATTATGATCGCTGAATCCCCCACTGTCGAGATCCTGAGGGTTTCATTCAGCAGAAAGCGAACTTGACCAATCATATCTGTACCATGGCTAGAAGAGCGGTTCAGAGGTTAGGTCCGCACTGAGCCGATCAACTAATGCCTGGGATACTATCCACTTGCCTGGATGGGTGTAGCTTCAACAAGGAGCAGCATGGTGGCTCAGTGGTTAGCACTGCTGCCTCACAGAGCCAGGAACTCGGGTTCAATTCTAGCCTCGGACAACAGTCTGTGTCCAGTTCGCACATTCTCCCCATGTCTGCGTGGGTTTCCCCTGGGTGCTCTGGTTTCCTCTCACAGTCCAAAAATGTACAGGTAAGGTGGATTGGCCATGCTAAATTGTCGATAGTGTCCAGGGATGTGTACGTTAGGTGGTTTAGCCATGGGAATTGTAGGGTTACAGGGTAGGGAGTGAGATTGGTGTGGACTTGTTGGGCTGAATGGCCTGTTTCCACACTGTATGGATTCTACGATTGTATGAAAACAATCAAGAAGCACAACACCATTGAGGATACAGCATCCCCCTTGATGGACATCCCATCCACCAGCTTCAACACTCAAATCCTCCAACACTGACATGCAGTGGCTATCATCTCCAAGATGAACCGCAGTAACTCATCCAGACTCCTTCAAAGGCAACCTACTACCTCCACCACCGATGAGGACAAGTGCAGTAGATGCAAGGGAACACCACCACCTGCAAGATCCCCTCCAAGCCAACACAATCCTGACTTGAAATATATTTGTAAAGTGTCACTGGGTCAAAATCCTGGCACTCCCTTCTTAACTGCAGTGTGGGCATCCCTACATCCCAAAAAGGCAGTTACTTCACCTTTACCAGCTTAATTAGGGATTTGAAAAAATAGCCAGCAATTCCCTCATCCTATGAGCAAATAAAATAAAGATCACCTACTATGCTGCAAGTGAATTTCAAGTGACAATGGAAGTTTTAAATTTTTTATTTTCTAAATTAGAATGTAAGTCTTGCATTTCATTTGGCATCTTGCATAATCTCACGAAATCTCAAAATATGACACAGCTAGTGAAGTGTAGTCACAGTTCTGATGTTGGAATTATGACAACCACGTTGCACACAGCAAGGTCTCACAAACAGAAATGAGATAATGAGCAGATGATCTAACTGTAGTTGAGGAAAAGACTTTGACCAGGAAAACAGAGCGAACACTGCTGTTCCTCTTTGAAATAGTGCCAAATGATCTTTCACGTCTACCCGAAAAGCGAAGATGAGGCCATTGTCGAATGTTTCATCCAAAAGGCAGCATCTCTGACAGCACAGCCCTTACTCAGTACCATATTGGAGTGTGGGATGTTTTAAAATCTCTGGTCTGGAGCATGTAATTGCCATACAAGACATAGATTTAAGATGTGGAATAGTCAATGAATACGTAACATTACTTTTATATGCATGCTTTTATTTATCAAGATAATTTGACAACTTAACTGATTTGATTTGAATACATCTAAGAAACCATCTCACCATATGGGCTTATTACACGTATGTAGTAGGTACAGTCACTGAGTTAATTGTATGCCAAAAATGATCTACTATCTTCATGCTTGACAGGCACCTTGATGTTAATACCTGATCATGCAACAATTTAAAATTATCAGAAAGCAAAGCTTAACATATATAAAAAATATTCAGGATTAAAAATCAAATTATAAGTCCTAGTCCAAAGAGAACACAAATCAGTAATGAAGGAGACAAAACACTGCATTAGATGGGTCTGTTATTTTTGTAACATGATGGGGTTGAAAATAATATAATTATACGTTTTCATTTTTGAGTACTGTTTAGTGTATAATCTAGTTCATTATTTCCACATGTGATTTTCTTTATTTAATTTAAGGAAAGCACTTCCAAAACATGGTGGATGGCAGGGTAAAGCATTTTTGAATTATCTTTCTCTGCTATCTAACATTCAAGGTTTTTGTTACAAAGAAAAAAGCTTGCCAACTCCTGTATAAGACATTATTCCTTTTAAAAAAATGCATGTATTATGGCCGTAGGCCATGGATTCCCAACATGATTTAGAGTACAATTGCATTGTGTAAAACAACTTTTCTGATTTCATCCAATCAACAAAGGTAGAACTAGTGTCTAATCGAAAAGTGACATGTCATTCTCTCCAATTCCTAAAAGAGGCTTTGAATATTTTTTGTAGTTCCCTGCTAGCCACTACAATAACTGCCTCTGCAATGGCTATCTTAGCATAGCTGGAAGAGACTTACTCCTAGTCAGCCTAATGTCACTTAACTATAAAATACAATTACAATATATTAGCCAATGTTATTTGGTACCTGTGCTCTGTAACCAGAATGGAAGGAAATCTGTGTCACCTTACTTTGTTTTCAAGTGTTTCTTCTTTAATTGTTGGACAGGCACACATGAAATATTTAATCTCTCAAATTTGCAAAGGAACCAGAGGCAACATTCACCAATCTCACACCACCATCCCCACCACCAATAAACATGGGAATCTCAAACATCCCAAACATGGGGGAGCGATGGCACAGTGCTATTATCGCCACACTGTTAATCCAGAAACTCAACTAATGTTCTGTGACCTTGGTTTGAATCCTGCCACAGCAGATGGTGGAATCTGAATTCAATTTTTTAGAAATCTGGAATTAAGAATCTACTGATTTGTCGATTGTCATAAAAACCTATCTGGCTCCCTAATATCCTTCAGGGCAGGAAATCTGCAATCCTTACCTGGTCTGGCCTACATGTGACTCCAGACCCATAGCAATGTGGATGACTCTCAGCTGCCCTCTGCAATGGCCTTGCAAGCCATTCAATTCAAGGGCAGCTAGGGTCAGTCAATAAATGCTGGCCAGCCAACAATGCACATGTCCCATAAATGACTTTAACAACAAACTGCAGATTTCCAAGGTTGGTAAACCAGTACTCTACGTCAGACACGTTATTAAAAAAAGACTTTGCAGCACGTTTTCATCTGACGTTCCATTATATTGCGGGCATCTGTGCAACCTGGATTGAACGAGAGGTTCACTGTATGCATACAACTGTCAAGCAAAGCATTTATACCTGTTTGAGAGCCTGGGTGTCTGTGCAGTCACATACGTTTGTGCAACTGGCTAAGTATGTAAATCCCCAGTGCACAACTGCGTGTGTTGTGTGTGAGAAAGCATGTGAGTAAGATTGCACTGAATCTGCCTTCATTTGACAAACTATTTATGTGCAGCGATGGAGAGGAACTATGACCTACTTAAGAGCACATACACGGTCCTGACAAACAGGGAAGAGAATGCTGCAACAGACAACCTTTAAACGGAAATCCAGGAGGCTACAATGGAACAGCACCGTTCTTTCTAGCTTCGCGTAAATTCATGTTTTAAGCGAAAGAGAGGGGCTATGCGGACAAACGCTGTGATTCGTTTTCCACCGTATATATGAACAATGAAATCTGAGCCCACAGGCAAAATGACGAACATTATGGAATTAAAGGTCGTTGATATACCTAATACAGACACAAAACTATAACGCCACGTTTAAATTTAAGCAGACCTGACGACCCATAACAACGTAACTATGTAACACCTGATAGGAAGCTAATGCATTCTTGTGTGATGAGGAATGCAAACGATGCAGTAATCGCTGATTACAGGAGGGAGAGAAAGAGTTCCAATCTGATTGTATTTCCAAGACGGTGATACATATGCAAAATAAAAGGCGATGTACAAAAACTTACCAGGATGGAAGACACGCGATCAGAAATGTCCAGAAGACCACCTTTCTGAGAAATGAGACGTTAATTGTCGCGATGGGACATTGGAGATGTATTTTGCGAGAAGCCATCTCTCGTTTCATCTGTGTCGTCGACTCGGTCCTCTCACCATGAATATCCACACAGGAACAGGGCAGCACAAGACAGCTTGCACTTGATTCTTAGCGAGAAGCAAGCGCTCGGCAGCCTGCTGAAGGCAATTGAAAACGTCAGATCAGACAGTCCAACCGTCTCCCAGGCGAACCACGACACAATTACAATTGGAACAAGTCGAGAAATAAGTTTATTGCGTTTTTAAACCTAGCACTTTCATACAATTGTTATTGCAAATTAATCCGAGAGTCACAGTGGGAATAATTAACCCATTGGAAAGCATCAAGGCATGTCTCTTTGACGTGCTTTTAGAAATGGTGTCTTTTTTAAAAGTGTATATTTACCTTGAATCCGGATTTTTTTTGTTTGTTTGGAATTGTGGCATTAATCCAGAAATTAAAGGAACCCTCTGTTTGAAACCAATCAAATCCACGATAGCTTCTTGTGGTATATATATCGTCACAGTCCCCAGTGTAGTCGGAGACGCTGCTGATCTAGCTGCATTTTAATCATAGCTTGGTATTGCACATAGCTGCTCTATCTGTAATGGATGCGTTTCCCAGTGAAGATTAAATAAACGAGGTAGAGAGAGAGAGAAGTACAGAGGGCGAAGTGTGTCATAGAAATTTCTTGTAATCCAAGTTTAGATATTTTCTAATCAACGTGCTCACAGATGTAATGACACACCTTGAAGGTGGGGCTTGTACCTGGGCTTTCTTGTGCAGACGTAGGGGCATTACCTTACAGCTCGTAATCCAAATTTAAATTGACGCTCCCAGTGCCAAACGATCCCATCCCAGAGAGCGTCAGGGGACAAGCAGCATGGTGGTTTTGTTACATGTGATAATTCAGGCTATTCCCAAACGTAATCCCTACAAAAATCTGTGCCAGCCCAATTACTTACGTGGTAAACGGATTCGCACTTTAGTGGCCTAACCCAGTAGTGACTGACATCCATTGGACGTGGACATTTTCAAGTTGAATACTATTATCTCTATCGCACAGCTGTCCCAATGACAGACAAGAACAGAATGAGGTGGTTTATTTATATGGAGCTGATTCTATCAGCCCGCGCGAGCCCTGTTTTCCAAGAAACATTTTTTTTTCCATTTTTGCCTGAGACGAACTTTTCCATTTAAGCTGATCTGCAGTCATGAAAATACATTCCATGGCTTTGCTGATTTTTAAGTTAATTTGTTAAATTCACTACAACGACAGTTGTTGACATCCATTCTTCCAGATCACAAACTTCCAATTATCACCTGGGATGAATAAGTTGCATTATTTTTGGTTTATTCAAATAATGCTCCGTTTTAACTCAAGTTGCCAAAGAAAGATGCTGAGGTCACACGTTTTACTATTTTCTCAAGGAGTCCCAGATGCTGTGGTAACATGAACTTTTACCAGCATGATACAGTGTGGCGCTATGGATAGTGATGGTGAAGCCTTCAACTTTCTGTCATACGCTGACCCAGAATGTCTCCTGCTCTTACTGCCTGCTAATGACGTATGCTGGAAGAACTTACTGATGGATAGCCAATCTTTCTTATTGGGAAATGAACAAATTTCCTCACTGATCAAGTCCTCGGGTAAAATTCAAATCCAAAATTTCTGTATCAGAGGCAAGAACATTACCAACTTTACAGAAAACATCCATGATGACACATCTATAATATTAGTGAGGAATTCTTCATCAGTGTTTGCTACTCCTTCGCTATTAATATGTATCATCCCATCTGTGTGCAAATCTCTTGTTCAAAACTCTAAAGATAATTTCAAGAGTAGCACATTGATGGTTACTACTGCAACAGATTCTGTGTTACATTCAGTTGCCATGAAGAGAAATGAACATGGTGCTAGATTGAATAGCGAGCAAAGAATTATCCTTTCCACGGATTACTAGGCACCATCCATAAGGACTGCAGCATAAGCATCTAAATTAAGTAGAAGGTGCACATCACATGAGTCAGGAAAAAAAAACATAAGTTTTGCAATGTTAAAAATCTGAAATTCATAAAAAAAACATAATGGAAACAATCAGTAGATCTGGCAGCATCTGTGGAGTGAGAAACAGAGTTAAAGATAAAATCCAATCAATTAATTGGGTCAAACCATAAATTAGGAAGGGCAAGTTTGAGTGACTTATGCTTAACAACCAAACCTTAAGACATTGATTGATTTATTGTTGTCTCATATACAGTGAAAAGTGCTGTTTTATGTGCTATACAGGTAGATTGTACCATACAGAGTAACAGAACAAGTGCAGAATACAGTGTTACAGCTGCAAACAGAGTGATCGGAATTAACATTTGAGAGGTCCATTCAAAGTCTGATAACAGCGGGGAACAAGCTGTACTTGATTGGGTTTGTAAGTGTATTCAAACTTTTATATCTTATGCCCAACAAAAGAGGATGAAAGGGAGTATAACCAAGGTGAGAGGGGGCCTTGGATTATTTTGGCTTCTTTCCCGAGGTAGCAGGAAGTATAGATGAAGCCAATGGATTGAAGGCTGGTTTGCATGATGGACTGGGCTATGTTCATGACTCTCTAGTTTCTTGCAGTGTTGGGAATAGCAGTTGTCATAAGACACTGTGAGGCATCCAGATAGGATGTTTTCTATGCTGCATCAAAAAAAAATAGTAACAACCCTTGTGGACATGCTGAATTTCCTTAGCCACTGAGGAAGTAGAGACATTATAAAAACAGAAGTTGCTGGAAAAGCTCAGCAGATCCGGCAGCATTTGTGAAAAAAAAAGACAAGATTAACATTTTGGGTCCAGTTACTTTTCCTCAGAACTCAGTTTTGTGTCTGTTACTTTTCTTCAGAACTGAGCTTTTCCAGCAACTTCTGTTTTTGTTCCTGATTTACAGCATCCGCAGTTCTTTCAGTTTTTAATTTGAAGTAGAGACGTTATTGTGCTTTCTTGACTGTCATGTCGATGTGGGTGGACCAGGACAGATTGTTGGTGATCATCACTCCCAGGAACTTGACTCTATCAACTGTCTCCACCTCAGCACCATTGATACAGACATAGGCATGCCCTGCAGTCCACTTCCTGAATTCAATGACCAGGTCTTTCATTTTGCTGACATTGATGGAGAGATTGTTGTCTTTACACCATGCGGCTAAGCACTCAATTTCTTTCCTGTACTCTGTCTCATCATTGTACTTTTGTACTTAATAAAGATATAAACTGTGATGGCTGGATCCTAAAATTGTCTTTGTTCCTAGACAAACAAGATCTAAATATAATTAAGTTAACTATTTTTTGTGATGAAGATTGGGAACTGAATATCCAAGGATATTTGCCATTTAGAAAGATTAGGCAAAAAGGAAAAGAAAACGGAGTGGTATTCTTAATAAGGGATGAGATCAGGACATTTGTAAGAGAATCTTAGATTGAAGATCAAGATATAGAAATAGCTTGAGTGGAACTCGGGACTCCCCAGGGCAGCAAACATTAGTAGAAGTTGTTTATTACGACAAAACTGTTGTATAAATATTGGGCATGATATGAATAAGGAAATTAGAAATGCATATGGTGCGCATAATACGGTAATAATGGGTGGTTTCTAAAGTCATGTAAACCGGGCAAATGTAGAGTGGAAGATGAATTATGGTAGTTATGCTATAACGCATCTTTTATTAACGCGAACTGGCAATAACGCAAGTGATGAATAGTGAACACTGTCCAGATAATGCAAACTTTCTGCTGTACAAGTATAGTGATTTTCTAAAGCAATTTCCTTATGATACGATTTTCTATGGCAATTTTCAATAGCACGATTTTCTTAGCGTGAGGTTATGCAAGAATGCAATTATCACATTATAAGAGAACTACCATATCTAGAGTGAGCATGAATTAGGTTTCTGGAGCTGAATGTTGAAGACTATTTTAGATTTGATATTATATCATGAGAAAGCTAATTAATAACCTTGCTGTAAATGAGCCTTTGCGGAATAGTGATGATAATGTGATAGAATTTCACATTAAGTTTGAACGTGTGTAGTTCATTCAGAAATTAAGATCTTAAATCTGATGAAAGGAAATTATGAAGGTATGAGGGGTAAAATGGCTATAGTGGATTGGGAAAATACACTAAAAAATTGAACGGTTAATGGCGAATATTTTAAAAATTGTTATATGGTTTAAAACATTCCTCTAAGACAATAAACACCCAAAGGGAAAGGTGAATCAATTAGGGCCAAAGAAAAAAGTTAAAGATTGCATTAGATCGAAGGAATTGCCTTAAAAGAATATCTGAGAAGGACTGGTAGCAATTTACAACCCACCAAAGGATGGGCAAGAAACTGATAAAAGAAAGTCAAAAGAGAATCTGAATGCAAGTTAGCAAGTAAAAGTTTCTTTAAGCATATGTAAGGAAGAGATTAGCTAGGACAAATGTGGACCTATGACAAGTGGAGACAGAGCTGGAGAACAGGGAAATGTTTTCACAAAAGAATATTCGGGGAATCTCCCAGAAATATTATGCATCCAAAGATTAGTGAAACTGAGGAACTCAGAGCAATTAGCATGAACAAAGAGGCAATATTTGAGAAATGAACTGGATTGAGGGTTGATAAATCTCTTGCAGGAGAGTGTTGAAGAAGATGTCTATTGAGATTGTTGTTACATTGATGGTCATCTTTAAAATTCTATAAATTCTGGAAAAGCTCTTTAAGACTGAGAAGTAGCAAATATAATCCCACTGTTTAAGAAGAACGGAAGAGGGAGAATGGAGAACTACAAACCTGATAGTTGCCATGGTTATTAGGAAATATCTTGAAGTCTATTATAAAGACTTTTAACACTCATGGGAACTGACATTTTGAAAAAATGGTAAAATTGGGCAGAGACAACATGGATTTATGAAAGGCAAATCACGTTTGGTAAACATGTTGAAGTTATTTGAGAATTTTACTTATAGCGTAGATAAAAAATAAATCAGTGAATGTGGTGTATTTGGTCTTTCAGAGACTTTTGACAAGGTCCTTCATAGGAAATTAATAAATTAGAATGCATGCATTTGAGGGTAATACGGTGGTATGGACTGGTAATTAGTTAATTATCGGAAAGCAGAGATCAGGAATAAACAGCTGATTTTCAAATTATAGATTGTTACTAATAGAAAGGAGGGATGTCTTGCAGCAGTTTACAGGGCCTTGGTGAGCCCACACCTGGAGTATTGAGCGCATTTGGTCCCCTTATCTGAGGAAGAGCATTCTGGCTATGGAAGGAATGCAGAGAACATTTGCCAGATTGATTCCTGGGTTGGCAGAACTGAAATATGAAGAGAGATTGGATTGGTTAGGACTATATTCGCTGGAGTTTAGAAGAATGAAGGGGGAATCTCATAGAAATCTATAAAATGCTAACAGAACTAGACATGGTAAATACAGGAAGGATATTCCAAATCATTGAGGATACCAGAACCAAAGAATCACAGTCGAAGGATACAGGTTAGGCCACTTAGGACTGAGATGAGAAATCTCTTCATCCAGAGAGTAGTGGGCCCATGGAATTCTTTGCAACAGAAAGCAATTGAGGTCTAAACATTGAATGTTTTCAAGATAGATTAGATATAGTTTTAAGGGCAAAAAGGATCCAAGGGTTTGCAGGCAATGCAAGAACAGGACACCAAGTTGGATGATTAGTAGCCATAATAATATTGAAAGGCAGAGAAGCTTCAAAGGGCCAAATGGCCCACTCCTGCTGCTATTTTCCTAGAAACGTGTTTCTATGTTTCTGTGGGTACTGCAAGAATTAGAACTAGGAGTATAGCTGTTCACAATCTTTATAAATTATTTGGATGTGGGGATGAATTGTAATTTTGCCTGATTTGTTAATGACACAAAAATAAGTGGAAATGTAAATTGTGAGGAGGAGGCAAAGAGGCTTTAAGTTGTCTTGGACAAGCTAAGTGAATGGGCTATAACATGTTAAGTGGAGTATTGTTGAAGTGTAAAGTTTTCCCCTTTGACAGAAAAAAAGGCGTAAATAAAGGATATTTCATAGTTGATGGAAGGTTGGGAATTTCTGGTGTGGTGTCCAAACAGACCTGGGTAACTTTGTACATGAGTCATTAAAAGCTAGCATGCAGGTACAGCAAGCATTTAGGAAGACAACTGGTTCATTGGCCTTTATCACAGGGAGATTTGAATACAGAAATAAAGGTGTCATGCTGCAACTGTATAGAACCTTGTAAGACCATACTAAGTGTTTAACATGCAGTTTTTGATTCGTTATCTGTGGAAAAATACACTTGCCATGGAGGAAATGCAATGGAAGTTCATCAGAAATGCCATTAATGCTGGAATTGTTCTATAAGGAAACATTGAGGAAATTGAGTCTGTATCCATTAGAACTTAAAAACTTGAGAGATAATCTCATCAAAACTTAGAAAACTCTTAAAAGGCAGAAAGAGATGAATATAAATAAGATAACAAGGTGTAGAGCTGGATGAACACAGCAGGCCAAGGAGCATCAGAGGAGCAGGAAAGCTGACGTTTTGGGCCTCGACCCTTGTTCAGAAATCATTTCTGAAGAAGGGTCTAGGCCCAAAACATCAGCTTTCCTGCTCCTCTGATGCTGCTTGGCCTCCTGTGTTCATCCAGCTCTACACCTTGTTATCTCAGATTCTCCAGCATCTGCAGTTCCTACTATCTCTGAACCAATATAAATAAGATGTTTGGTCTGGTTGGTGAATCTAAAGTCAGCTGACTTAGTTTCAGAAAATGTGGTAAACAATTTAAGACTCAGATGAGGAGGAATGTCTTCCTCAGAGTGTTGTAAACCTTTGAAATTCTCTGTCCTAGAGGACTACGGATTCTCAATTGTTGAGCTAGTTCAAGACAGAAATTGATCCATTTCTGGAGAGAAATTATATTGTTGATGTGGAGGTGATGCAAGAAAGTAGCGTTGAGGTAGATTATCAGATATGATCTAATTGAATGGCAAAGCAGGTTCAATCAGCTGGATGTGTTCTTGTGTTGAGCACTGGATGGTGGAGCAGACAAAGAACTACTCACAGCATAGATCATGCACTGAGCATACTTTTCTTGACAATTCAGGTAATGTTCTTGTGGCTGTTGCTATCTTCTTTGTATAGTGCCCTTTTTATTGCACAGAGAGAGAGAGCTCCACCTTCCACACTTGACTTTTAGACAATCAGCATTCAAGGTCTTTTACGTTCTATTGTATGTAAGCTTTTTAAATCCTGACATAAATCCCCAGAATCCCTTTATCTTAGGGTAATTAGAATAGGAAAGAAACTATTTCCAAAGTTTTCGCACTCTATTGCACCACTAAGATAAGTTTCTAATGAAATTAGATGTTAACATTTAATAATCAAGTAAATGTTAACAATTAGCATTGGTAGCCTAATGATCCTACAGTCGATCTTAAGAGGTTACAAACAGGTGATGCAAGCTAAGTTAATTGTCAATAAGGTGAGGTGTAAAGCAAATTTTCTGCTGAACGAACTTGGACAATATCTGCTTTGTTGCTATGAGACATGAGTGTGCATTGACCCCTGTTGCCAGTCTTGCTGCCAATCATGATGACTGACTGGCCAGCAGAATGTTTCCTTGTGATAAAGTATTCGTATATAAATGTGTTGTACTTGGTGTGAAGCCTTTGTACATGGATTGCCTTGTTCATGGTTCTGGGTTGTGCATGATTTTGTGGGACAATGTTATCCTTTGCTGCAACAGGATATCGGGCCTATATGTGGGACTGAGGAACCTTACAATGCCCTGGAATTTAATTTAATTTAATTCAGAAAATATGTCATTTTCTCATCAATGACAATGAATTAAATACCATACTGATTCAAAACCACATCTCTTTGCTGAGTTGTCTTATAGGCCTTACCTGTTTAAAAAGTTCAGGAGTTACGTAATTAGCACATTAGCAAACAGCTTAGGAAATTCCTTGGGTTGCAGAAGTGCTTTGTCTATGCAGACAAGGTAGTTCTGATGAAAGGGCATTGACCTAAGACTTTACCTCTGTTTTTCTATCCATTGATGATGCTTGACATGATCAGCTGAGTATTTCCAGCTTTTTCAGTTTCATTTTAGCGGTGAAGCAGTTATGTATCAAAACACAATCAGCTATGATGTTCTTATTTTTCCGTCAGCCACAATTGCTAACAGAAGTGACCAAGTAAGCCTAACTTTCTGAAGACCAAACATTGTATTCCGATCAGGCAGCATTGTCAACCTCAGTGCATGACAGCAGAATATGAATAGGAATGGGGGAGGTTTTAGGTGCAAAGCAATTGAGTAATTGAGACAAAATTCATTCAAGCATTCCACATGGAACAGGAGGTTCTTGCATAACACTACATAATGACTACGAGCAAGGTGCGCACAGTCCCATAAGTAACCAGCACCCTCAGACAAAAGTTACATGTTAGTTTAAAATTTGTCCAAATTTCAAGTTACAATAAATTATATCAATCATTGAGTGTCTACAAACTCGGGAAAGGCCTGACTACTAATACTTAAAAAATAAAATTTATGCTTGCTAAATTCTGCCCTGAGATGCTATTTGTCCTTCTCCTTTGATTAACCTGTCAGTGGAGGAAAATATGCAAATCACTGTTAAACATTTGAATCTAATTAAGTCAAAGTTTATTTGGCTAAGCTTTATTTATCAAAAGTATTTACATTGTCAAGTTCCTGGCTGTCACGACAGAATGTAGTTTCAAATAGCAGTTTCAATTATTGTTAAGATACCTATTAATCTGCCATTTTCTTTTCATTTTGGATTTGGGTTCAAAAATCGCAAAAAATAACTCATAAGGTTTATTTATGTCAAATGTTTTGAATCAATGTCAAGTTATGCAGAAAGCTAAATATTATCTTTTATTGATTTAACTTCAATGTAAATTCTTGTTGAAAACAATTCAAAACTCAGCTTGAAATATTTGGCCTTGTGCAATGATTTTTTCAGATCCATTAGAGATGGTTTTTAATTCATTAGTGGGATCTTGGTGTCACTGGCTGGATCTGTTTTATTTTTCTATCTGATTGCCCTTGAGAAGATGGTGGACTGAACCACTTCAGTTCACTTGATGTAGTTCCACCTTTTAATGCCATGGAGAGCGAGTTCCAGGATTTTGACCCAATGAGTCGCAAATGGTGCTGAACATTGTGTGATCATCGGCGAAGATACCCACTTCTGACCTTATGATGATGGGAATGTCATTGATGAAACAACTGAAGATGGTTAGGCCTGAGAATGGCCTGCAGCAATGTCCCAGAGCTGAGATGGGTTAACCCCCAACAACCACAACTGTCTTCCTATGTGCTATGTATAACTCCAGCTAGCAGGGAGTTTCCCTGCTGATTCCTATTGACTTTAGTATTGTGAGGGCCCCTTACTGCCAAACTCTGTGAAATACAGCCTTGATGCCAAGGATTTACATGGCTAGTCCAGTTAATTTTCTGATCAATGGTAACCCCCATGATGTTGTTTAGTGTAGGATTGTTTGATGGTAATGCCATTTAATGTCAGGGGGTTAGATTCTCTCTTATGGTAGATGGTCATTTCTTGGCACCTGTGTGGCATGTATATTACTTGCAACTTTGTCACTTGTCAACTTGCAAATTGTCAACTCTCTCACCTTGCCTCTGGAATTCAGCTCTTTTATTGATGTTTGAACCAAGGTGGAAAGGAGGCCAGGAGCTGAGTGGCCCTGACAGAACCCAAACTGGGCATTTGTGAGCAGGTTATTGCTAAAGAAGTGATATGAGACCACTGTTGATCATCATTAGTAAAGTGACAATAAGTATCGAGTATAAACTGACAGCAGTAGTTGACCTGGTTGAATTTGTCTTCCTTTCTATACAGTACGTACTTGGACAAATTTGCATATCATCAGGTAGATGCTAGTGTTATATTGAGAAAGCTTGGCCGGGGGCACAGCAAATTGTGGAACACGTGTCTTCAGTACTAATGCATATGAATAGTGTTAGGGCCCACAGCCTTTGCACCATCAGTGTCTCCAGCCATTTTTGATATCATGTGGAATGAATCAAATTAGCTGAAGATTGGCATTTGTAATGCTGGGAATCTCTGAAGAAGGCTGAGATGCATTATCCACTCAGTGCTTCTGACTGAAGATTGTTGCAAATGTTTCAGCCTTGAATTTTGCACCGAAGTGCTGGGCTCCCCTGTTATTGAGGATGGGGATGTTTGTGGAGTCAACTCCTCCAGTGAGTGGTGGGGCTTTAAATCTGGTGGAATTCAAATCTGATCTGTTAGTTATGGAACTTCTTTGCTCCGTCTAACACTTTCTGGTTACACTGTCTGGCACACAAGCAGTCCTGTTTTGTAGATTCACCAGGTTGACACTTCATTTTTAGGCATGCTTGGTGCTATTCCTGACATGGCCTCCTGCACTCTTCAGTGAACCAGAGTTGATCTCCTGGTTTCATAAGCTACATGGATGACATATTGACCCATTTGGTGACAATGAAAAAACATGTTCATAGAGTTCATGCAGTGTCAAAACACTTACACAATATCATAAAAGCAGTTCAATTTTCCTTAATGTAATATGGCCACCACACCCAATGCAGATGTAGCCAATGATATTAGCTGGCTGTAAGAGGACAGGGTGCAAGAAACGTCTGCAGAAACGGATAGTGACACCTCTCTTTGCATGGCACATTCTTTACGCAACCCATAGATGGTATTTACAGCATTCACAGCCCTCTCAATGCAAAGTGTGCATTTTCCAAGAAATGTATTCATTTCTTGGGTCACATAATTGACATAGATGGGATAGAGCTGGATCCTAAGAATACAAAGGCTGTTAAAGTGTTTCCCACTCCAAACTTATTTCAGAAATTGAAAAGATTTGTAGACATGGTGAACAAATTGGCAAGATTTCTGCCTCACTTGGCAATGGTGACTGAATCCTTCAGACAACACAAAAAAAGCAAAAGATGGTGCTTGGAAGACAAGGTGATATCTGCAAATTCCATGCCATGACAATCCACCCTTCCAAACTATTATGGTTGCAAAGGCTTCAGCTACAAGCGTTGGAGCAGTGCTCTTTCAAGAGCAAACAGATGGATGTTGGAAACTGATATGTTATGCCTCTAAGATATTATCTAACATGGAGGTACATTTTGCTGTCAAAAAGAAGGTCCTCTGGGCCAGTGAGCTTGCAAAATAAAAATGAGGTCTACATCCTTACTGAAATATTCTCATAAAAATGGACCATAAACTATTGGTCTCCCTGTTAAATGACAGAGTTGGCAACAATACCTCCACAGATACAGAGGTTTAAAACATATACAGAGAGAGCTGCAAATAATAGTAGATACCCTCTCTCTAGAGAAACTGCTAACAACCTAACAATATCTAATGAAGCATTTATTGGTAATCTTGAAACATATGCTTGGGCCACGGTGATAGAGTGGCCAGCAACCCAAGCCTAAATCAAATCTGACATGAGCAAACAAAGAAACCCAGAAGGTGTTGCCATTCACTTGAATTGTTGCAGGCATTGGGAAAATTAAAGGTCCAGTGGGTTGGCTATGAAACTTATTTTGAGCAATGACAGTATTTCACCATTATAGATGACTTGTTGGTACTTGGTAATAAGCTGGCCATTGCATTTTAATTCAGAGATGAGATCCTAGGCAAGGTGCACCAGGAACACTTGGGCATTACAAAGTGCAGAGCCTGGCCTTGGTCATCAGAGTGGCAGCCAGGGACATCAAAAGAGCTAATTTGTGCTATTAACAGGCCTGAACACAAAGAGCAACTGATCCCCACTAATTTATCCACTCAACCATGAGAATGAATAGGAACTGACGTTTTTGTATTCATTCATGGGAGATAGGCATCACCAACATTTATTTCTCGTCCCTAGTTACCCCTGAGAAGTGGTAGTGAGCTGCCTTCTTTAATTACTGCAGTGTACATGCTGTAGGATGGCCCACAATCCCTTAGGGAAGGAATTCCAGGAATTTTACCCAGTGACAGTGAAAGAGCGGTGATATATTTCCAAGTCAAGATGGTGAGTGACTTGGAGGGGAACTTGCAGGTAGTGGTGTTCCCATCTATCTGTTGCTCTTGTCCTTCTAGATGTAAGTGGACATGGATTTGGAAGGGATGTCTAAGGATCATTGGTGAATTTCTGCAATGCATCTTTTAGTGCATCTTCTGCTGTGCTACTGAGTGTTGATGGTGGAGGGATTGACTGCTTGCAGATGTGATGCCAATCAAACAGGAAGCTTTATCGTGGATGGTGTCAAGCTTCTTGAGTGTTGTTGAAGCTGAAGAGGGTTCAGAAGAGATTTACCAGGAGGTTGCCGGGTATGGAAGGTTTGAGTTGTAAAGAAAGGCCTGGATAGTCTGAGACCGTTTTTCACTGGAGTGTAGGAGGTTGAGAGGTGACCTGAAAGTTTATAAAATAATGAGAGGTTTAGATAGAGTTCATGGTATCTGTCTTTTCCCTAAGAATGTGAATTTCATGGCTAGGGGGCACATTTTTAAGTTGAGAGGAGAGAGATTTAAAAAAGACATAAGAGGCAAAGTTTTTGCACAGAGGGTGGTTTGTGTGTGGAATGAACTTCCTGAGGAAGTGGTGCACGTGAGTACCACTACAACGTTTAAAAGGCACTTGAAAGGATATATGTTTAGGAAAGGTTTGGAGGGATATGGGCCAGGAGCAGGCAGGTGGGACTAGTTTAGTTTGGGATTATCTTTGGCATTGACTGGCTGGACTGAAGGGCCTGTTTCCATGCTGTATAATTCTACAACTCCATGAGTCCCGCAGGGGTCAGTGTTGGGATCAAAACTATTCATGTTATATATTAACGTTCTGGATGAAAGAACTGAAAGCACTGTTGCAAAGTTTGCAGATGACAACTAAGTTAGGTGGAGGGACAGGAAGTGTTGAGAATGCTGGGAGGCTGTAGAAGGACTTGGACACACTAGGCAAAGAAGTAGCAGATGGAATACAATGTGGGAAAGTGTGAGGTTAGGTAGGAAGAGTAGCTATTTTCTAAATGGGGAAAGGTTTCGGAAACAGAAACACAAAGGGATTTGGCAGTACTAGTTCAGGATTCTCTTAAAATTAGCCTGCAGATTCAGTTGACAGTGGGGAAGGCAAATGCAATGTCAGCATTCATTTTGAGAGAGCTTGAATACAAGAACAGAGATGTACTGCCAAGCCTATATAAGGCTCTGGTCAGACCACATTTGGAATAGTGTGAGCAATTTTGGGGCCTTTTATCTTAGGAAAGATGTGCTGGCGTTGGAGGGGATCCGGAGGAGGTTTACAAGAGTGATCTCGGGAATAAAAAGCTTGTCATATGAGGGGTATTTGAGGACTTCAGGCCTGTACTCGAAGGAGTTTAGAAGGATTGGGGGATTTGATTGAAACTTATACAATACTGAGAGGCCTGGATAGAGTGAACATGGAAAAGATGTTTCCATTTTTAGGAGAGACAGACTAGAGGGGCACAACCTCATGATGAAGGGATGACCCTTTAGAACTGAGATGAGGAGAAATTTCTTCAGTCCTAGCAAAACTGGAATCAGTGGGTATCGGGGGGCAAACTCTCTGCTGGTTAGAGTCATATCTTTCACATGGAAGATGGTTGTGGTTGTTGACAGTCAGTCATCTCAGCTCCAGGACATCTTTGCAGGAGTTCCTCAGGATAGTATCCTAGGCCGAACCATCTTCAACTGCTTCATCAATGACCTTCCCTCCATCATAAGGTCATAAATGGGGATGTTTGCTGGTGATTGCACAATGTTCAGCACTATTTATGATTCTTCAGATACTGGAGCAGTCCATGTTCAAATGCAACAAGATCTGGACAAAATCCAGGTTGGGCATACAAGTGGCAAAGAACATTCACACAACACAAATGCTAGGCAGTGGCCATCTTGAATAAGAAATAATCTAACCACCAACCCTTGACTTTCAGTGGGTGTTACCATCACTGAATCCCTCACTAACAACATTTTCCTGGTTACCATTGACCAGAAATCTTATAAACACAGCAGCTACTAGAGCAGGTCAGAGACTAAGAATCTATGGCAAGTAACCCACCTCCTGACTCCCTAAAACCTGTCCATCATCTGCAAGGCACAAGTCAGGAATGTAATGGAATATTCCCCATTTGTCTGGATGAATGCAGCTTCAACAACACTCAAGAAGCTTTATACCATCCACGATAAAGCATCCTGTTTGGAGCAGACAAGTTGGTTTAAGAATTTTGAGGAGAAAGGAAGGAAATGACAGGAGATTTGCATTTCAGCATCATTGCTGAAGCGGTTATTGGTTTTGGAAATGGGTTTTAGTTGTAAGTTACTCCGTATGAATCAGCATTTTGCAGTAATTATAACTATGGAAGACCCTGTAATAGATGACCAGGAGTAAAACTGTCAGACTTAGACCTAAAAAACAGTTAATCTTGATCATTGCCAAAGAGATCTTCCAGGGCTTTCAGCTTGTTAAGGGCACCTTGGCATATATGATCAATAAAACTACACTGCGCCCTTGATCACCCTGATGTAACTTCTTACATGTAGCACCATTGACTTATTTATTAAATACATAAATGATAAGGTTTTGGAGTAGATCTGTAGCTCGGGTTGTGGGTGTTGAGGTTGGTTGGCTCGCCGAGCTGGTTTGTTGTTTTGCAGACATTTCGTTACCATGCTTGATAACATCCTCAGTGCAGCCTCCAATGAAGCGTCGGTGTGTTTTCCCACCTGGTTTTTAAACTCTGGGGTCCATTGAGATGGATTGCCTCACTTCCTGTTTTCCTTCGTAGTGGAATGTATATGGGGTCGAGTTCAATGTGTTTATTAATAGCATTTTTTTTTTCCTTTTTTACTTTTCTCGCAGTCTCTGCAGGGGATTTTGTAGATGACATTGGTCCTGTCCATGGCAGGTGGGTCTTCAGTTCGGGTGAGCAGTTGTCGTAGGGTTGACATGGGCTTGTGTGCCAATCTGATGCCCAGCGGTCATCGCAGTCTTGTGGTGAGTTCTGACGTGTTTCTAATGTAGGATAGTGTGATGAGTGTGTTGGGGCGTGTAGAATCTTTCTGATGCTGTTCTTGTAGGCATCTTCTGACCCAGTTCTTTGAATACCTGTTATCCTTGAATGCTTGGAAGAGGTATTCTTCTTCCTCTTGGCGTAGTTCCGTGTTGCTGCAGTGCGTTGTTGCCCTTTTAAATAGTGTTCGCACACAGCTTCGTTTGTGTGTGCCGGGATGGTTACTATTGAAGTTCAATACCTGGTCTGTGTGTGTGGCTTTTCGGTGTACTTTCGTTTGCAGTTCCCCATTTGTCTTGCGCTCTACCATGACGTCCAGGAATGGGAGCTGTTTGTTCTTCTTCTCCTCTCTGGTGAATATGCTATTAATAAACACATTGAACTCGACCCCATATACATTCCACTACGAAGGAAAACCAGAAGTGAGGCAATCCATCTCAACGGACCCCAGAGTTTAAAAACCAGGCGGGAAACACACCGACGCTTCATCAGAGGCTGCACTGAGGATGTTACCAAGCATGGTAACGAAACATCTGCAAAACAACAAACCAGCTCGACGGGCCAACCAACCTCAATACATAAATGATAATTTCCTACATACTTTCTATACACTTTTGATTTAGTGTTGGGGCTATTTTTTCTGCCAATTTCTGAGGCAAACCATTCCATTTGTTCCAGTCTATATCTCCTCGTCCAATATCCAGATGTTAATGTCACATTTCAAAAGAACCTGAATATATTGCTGTGATCCAAATCCCATCAGAAACTCAACAGTCTTAATTATCTGGGTTGCCCATGAAATAGCTGCAAGTTATAAAGCCATAGAGTCATACAACACAGAAACAGACCCTTCAGTCCAACTCGTCTGCGCTGACCAGTAACCCAATCTAACCTAGTCCCATTTGCTAGCATTTGGCACATATCCCTCTAAGCGCTTTCTATTCATTTACCCATCCAGATGCCTTTTAAAAGTTGTAATTTTACCCAACTCCAACACTTCCTATGGCAGCTCGTTCCATACATGCATCACCTTCTGTGTGAAAAAGTTACCCATTCAGGCCCTTTTTAAATCTTTCCCCTCTCACCTTAAACCAACGCCCTCTAGTTTTGGACTTGTCACCTTTGGCTATTCACTTTATTATTTTCCAATTCCAAAATGAAAGAACCACAAATCCCATTACATCAATGTAGGGCATCAACAAACTCAGCATGAACACTTCAGTGCTGAAGAAGGGTAATACCCAAATCGTTGACTGCTCCTTTCCTCCAGATGCTGCCTGGCTTGCTGTGTTCTTCCAGCCTCCTGTTTGTCTACATCCAACTCAGTACTCTGTTCCTGCTTTCCCCTCGTATCCTTCAATCCCTTTAGCCCTAAGAAATATATTGATCTCCTCCTTGTAAATATTTAATCTTTTGGCCTCAACTGCTTTCTATATTTTAGAGGCTCACCACTCTCCAGATGAATACAAAATTATCATCTTAGTTCTAAAAGATATCTCTGAAACTAAGACTGTGACCCCTGGTTGTGGACTTCTCCAGTTATTGAGAAAAACCCTGGATCTACCCTGTATAATCTTATTAGAATCTTATAAGTTTCTGTGAAATTCTACCTCCATCCTTCTAAACTCAGTGAACATATTCAGGACCAATCCAATCTCTCCTCATACACAAGTCCTGCCGTCCTACGAATCAATGTAGCCAAGGAGGGAATTCCAGAGCTGAGGGACCAGAACAGCCATAATCTGGAATGCTAGAGTGATTAAAATTAAGCGTGCTCTACATCCTGAAGAGAGAGGAGTACTGATATCCAGGAGAGTAGTGGATCTGGAAGAGGTTACAGAGGGATGAAAAATGGGGGATTTGAAATCAACAATAAGATTTTTTTTCCATCAAGGCACTCTTATTCAGGAGTCAGTGTACACCAGCAAGCACAGGAGCAACAGATGAATAGAACTTGGTAAATGTAAAGACACAGGCAGCAGATTTTGAATGACTTCAGAATTACGAAGAGTAGAATTACAGGAGGGTATTGGACGAGTCAAGACTAGAGGTACAAAACAGATAAGTAAGAGTTTCAGCAGCAGTATGAAACTGAGGCATAATCTGAGTTGAACAATTATTTGGAGGTGGAAGCAGCCAGTCTTGGTGTTGGTGCAGCTAATGTGGGCAAAGCTCATCTTGAGGTCAAATATAATGCACACCAAGATTGCAAACAGTCTGGTTCAAATTCAGGTAGTTACCCATGAGAGGGGTAGGGTTTGTGACTTGGAAATGGAGTTTGTGATATAATTAGTTGGAAGAAATTTCTGCTCATCTGAAGCTCTATTCTGTATCTAGTCACAAAAATCATTGCTTGCCTTAATCAAAATGTTCACTTAAATAAATTTCAAGTTCTGCCTACTGTGTTGCAATTAACTTTAGTTTTAATTGAAGTCAGTTGTGGAAATTTGCCAATTTTACAACTGAACCTGAGGCTATTATACATTTACTATAACATACACTTTTTGAAATGCTCGTTTCTGTATGACAATGTACTTAAAGCACAAAGTAAACAGCAAAGGTGGCATGGGGGGTTCCCATCAACCTGAAGTTGCAAGTAATTTACAAGAAATGTTAGCATCCCACAATTACTTTTAAAGGGTTACTAAAAAGGGATTCTCATCAATTTCCCCAAAAAGGCTGAGGAATTATTTATTTTGCCAGAAAAATTTGATGAAGATCACCAACGCTGAGGATTCGTGGGTAAAATGACAAAGTCAAGAATAACCTTTAAGAAATAGGTAAAAATGATTACGGAATAAGGAGAAAAAGCTCAGTGGTAAGCACTGCTGCCTTACAGCGCCAGAGTTTGAATCCAGCCTTGGGTGACTATCTCGGGTGGAGTTTGCACATTCTCCCTGTGTCTGTGAGGGTTTCCACTGGGTACTCTGGTTTCCTCCCACAGTCCAAAGATGTGCAGGTTAGGTGGATTGGCCATGCTAAGTTGCCCATGGTGTCCAGGGATGTGTATGTTAGGTGGGTTAGCCATGGGAAATGTGGGTTTTAAGGGATAGGGTAGGGGGGTGGGTTTGGGTGCAAGACTCTTCAGAGGGACAGCGTGGACTCAATGGGCCAGATGGCCTGCTTCCACATTGTAGGGATATTATGAAAGTCTTCTATGAAAGAAATGAAATAGTACTGGTTATTTCATTATGTATAAGAAAATGTCATTGGCCTCATTTTACTCAATGACTCATCTCTTCTCTCGGATAATCCCTTAACTCCTGTTGTCAATATTGTATCCATTACCATTTGGAATGCTGAAGATGGGCCATTATTCACTACAATTGAGTAATTGCATAATCCATTATTGGGCAATAAATATGATCATGTTAGCTCTTAATTTGCGGCTTCCTTTGCTTACAATTACAACACATCGTTCCTTTAATCCAGCTCTGTGCAATGTAATTCTCTGCATCTAATTTGTGTCATGATAAAAAATATTAAAGTTTCTTTCTGTCTTAATGCTGCCTGATCTGTGCATATTTCCAATATTGTTTGTGTTAATTTCAAATTTCCAGCACTCATATTTGCTTCTGTTTTCTCTAAAGCCGACATTATTCTTCATTAAATAGAATGAATCTTGTTCTTTGTTATATTTACATGTAAAAATGTTTTTTTCATGAGTTTCTTTGTACTGCATGTGTAACAGCACCATGGGCCATATTTACAATTTATCATCGATGCATAAAACTAGTGTGACCGATCAACTCCTTAAGACTTAATTTTCATTTGCCATGAGACAGAAAAAAAAATTAATCATAGGTTTAAATACCACATATTCTTGAATTTTATCCTATTACAAAAACACTTCATATTTCACATTTCTTTGAAAATGTATTTTTTTAAGAATTGTGAATAAATGGATTTGTTTCAAGGTTTGTGCAAATACCTGGAGTAGTTTCTTTAAAAGAGATCTTTGAGAAGTCTCTGTGGATGTTGGAGATATTTTTTCAACAAAACATCCTGGAAACTGTATGACTGGTGATAACTGCTTGCTCTGCTTCAGACCCCACTGGGGTTGTTTGAATAGTGATTGGCTTGAGGAGGTTTGCGTTTTTAGCTGGTCTTCAGTTAGGAGGCAAAAGCTTTTGAAGAAGGGCTACCAAGCTAATCTCTCCTATTTCTGAAAACAAACCCTCTTGTTCAGTTCAGGGTGAAATCTATTTGTTTCCTAAGAGTGACTGAAGGAACATCTCCATATTGTCTTTCCTGAGTAAGCTGTGTCCGT
>NC_063343.1:49955749-49974677 GCF_021869965.1 Rhincodon typus | reverse complement strand
ACGGACACAGCTTACTCAGGAAAGACAATATGGAGATGTTCCTTCAGGATATTTTGAAACTTGTGAAGACCACATTGAGACTATTGGGCTGCAGGGTTCCCCAGCGGAATATGAGATGCTGTCCCTCCAGCCTTCGGGTGGCATCGTTGTGGCACTGGAGGAGACCTAGGATGGACATGTCGTCCAAGGAGCGGTTCGCGACTGGGAGGTGTAGTCATTTGTCACGAACCGAGCGTCGGTGCTCCACAAAGTGGTCTCCAAGCCTCCGCTTGGTTTCCCCGATGTAGAGGACTAGACTGATAACGCATATCTCTAGCCTCATGCGTAACAATTTTTAATGTAATGTTCTCGGTATTGTACATTGTAATAATGGAACCATAGAACAGTACAGCAAGGAGAGAGATATTTTGGTCTACTGAGTCTGTGATGGTACTTTCACCAAACACTCCAGTTAGTCCTACATCATGTATGTTTCCCTGTACTCCAGCTTTATTCTACTTTTACCATAAATCCCTTTTTAAAAGCTACTGTTTAATTTGTTTCTAACCACTCTATAAGGCAGTGCTAAATCCTAAACACATATGTGAAAATAACACAGTGTGGAGCTGGAGGAGCACAGCAGGCCAGGCAGCATCAGACGAGCAGGAAAGTTGATGTTTCAGGTCAAGACCTCTGATGCTGTCTGGCCTGCTGTGTTCCTCCAGCTCCACACTGTGTTATCTCTGATTCCAGTATCGGCAGTTCTTACTATCTCTGAATGAGTTATAACCTCACATATTTGGAAAGATATTTTTCTTCATGTTCCCTCTGGTTCTTCTGCTAATCACCATATACATGCATTCTTCTGGTTGTTGCCCTTCAATTGTGTGAAGTAGCTCCTCTTTATTTATTGTACGTAACTCCTCATGGATTTTAGTGCCTCAATAAAGTCTCCTTAAAACTTTCACTGCTTAAGAAAAGAACCACAGCTACTCCAGTGAATCAATGTAACTAACTACACATCCTTGGAAGCAGATTCTTCTGCAGTTCCTCCTAAATTGCAGTTCTCAGATTCAGATACTATTCATTGTGTTAGACCTCAAAGTGGATGAGATCCTTGAAACACAGAGGCCAGAAATATATAGATTTATTGGCCCAGATCAGTTGTATTGCCCAGGACGTGTATCAGGAACCTGTGGAAGTTCTGACACACTGACATCTGTGAGAATTGTCTGGGAAGTTTTAACATTGAATGGACAATTCTCCTGCTTATTTGGACCCTCTGCAAGGGTCTCATACTGTGAAAGTCAGGGACTTTGGACAGTTAGATTCATAGAGTCATAGAGATATACAGCATGGAAGCAGATCTTTCGGTCCCACACGTCCATGCCGACCAGATATCCTAAATAAATCTAGTCCCATTTGCCAACATTTGGCACATATCCATCTAAACCCTTCCTATTCATATAGCCATCTAGATGCCTTTTAACTGTTGTAATTGTACCAGCCTCCACCACTTCCTCTGGCAGCTCATTCTACACACGCACCACCCTCCACGTGAAGAAGTTGCCTCTTAGGTCCCTTTTAAATCTTTCTCCTCTCACATTAAACCCGTGCTCTTTAGTTTTGGACTCCCGCACCCCCAGGAAAGGACCTTGTCTATTGACCTTATCAATGCACCTCATGATTTTACAAACCTCTATAAGGTCACCCCTCAGCCTCCAATGCTCCACGCAAAATAGCCCCTGGCTATTCAGCCTCTCCCTTTCGCTCAAACACTCCAACCCTGGCAACATCCTTGTAAATCTTTTCTGAACAATTTCAAGTTTCACAACATCCTTCCTATAGCAGGGAGACCAGAATTGCACACAGTATTCCAATAGTTGCCTAACCAATGTCCTGTACAGCTGCAACATGACCTCCCAACTGCTATACTCAATGCACTGATCAATAAAGACAAGCATACCAAACGCCTTCTTCACTATCCTATCTACCCATGACTCCACTTTCAAGGAACTGTGAACCTGCACTCCAGTTCCGCAGTACTTCCTCAATAGTTGCTCAGTAAATGTTAGACAGAAAATCCTAGGCTAACTATTGGGTGACTATGCAATTGACTTCCCACAACAAACATTCATACCGAACCACCCACTTCCTGCTTACACCCAGACAATCTCCTGTCACCTGACTACCTCCCTGACCCAACCCAACTACACCTCTAACCTGACTCAACTAGTCACCAATCTGACAACTCCTCAAACCCAACTTGACTACCCTTGCTCACTTACCCACTGAATAAGCTGGCTGAAAAAGATCCAGCCAGAAATGTAAAGCAGTGTCACAGAGGACAACAATGTGAGTTTAGTAACAAGCCAATAATGATCGCTTCACTATGGAAAATCCAGGCCATTAATTACACAATAAGTGGAACAGTGTTTAAGCATGAGCTTAACTAGTGCTTATAATCAAACACCAAGTTGTATGCTCTGATGCATTGCAACTTTGAAATCAATATTCAGTTTGATTGACTCATTTCAATGTAAATTGATATTACAATATACTTTATCTTTTGAGTACAAATTATTTATCAAAATGTCCATGAATGGTGGGCTACAAATGATGTTATTATGTTTTGGTCATGTGTAATTCCATGCACAAACAGGAACAAACGCAATCAATTGTAAAGTTTCTTGACATGACTGATATCAGCAAAAAACTGAATGCACTAAATATAATAAAGTTTATGAGCACCAAGAAAATCTCAAATGCATTATTGAAGATTGTGCTCTAGATCTAGCTCCACCTCTGAGCCAACCTGCTCCAGTACAGCTATAACACTAGCATCAGCCTGACAGTGCGGGAATATAAAGCAAGCCGAATCCAACCTGGCAATTACTGTCCCATCAGTCTTCTCTTGGCTATTGGCAAAGTGATGGAAGATGTCATTGACAGTGCCACAAGGTTACTCAGGAATAACACGTTCACCAATGCTTAGTTTGAATTCTGCCAGGACCACCTGATTCCAATTATCATTATATCCTAGGTCCAAAATAATGCCTACTGCTCTAGTGGGATTTGAATCTCTGCCCCCAAAGCATTAACCTGGCTGCCTGGATTACCAGGTCGTACCAATATGCCAAAATAATCATTATTTCATACACCTCAACCTGATAAAATTTATAACACCTTTAAAAGCTTTTTAAATATTTTAGCACTTTTTAAATACTTTAAAAAGGCTTTAGAAGCTTTTTAGGTTTCTCTGATATTAAATTCTACCACAACACTTTCAGGTTTTTGTGTTAATTATTCTTCTTTGGGGTCAGTGATTGTAGCTATCTTCCAAAAATGAGCTTAGTTTTCCATGAAGCAGACTGTGCCCAGTAACTGTTCAGCATCTGGGCACATATAACCAGGCTCAGAGATGATCAAAGAAAATAGAGGATCCTTTCAAATCAACTCCATTTTACTGAAATATATCACATGGTGTATGTGGCAAAGAATTCATGCTGCCACATTGAAATTCACTTGGAAGTTGTAATTAGAGGAACATTGAATTCTTTAAGATATGCAAATACCCAACATTACTTAGTCCTGTTTAAGTCTTGCAAATGTAATGTTTGGTTCATTCCTCAAGAAAATATTATCAGTGCGTAACATTTTTAGCTCCCCATTGAGTTTCAAACTGCTTTATTCAAATTTATGTAAATATTACAGCAACTTTATCAGAACATTAAACCAAACATATTTTTCAGGAAGTTACAAGCACTGCATGCAAGAATTACACTTGAATTGTTTAACAAAATTGAAAATGACAATTTTACGACTGATTTCTCTTGCAAATATAAATGCTTCCATGTTAATGAACTATCATCAATTGATTAAATATTCTCAATGGTTGTACAATGTAAAAAAATGCTTATACCATTATGTAGTAGGAAATACCACCCTGGACTAGACGAAAAACAGTTTAATAGATAATACCATTCTCTCCAATTTAGTTTGCAGTGTGTTTTTTTTTTAATATCAGTTCCTCAGGTTTAAGAATTGAATCATGTAAGAGAGTGAATACAAAGAAATTATCTACACATTTCAGCCAATGCTGTATAACTGTTTGTAAATAAAAGTTCAGGTTAAGCTGGTAAGGAAGATTCACAATTGGATTTTATCACTTCATGCCAACACATGACATCTTATACTAGTCACTGTCCATTATATTTTGTATGATTTTATCATTATTTGCAATAATTCATTATCTGACTACTTTGGAGGATGGATGGAACCAATTCACTTCATCGATCTCAATGATCTTTAAATTCATATCTAATTATTAGAATTTCAATGTCCTGCTGCTTTAGTTCCAAGTCCAAGATTGATTCTATTTTTGTCTTTTTTCCCATTCAAACTGACTTTACATTCATTCCATAAATTCCTAGTCGATGCATGTGAAAAGGTACATTACCTTGATGAATAATCCACCTAGGGAGAATGCCGATGTTTTCATATTGTAAACTTCTGTATTGTACAGATAATTTCAAGATTTGACCATGATTGCTTTTCCACCTAAGTTAATACAAGCCAGAAAGCACTTACTTTGTTCTTAAGCAATTTTAATGCAATTGACACAGTGCCGGCTTATACAGGCTAGGAAAAAGATCCATCATGCCTTGTACCAGCCCTTTATAGAGTCATAGAATTACAGAAGGGTAATAGCAAAGGAAAAACTATCCAGCCCATTTTTTTCCATATTGGCTTATTGCAAATAACAACTTGCTCCATCCCACTCCCCTGTTCTTTCCCCACCTTTGCTTGTCCATTTTTTTGTTTTAAAAGCCACCATTGAATACTGCTCCACCATACTTTTGGACAGGGTTTATCCTCATGTTGCCATTCATTCTTTTATTGTTTAGTTTAATTGATGTCTGCAAATGATTGAAAAGTTAGTTTGTCAATTTTGTCCACTTAAGGCTACCATACACACATACCAGCAGAGGGAGTTTAAAAGGAAATAAAAATACAACAAAGCAAATATTTTTTAAACTGCACTTGGAGTTCTGATTTGGAACATGTCTTAATGTATTATATCATTTCTTCCCAAGAACTTCCCAATAGCAACAAAGATAGTAAAAATATGAAATACTGCTTTCAGCTCTGAAATATTTGGAAGGTGTTTCTCCATTTTCCAATGGCAGTATCTAAACAGGACATTTAGAGTGCACATTGTGTATCTAACAATGGGCTACACCCTCAATGACACACGCTAATTTGGAATTAATAGAGGAAGTGCTTGTGGTGTGTGCACAACAACACACACCAATCTTGTGAAAATAACCACTCAATCAGAAAATATTAATCACCGATCATTACAGAAAAATTTTCTTCTTTGAAAGAAATGTAATCCCAATCATTATTCATCACCACAACCCACAATAGATTCAGATAATTTAAGTCTCTCATTGTCACCTTTTACATATACACATTTCTGTAATTTCCCCGCAAATTTGTTCCTCTTTAGCTTTCCTATTAATTTACAGTCTATAGAATACATGCAGAAGTATAATGATATCTCTATTGTGTCTTAACCCAAGGCAAATAGATTCTGTCACTAACAAGACCTGTCCCTCCAACATGATTATATTCTCCTTAATCAATACTTCGGATTTTAACAATAAAGATTTGCACATTTTCTCACAAGTGGATTTTAATTTTTTTTTTCATCTGAATGTAATGATAGGACAAAGCCTTAACCCTAGATATTGGAAAGTGTGTCATTGTTATGATGCATCCTGATTATCAAAACTACTGAAAATAATTGGCAAACATATGTCTGAATTCAGTAGGGTTAGCTTCTGTGCGACAGTGCAAATGGCCATATTGAGATATAGTTAAATTAAAGCACATTGCTGCTAGTCATTGAACACTGCAACACCTTTGGGCATCCAAGTTCAGTTTAGAATCAATCCACCACTATAGCCTCATCATTAAGTTTAGAGTTGGGTGGAAAAGTCTTGCTTCAATGATGCATGTCTTAGCACTTTGATATTTTAATCAATTTTCGATAGCCAATTGGACAGCTCCATTTTAATTAATTCTACAAATCAGCTTTACAACTGATAGCAGATGATCAACCAAGGCCATACTCTTCCCACAAATGAAAGAGGAAGATGAACATTCTCAAAATGTTATTAGAAAATCAGGTCCCTTAATTACTGCGAGTTGAGATCAAAAGACAAGAAATTGTAGAATATCCATTTCAAAGCATAGCAAGTTATTCACAAAAGGATAGCAAAAATGTTTTTTTCATGTTTATAAAAATAAAAATGTACTTCAAAGGAAGTGGATTTTTAAAAGTAAAAAAAAATTGTTGATGACAATGAAAATGGGAGCCTGTTATAACTCTACCAATAGCACAAATTACTGATATTGGAAAACAGTGTATTATCATAATACTATTAATCAGTTTCCAACTTTCAGCCTCACCATAATAGCTTCCTTTTCCATATAAACAAACATTCAGTCCATCTGACATATTAATGTGTTTCAGTTGATGGCAGATCAAACATAAATGATGAAAGGCAGGTCTACTACTATGTGAGATTTTATCAATAAACATTTGTGAATCTATTTGTAAGTGATTTTTAAATAGGTTTTTCATATTAATGTAATGATAAGACAAAACCTCAAAATTAATTCATCCTCAATTTTTGTTTTGCTATGAACTTATAAATTTGAATTCCCCTCTTCAGAAAAGAATGGCTTGTTTTGCTTTGTGAAGGTGCAAAGATTTCTTGTTTGTTTAATAGACCAAATAAATAATTCCTTTTAGCAGATATGTCCTATGAGAGTAAATCTGACTTGTACCTTAAAATAGTGATTGGTGCCTTAATTAGTTGCTTGTATTCTGCATTGCTACTTTTTGTTTTCCCACTAGATTTAAAGTAATTTACCGTAGTAAGTAATTCCTGGGCTTTTATCAACTATTATTGCCTAAATCATTTTGCTAAGTCATAATAATGTTTACACAGCTAACTTTGACTTACGTACCAGTATGCTGCCTCCTTCAAATAAAGCACTGCGGCATAGAGAGGATAATGAATTAGGAGAAAATGTGCAGTATTCAATCTACTCTTTGAACGAAGGTGTACTCAATCTGCCATTGTAGCAATTCTACTTTCTGCAGGTCATTTCAACTTTCAGTTAAGTACTGAAGTATTTTGAGAGTGATTTATCTATCAGCTTTACTGTTTCAAGAAGGGGAACAATAAAATCATGTTTTTGTTTTTAGAAAAACATAGATCTAAACATGTTTCAAACCAGAAATAAAGCCTAAAAAGATTAAAATACTCAGCTGGTGAAGCAGCATCACTGGAGAGACAATAATAAGAGTTAATATTTCCAGTCAGTGACATTTCACCACCTTGTATATTATCAGCAAATTATCTGTCATTGATAAAAGAAATGGGACCTTATAGTTTGTCACTCAGACTTCTGCTTGATGCTTCATACTTCCAGAAGTACTAATGATGACTGGCTGTCATTGAATTACCCTGTATTTGGAAAGTACAAATGTATGGTTCAAGTTTCTTAAAGAAATTAACAGCTCAATGTTTTTCTCAGTTGGCATCCAGAATATACCTTGAAGCAAAGTATGAGGACTTCCATATATGTAATTCATTCATTTATTTACCATATACACAAAATCTACTGTTGTTCTGCAGTTTTCACATTATACAAAGCCAAAAATCATTGCTACATAGTGATGATATTAGGCTATTTAGTTCCAACTCTGAATCTTACGCTAAATGCAATCCTCTGAAATTGTGTTGGTAAGAGTGAAAAACCTTTACTGCCCACTTTGAAAAGTTTATAAATGCAAACAACATTTCATTAATATTTCAATATAATACAAAGGTAATGGTTCAGAATCTGGATTGATTAAAAATAATGATGCTGAAAGCATCCACTTTTATGAAATTGAAAAGCAATTTCCTCTGTCTCCCCAAGCATTTTCAAATACAAAATACAAAAGTTGTTTCAAACATACTAGTTAGGAGCAGGAACAAGCCACTCAAGCATGCTCCTTCATTCAATAAGATCATGGCCAATAAGATTACTCCATATTCCAGCCAAAACTGATGAATTTTCACCTCTTTATTAATCGAAAACTTATCTATTCCATCTTAAAAAAAAGATTCAAAGTCTTTGCTTTCACTGCCTATTCAGGAGAGAGTTCCAAAGACTCATGATGCTGTGAGAAAAAGAAGTAATTCTTATCTCTGTTTTAAATACATGGAGCTCTATTATTAAGCAGTCACACCTCGTTCTCCCATAAGAGGAAATATCATTTCTACATGAACAATATAATGACCCCTTAGATTCTTATATAATTTAATCACACTGTCTTTTACACTTCTAAATTTCAGCTTATATAAAAGTCCTAGATTGTCCAATCATAAGACAACCTGTCAATTCTACTTATTAGCCTGGTAAACCTTTTCTGAATTAATTCCAAATGTATTTACATCACACTGACATCCAGAAGTTCCCATGTGCAGCAGCTGTATCACATCACCAGTCCTGCTATCGTTAATGAGCTTTATTTAGTTGTTTATTTATTTAATTACTTTGTTCAATGATTTATTATCCTTGATTATTTTAGTTAATATTACGACGGACACCTGTATTACCTTAAACCTAAGGAATAGAACAAACCTTAACCATTTACCAGATATTCACCAAACATCTTCTCTGTAGTGGAGTAAGAACAAATTTACAGGAGTTAACAAGTTAGAAAAAGCAACAGAGTACCGAATTTTCCATAGTCCCTTACTCACCCAGCTGCTGGCACTCTGTACAAGGTAACTCCCCATGCTAAGTCAGACAGAGATGTTTCTGTTTGTATGCTTTGAGTTAGCTTAGTTCCAGACATAGAAAATTTCAGCTAACTTTCTTAATTAAATAACTTCAGTTACTCTCAACTAAAGTGATTGTGTTATCCCTGCATAAACTTAGATGAAATTTAGAAGTTAAACAGTAAATTAGAATAAAATATTAAACATGAAATACAAACAAATTTGACTTTTATAAAGAGATTAAGAATTGCCTTACTCAGCTAACTGCAAGCACTGTTCCAAGCTGCACTATGGCCATGCCACACAGAAGTGCCTCTGTTTACATACGTTTATGTCATAGGCTATTTGCTGTTGGAAAAATCTTGCTACTCCACAGGATGTTGGTATCTGGTACAGTACGGTGTCCGCTATGATGGATCTCTGATGCTCTAGACAGGGAAAGAAATGTTGAAGGTCTGCAATCAATTCATTTAATGCAGCAGTCATTACCAACTTGACTGAAATCAACCAAATGACATAAAGTTCCAATACTTACTTATTCAGGAATAAGTGAATTTTAACAACACCATGATTATTGTCAAACAATCTCTCTGGATTTGAAGTCTTGATTTCCCTTCTGAAGTTATTTCTTATTTACTCACAGGATGAGGGTCTCACTGGCTAGATCAGCGTTTATTGTCCATTGGGCAGTTGAGAGTTAACTTCATTGTGGGTTTGGAGACATATGTAGGTCAGAATAGGTAAGGATGGCAGTTTTTTTTCCCCTAAAGGACATTAATGAATCATAGGACATAGAACAGTACAGGCCCTTTGGCCCACGATGATCAATCTACCCTGCAATACCCTACATTTTACTATCCTCCATGTGCCTATCCAAGAGTCGCTTAAAAGTCTCTAAAGTATCTGACTCCACTACTACTGCTGGCAGCACATTCCACACGCCCACCACTCTCTGTGTAAAAAAACTACCTCTGATATCTCCCCTATAACTTCCTCCAATCACCTTAAAATTATGCCCCCTCGTAATAGTCATTTCCGCCCTGGGTAAAAGTCTCTGACTATCCACTCTATCTATATCTCTCATCATCTTATACACTGCATCAGATGGGTTTTTCTTGCCAATCGACTTATGGTCATTGTTAAACTACAAGTTCCAGAATTTTTAAATGGAATTCAAATTCCATTATTTGCTGTGGCAGGATTCAAACCTGCGTCCCCAGTTCATTACCTGGGTCAATAGTCCACCATAATACCACAAGCCCACCGCTTCCCCATAATTAGAGTGTTAAAGAGTTTTTAAAAAATCATTTACTTTGCTCTTCATGCCTGCCTGCTTTATCTCTCCTTGTTATTTGAAACTATACTTTCACATCTTTCTAATGGTTTTTGACCAACTTGAATTACATTCTACTGGTTTAGACTTTTCTCACCACAGTAAGGGATTTTCAAATGAATTGATTGCAGACCTTCAACATTTCTTTCCCTGTCTAGAGCATCAGAGATCCATCATAGCGGACACCGTACTGTACCAGACACCAACTGAATGCAAGTCCTCTCTCAAAATCTGCGACAATTATCAACAAAAAAATTTCTCACAGACTGGTTATTTTCCCTTTGAAGTATTGTATCCGGCCTAATTCCATTTCCACTTCAAACAGTAAGGTTTGAGGATGTGATTCAGAGCTCAGAGTGGTCAGGATATGATTCTGGATAGATTTACTTGAAAACATGTGCAGAAAAAGAATTGAATTGTATGTGTTTCGTTGCCGAGCTCTAATGCCTGCAGCTATTCTTGGCAATAATTCTTTATGTTGGTTTATAAATGATTTTGTTACTGTGCTGGCCATGACCTCAGGAATATTTGGCTGTGAGATTAGATTTAGACTCTACCTTTGTTTTCTTGGGGTGAACAATAGCAGCACTTTAGGAAATGTTCATGAGCTTAACTTCACCAGACTTTTAAATCCTTGAGGAGTCTGAGGACCATGATCAATAGATTAACCAAGCATAATGTTATCCTACCAATATTAACGTGATTTAACTGTGATTGTCTCAGTACCATTGTCAGCCCATGTTTCACGAAGTAGAAGTTATCTAAAATTACCTAAACTTCCTGACTTAAATCCAGTTAGAAAACCTTGATTGAAAATTCAATTACATTTTAATTGGATAACACTAAGGTACTTGACTGAAATATTTCTGGACTCCAGATGTAAATTAGGTTTGCCTTATAATTTACTGTTTGGGTTGTGGTGAGCATTCCTGTTGGGTTGTAATGTTTGGTCTCCTGCTTCACTTTAAATATTTCATTTATCCTTGTTTTTTGCCTGCATTTGTGACTAAAATGTAATGTCGATGGGTTATTCAATTTCTGCAAAGGGTCCAAAGGATCAATCTCAATTATCTGAGGTATGGTTGAAGGGAGGTTGGAATGGCAGCTCAACATTCCAGAGTATAAAAGTTTCAGGGGTGATGGTGTGGGGAATAAGAAAGGTGGGGGCATTGCATTATTAATAAAGGAAACCGTTGCTGCAGTAATAAAGGAGGACATCATAAAAGGGTCTTCAAATGAGGCCATCTGGGTAGAGCTTAGAAATAAAAAAGGGGCAATCACCTTGCTGGAATTATATTATAGGCATCTCAAAAATTAGAGGGAGATAGGGGGGGCAGATATATAGGCAGATTATAGAAAGGTGTCAGAGAAACACTTTCACGGCGGACTTCAAATTTGTTAACATTACTGGGAACACCTTGGCGTGAAAGGATTAGATAGAGTGGAATTCTTAAAGTGTATCTGGGAGAGCATTACATGCCAGAATGTAGATAGTCCTACTAGAGATGGGGCAATGCTAGACCTAGACCTAGGGAATAAAGCTGGTCAAGTGGTTGACGTTTCAGTTGGGGAGCATTTTGGGGATAGTGATCATAACTCCGTAAATTTTAAAGTCATTATGGAAGGGATAAGGATAGTGCAGAGGTTTAAATTGGGGGAAGGCTGATTTCAATATCATTTGAGCGGATCTGGAAAACATAGACTGGGAGGAGCTACTTGTAGGTAAGTCTACATTTGGAAAGTGGGAGTCTTTTAGATGTAGTATAGTGAGAATTCAGGGCTTGCATGTTTCTCTAAGAGTGAAGGACAAGGGACAGCAAGTCCAGGGAACCTTCATGTCAAAGGATATTGAGAGTTTGATCAAGAAAATGTTGGAAGCATATGTCAGGTATAGCACATTAAAAACAGGGGAGACCTTTAAAAGTATGGTTAGCATGGGAGGTAGCTTGAAAACAAAATTTGGAGGCCAAAGAGGGGCCACAAAATATCTTTGGCAGGTGGGATCAAGGAAAGCCCCAAGGCTTTTTACAAGGATATTAAGAATAAGAGAATTAACATGGAAAGAGTGGGGGCAACCTGTCATGGACCATAGGTGAAGCCTTAAATGAATACTTCTCATCTGTATTGACAAAGGAGAAGGATATTGTTGCTGGGGATTTCACTTGGGATGGTGAAGTTCAAGAACACAGTAAGATTAATAAGGCAGAGGTATTAGATGTTTTCGGGGCAAAAAGCTACATAAATCCCCAAGGCCTGATGAGATGTATCCCAGGGTGCTATAGGAGGCAAGGGAGAAGATTGCTGGGGCCCTGGCAGAGATACTTAATACTTTGCTGGCCACAGGTGAAGTGCCAGATATCTGGAGGATAGCTAATATAGTTCCTTTATTCAAGGACAGCAGTGGGAATAGGCGAGGTAATCACAGACCAGTTAGTCTGGTGTCAGTGGGAGGGAAATTATTGGAAAAAATTCTGAAAGACAGGATTAATCAATATTTCTAAAGGCAGAGATTGATCAAGAATAGTTAGCACAGATTTGTTACATGGATATCCTGCCAGACTAATTTAATTGAGCTTTTTGAAAAGATGACAAAATATATTGCTAAGGGTAGTCTAGTTGATGTGGTTTACATGAACTTTACTAAGACTTTTAATAAGGTCCCACATGGAAGGCTGGTCCAAAAGTTAAGAGCCAAATTGGCAAACTGGATCCAAAATTGGCTTACAAATAGGAGGCAAAGGGTGATGGTGAAGGCTCGTTTTTGTGATTGGAAAACTGTGAAGCGGTGTACCACATAGATCCATGCTGGGACTCTTGCTGTTTGTTATGCACATTTACGACTTGGATGTGAATGTGGTAGGTTTAATTTGTAACATTGCGGATGAAATGCAAATTGTGTTTGTTGTTATTAGTGATGAAGCCACAGTCTGATATTAATCAGCTGTTAAATTGGACAGAGCAATGGCAGTTGGAATTTAATCCATATAAGTGCAAGATGGTGCATCTTGGGAGGTCTAATAAGGGAAGGATATACACAATGTATGGTAGGTCCCTTGGGGGTACTGTGGCACAAAGGGTCCTTGATGTACAAGTCCATAGATTCCTGAAGGTGTCAGCACAGATAGACAGAGTGGTGAAGAAGGCATTCAGGGTGTTAACCTTCATTAGCCAGGAAGCCTTATAACAACTCTATGAAAGATTGGTTAGGCCACAGATGGAATACCATGTGTAGTTCTGGTCAACACACTAACAGAAGGTTGTGATTGCACTAGAAAGAGTGCAGAGGAGTTTTACCAGGATGTTGCCTGGGATGAAAATTCTCAGTTATGAGGAGAGACTGATTAGGCTGGGTTTGTTTTCCTCGGAGCAGAGGAGGCTGAGCTGGGATCTGATTGAGGTATAAGATTATTAGAGGCATTGGCAGAGTAGATTATGAAATCTCTTCCTCATGGCAAACATGTTGAAAACCAGACGGCACAAGTTCAAGGTGAGGAGCAAGTAGTTTAATGGACAGCTGAGGAAAAATATTTTCACCCAGAGAGTGGTAGATAAATGCGACATACTGCCTGAGAGTGTAGTGGAGGCAGGTACTATCACAACATTTAAGAAGCATTTGGGATGAGTACTTAAAATGCCAGGGCATAATAGGCTACGGATTAAGTGCAGGTAAATGGGATTAGTGTAGTTTGTTGGTCGGCATAGACATGTTGTTTCGAAGTTTTGTTTCTGTGCTGAATGACTCTATCTGCAGAATTAGCTGGCCTCAGTTTTGGGAGCTGTACACATGATCTTAATAGTGATAGATAGGGAAAGGAAAACCAGTCTGGTGTGCTGCACAAATAAATTTTTCCTTCATTGGGCTGAATTTCCATCTGCATGCAGAGATGTGCACAAATTACGTTAACACGCTCAGCATTTTTTTAAGGAAAATCCAATTTTCCTCCACAGCATTGATTCTGCACATGACAGCCTCTGACCGTTTCATCAGTTGAGAATGCCTAATGCTCAAAGTTAACACCTAACCTCATTGAATTCAGGTTCCCCATTTTACCTGAGGGATAAAAATCAGACTTACTCCACCACACATTTCTTTTCTGGTGGAGTGAGAGTTTTGCAGTCCATTAAAAGTTCGCCAGGTTTGAGAGATTGCAAGGAAAATAGAAAACCTGCTGAAGAAACAAACACAGTGAACTTTGGTTCTGAAGAAGAGACATACCAGACTCAAAACATTAAGTCTGTTTCTCTCTCCACATGTTCTGCCAGAACTGCTCAGTTTCTCCAGTGTTCTTTGCGTTTGTTTCAGATTTCTGGTATCTGCGGTATTTCACTTTCATTCAAGCCTACTGAGGAGTCAGGAACTTTTGAAAAGTGAAATGTAAATTGTTTTCACTCTGTCAAATGCCACTGTAAGGTACTGTATTGTAACGTAGGTGTGTTTTTAATATTAACATCAGAGGGATCTGGTATTTAAAGGTAAACTGGCCTTTACATTATCACTATATCTGTTCATATGCAATACAGTGAATTTCCAATGGATAAAACATCATAATAGAGTGAAAAATGTCATGTCAGCCTAGGCTGTCATTTTTTTTCTCTACTATGAGTAAATGGCTCTAGCTGATTTTCAAAACACAGGTTTTGACATTGGAAAAAAATCAAATCAACAGCTCTCTTACATTGTTTGACAGCCACTCTGCTATGAAATTGAAATGAACATCTTCTGTTCTTTCCTTCTCAGACAGTTGTCTATTGTGGACAGTTGCGGCTATTATCATTCCTTGTCTGAGTTTCAAGTACTAATGGATTTCAGCACAGTAGGTGTTGTAATCACCTGAGAAAAAATTACAGTTTCAAGAAAATGTAATAACAGTTTCCTTCCCTTTGATGTGGTTTCTGGTTTGTTGTCACAAGCTAATAAGATTAGAAGTATTACACACCATTTTCATTACTCCGAATGCATTTTTGTTGGTATGAATGACATGGAGGATTTTATTAGATGACGAGACGTTTATTTTCTTTAACCAAGGAATGAAAATAAATATTTCCATTGATATTGCATGGAATCTGATGACTCTACTGTTAGGAAGTTGTGTAGAGTACTTGTGAATTGAAAGGCAGGAAGTTAGAATTTGTTTGTAAAAATGATAGGGGAAAGAGTGTGTAATTCCTTTAAGAGGTGATGTGCTTTTCTAAGCTTGGAGAGTTGAATCAAAATGTGTCTGTAAGCAGCTGAAGAGGGACAGGCTGTTCTGAAATTGAAACATGTAACAATTGGCTATGTGATCGGAAACCTGAGGCTTATTTGATGTTTTGACAACTCGCTTGAACATCAGCCAATTAATTTAAGACAAGCACTTAGAGATTGAACACTAATTGAATTTAAATCTGCTGGTTTTGTCAACCTCGGACTAATTCTAATTTAAGAAAATTGACAGGTCATCAGGGGTATATAAGAAGAGGGTTCTTTTTTTTTTCAAAATTGGTGGGAAAGCAAACCACCACCTGAGGAATAAACATATAGCTCTCACAGAACTCTCTAAGCTTTCTGAGAAAGCACCCTCATCTATCCATAAAAGGTGTCATGGCACTTCTAGCTAAAAGTCCTCACAAAAGAATTCATAGAGAAAACATCCCTGACAGAAGGATCAGCGGAAGAAAGGCATTTATGACTGGAGAGACAGCTGAAAAGGCAGAATATTCTGGAACACACACCCTGTATGGACTCTGAGAGTCTAAGTTTTAGTTTAGTTTTCTTATTACTTGTGTTTATAAAAGTGGGCCTTGTGTTTATTGGAACAGCATACTAGTTGAATTTTATTCAGTTAGGGAATAGTTAGTAGTTAAGGGGGAATTGTTTGACTTGTTAGTAGTTCTGTTGTTCACTATTAGGATTAAATAAATAAATTGTTACTTGTTGCTTATAAAGTGAATATCAGAGATTTTCTTTCATTTAACCATTCCTTTTTAACAGATTAAATGAGGTAAGGTGAGCTTCTCTGGGTGTTTCAGGTTTAATTATTAGAAGGAGACCTCTACTCTCAGCATAAGAGATTGGGGGCTTGTGTTTCAATTTTAATTATTAGAGAACCTCAACTTTCCCTTTATAACACTACATAGATTTAAGATCATTAACATCCAAGAGTAGATAAGAAAATGCTCAGGGCCAAGTTATGATAGGACAGTTGGTTGTGTGGAGTGCCTAATCCAAGTCATTGGGGACTCACGGGTGCTTCATTTGGTCTGGATAATTGCTCATGTGGGAAGTATTTACAGTAATTGAGCTCCAGGCTTTGGACCTATGGCAGCAGCTTGAGCCACTGTGATGCATCCATGAAGCTGAGGACAATGTGATAGCATGTTTAATGAAGTGTTTATACCACAGATTAACACAGGAAGGGAATTTGTGACTGCTAGGTAGCCCAGAAAGACCGGGCATGTAATGCACGAGTTCCAAAGTCTAGCTCACTCACTAACCCATTGTTAATTTTGAATACTGGTAAAGCATCAGAAAAAGAGAGCAGACTGTGGCACAGGAACAGGCACAGCTGCACACATGGAGGAAGTGGGCAGGGAAAAGGTGGAAGGGCAATAGTGGTACGTAATTTCATAGTTAGGGAAACTTATGGTGTTTCTGTGGTCTGAGACATGACTCCAGAATGCTTCACTAGTACCAAGATCAATAATGTCATAGAGCGGCTGCAGGACATTGAGACCAATGACCCAGGTGAAAGTGGGATCAGTTCCTAAAGGTGGAGTTCAGGGAGTTAGGCAAGAGACTGAAAAGCAGGACCTTGAAGATAATAATCTTAAGATTGCTCCAACTGCAATGGGCTCGTAAGCATAAAAATTGGAAAATTGAGTGAATGAACATGCTGCAAAAATAGTGCATAGGGAAGAAATTTAGGTTTCCGGGCCATTGAGACCAGTTCTGGGGCAGATGGAAACTACACAAGAAGGATAGGTTATAGCTTAGCAGGACTGATGCTAGTATTCTCATGGGAGAACTTAAGTGCTGTTGGGGAAAGTTTGAACTAGTTTGTCAGGGGATGACATCCAAAGAGGGGATTCATCTACAATAAAAACAAAGATAGTTATGGGAAGTAGAAAAGTTATAAATGAAACAAAAAGCAGCAGAAATAAATCCTAGAATCTACAGCGTCAAATGACAGAACAACAGAAGTTAAAAGGTAGAATTAAAAGCAATCTGATTGCCCATAACATTTGGAACAAGGTAGGTGAAGTACAAGGTATAATTTGATTACCGTTATGAAGACATCACTAGAGTGACCAAGACTGGGAACAAAATATTAAAGGATAGTCAGCATTTAAGAAGAAAAATGGAAAAGGAGGTAGGGTGGTTGGTGCTGATGATAGGAACAGGATCAGTGTATTAGTGGGAGAGAATTTCCAAATAGAACAAAAGGATGTAGAATCTGTTTCGTAGAGTTCAGAAGTGGCAAGGGGCAACAAACATTAATAGGAGTGGTTTATAGCCCACCAAGCTGTACCAGTAATGTTGTGTACAGTATAAATCAAGAAATTACAGGTGCATTGAAGTCATGAGTGACTTCAAACTACATATGGACTTATTAATCTTAATGAACACCAGCTCTTCAAAGGAAGAATTCCAGGAATGTGTTGGAGGTAGTTTTCTAGAGGAATAGGTCAAGGAACCAAGCAGGCACAAACTATTTCAGATCTAACATTATGCAATGAGATCATTTGGAGAATAATATGACATAATTTTCCATTAAGTTTGAAAAATACACAGTTTAATCTGAACTAGAGTCTTGAATCTGAACAAGGGTAATTATGAAATATGTATGAGGATTTAGTTGGCTATGGTGGGTTGGAAATAAACTAAAGTATTTGGCAGAGAGGCAATGGCTAGTACAGAAAGAAGTAATGCTTTGTTTTCAAAAAAGATGCATTATTTAAGGCAAACATTCTCAACAAGGAAAGTGTGGAAGCCATGGATAGCAAGGGAAGTTAAAGGTAATATTAGATCAAAGAAGGAAGTTTATAAATTTGCCAAAAATTGTTGTAAGCCCACTTAGAATTTTAGAATTCAGCTAGGGAGGATTAATAAAAAATCATAATGGAAGACAGAAAAGGATATGAACATTATTGTTAGAAACATAAAATGCATTATAAAACTTTCTACAACTATGTAAAAAGGATAAGATTAACAAAGATAAGTATCAGTCCGTTAAAGGCAGAGACGGGAAAATTTATAATAGGAAATAAAGGAGCAAAATATGTACTTTGTGCCTGTTTACCCATAGGGATACACAACAGGCCTTCCTGAATTAATTGAGACATAAAGATATAATAACAGTGTAGAATTGAAAGAAATTAGTGTTAGTTAAAAGTTGTATTGCAGAAATTGATAGGACTGCAAGCTGAAAAATCTGTGGGGCCCAATAACCTTCACCCTCGAGAGTTGAAAATGATGGCTACATAAATAATGAATGCATTGCTGATCATCTTTCAAACTTCTATTATTTTGCTAAGGCAGCTGCAGGTTGTAAGCTTGCAACTATAGCCACACTGTTTAAGAGAGAAAGGAGAGTGGAAACCAGAAATAGCAGACCTGTGTACTTGATATAATTAATAGGGAAAGTATTCAAATTACTTGGAAAACATGACTAGAAAGCAATTAAGAGATAACAAGGTGTAGAGCTGGATGAACACAGCAGGCCAAGCAGCATCAGAGGAGCAGGAAAGCTGACATTTTGGGCCAAGACCCTTCTTCAGAAATGGGGGA
>NC_063343.1:49888159-49945749 GCF_021869965.1 Rhincodon typus | reverse complement strand
GGCCCGAAACGTCAGCCTCTCTGCTCCTATGATGCTGCTTGGCCTGCTGTGTTCATCCAGCCCTGCACCTTGTTGTCTCTATTTTGTGTTAGTTCGCCAATCCTTTATCATGTTAAAATATCAACCCAACGCCAAGAGCTTTTATCTCATGTAGTAACCTTTTGTGTGACACCTTATTCTGATTTCCAAAAGGAATTTTACTGGTTCCCCTTTATCCATGCTACAGGTTACATCCAAAATGACTATTTTTTTTTCCCAAACATGATTTCCCTTTTATGAAACTGAGTTGATTTGCTTGCTTGAGTTATGATTCTTTTCATGCACTGCTACTACTTCCTTAATGATAGACTTTAGCATTTGCCAATGATGTTAGAATAATTTCTGCATAGTTTTGTGATCTATGTTTCCCTTCTTTCTTGATCAGAAGTGTTCCTTTTGAGGCTTTCCAATCCTATCGGATCGGTCCAGAACCATGTAAATTTTGGAAGACTACAAACAGCATATCTACATTCCCAGCATCTTGTTAAGACAATATCGAAAGGGATGAATAAATTCCTCTCTTTACACTCCTGAGGGTGATTTTTAAAGAGGTTGATTTTTCTTTTAAAAGATGCAAATTTTAAACTTACTATGCACTTAACTATGTGAAAAGCTATAAGAAATAAGTCAGACAGATCTCTTGAGTTAACCAAAATAGGGTATTAGTTTACTTGTAAACTCAGCCAAGTATAAAAGTTGTTAAAAATGGTAAAAGCACCAGTTAGACCTCAGGTGGAGTATGCCATACAGTGTCACACAGGAAGTAAACACATTGGAAAGACTGCAGAAAAGGTTTACAACAATGGTTCCAGGGATGAGAAATTTCAGTGGTGAAAATAAATTGAAGAAGTTGGGACTGTTTTCCTTAGAGAGGAGAAGGCTAAGAGGAGTTTTACTAGAAGTTCTCAAAATCTTGAGGGGTCAAAGCAGAGTAGATGTGGAAAAATTATTCCCACTGGTAAAATAATTGAAAGTGAAAGGGTACAGATTTAAAGTGATTTTCAAAAGTAGTAAATGTGATGTGAGAAGAAAAATCTTTCAGAGAAAAGCATAGTTTGGATCTGGAAGGTACCTGGAAATGTAGTGCAGGCAAGTCCAAGGTTTCAAAAGGACATGAGATGATTATTTGAATAGAAACAATATGCAGGGTTTCGGAAAAAGGCAGAAGACTGGCATCAAGTCATTAGGGTCATTCAGAGAGCAGGTGCTAACATGATGCAATGAAGCCCTCCTTGTGCACCATAACAGTTCTGTATGATAAAACCAGTGCCAAAACCTATGGCATACACACAAACAGTCACACATTAGCATGCAAATAGAACAAGTTATTAGGGTCAGGGAAGTGGCATGTAAGCACAGTTAATGTCAGTCATAAAAAAGAATTATACGTTCTGCTATCCCTGTGGTGGGTTGTGAAGTTCAGCAATGTTGTTGCTGATGCAAGCTGGTTATTCTTCTGGAGATTGTCTCTTAATCTCCAGTTGATCCTTTTCCTGGACAGGTGCTATGGACCTTAAAGTTCTCTTCAGCACTATGTTATCAATCTCAATGATATGCTCCAACTTGCAAGGCCAAACCTTGAAAAGAAAACGATTGAAAGAGGGTGCTGTTACTGTTCAATCCTGCAGGCCTTCTTGATGTTGTTATTTCTCTGTAACAAAGTTGAAATCATACCTTTTCACAAGTGGAGAGTTTCAGTCATGTAACAGCTAGCTATTGACATACACTGGGGACAATCAGTGATCCAAATTTAGAGAGTTTTCATTCCAAGGTTGGTTGAGTGGCAAACCACAGACCAGCCCTTTGAAAAGGAATTAATACAAAGGAGCTAAATATTCCTCTCGTGACCATCAAAAATATTCCTGTCAGGATATTGATCTTAGTGCTCTTAGAAGTAGGAGATTGTATTAGATTTCTTCACTGAGAAATCCAACTGCATGTAATAAGTTAACAAGATAATATTTTGTTAATTTCCTCCAAGCTCTTACCTGAAATTCTGTGAAAAGACATGGCTAAATTTCTGATTTCATGAAACAAGAATGTTACTTTTAATATAGAATCAAAGAATGTCAGAGGATAGAATCTGAACATTGGGTAATAATTCTAATTGAGCTAATTTATCTAATGCACACCAAGCTTCTTAGCTAAAACAAGATATTTGTTGCTAATCTTTTTTTCTGGATAGTTTGCTATCTTTGCACTTAGAATAATTAATAAGATAACTACTAATTAGAACAAGGGCCTAGAAATAGAAATGTGCCTGAATTAGGACACAAATCACAAGATAGTAGATGCTGCAAGCATCTAATTAGGTCAGTGATAGGTCTGCAGCAAATTGGTCCATTGGCCCCATTAGAATGGTGAGAGATCTCTTGTGGTGCAGCAGTAGTGTCCCTATCTCTGAACCAAGAAGCCTGTGTTTGAGTCCCACCTGCACCAAAAATGTGCAATAACATCTCTAAACCAGTTATAGAGTCATACAGTACAGAAACAGACCCTTCAGTCCAACTTGTCCATGCTGACCAAGTTTTCCAAATTAAATTAGTCCCATTTGGCTCACATCCCTATAAACCATTCCTATTCACATACCTGTCCAAATGTCTCTTAAATGATGTATTGTGCCTGCATCTATCACTTCCTCTGGCAGTTCATGTGACATACGAAACACCTTCAGTGTGAAAAAAGTTGTCCCTCGGGTCCCTTTTAAGTCTTTCTTCTTCCACTTTAAAAATATGCCCTTCCTCTACCCGAAAGAAAAGATTTTATCTAAACACCTTATCTATGCCCCTGTTGATTTTGTAAATGTCTATAATGTCACCTCTCAACCCACTCTGCTCCAGTGGAAATATGCCCCAGCTTATCCAGCCTCTCCTTATAACTTAAACCTCCAGTCCCGATATCAGTCTTGTAAGTCTTTTCTGCACCATTTCCAATTTAATAATATATAGCAAGGCAAGAAGAACAGTACACAGGACTCCAAAAGTGGCCTCACCAATGTCCTGTACAACTGTAACATGATGTCCCAACTCCTAAACTCAATGGTCGGAACAATGAAGGCAAACGTGCCAAATGCCTTCTTTACCACCCTGTCTACCTGAGATGCAGCTTTCAAAGAAATATGTACTTGAAGCCCTCAGTTTCTCTATTCAATGACACTCCGCAGGGCCCTACCATTAACTGTATAAGATCTGTCCATGTTCATCTTATCAAAATGCAACACCTTGCATCCAAATTAAACTCCACCTGCCACTCCTTGGTACATTGGCCCAATTGATCAAGATACCTTTATAACCTTAGATAACCTTCTTCTCTGTCCACTATACCACCAATTTTGGTGTTATCTGCAAACTAACTAACTTACTAACCATGCTTCCTAAATTCTCATCTGGTATAAGTGAGTGCAGTCCTATTTACAGATGGAACTTATGGGTCAAAAAGAAACATGGTAATTGTCTCTCCTGGACCATACTGAGGGCCACAAAGAAACCTGGAAGTGAGATAATTGAGATGGGAGGGATGAGGAGCAGCTGACAATGACCAATGGTATAATGCGGAGATGGCAGCAGCACTCCTGTCTAGACAATAATGCCGTAATAATCCTTTGGGTTGCAATCTGCAGCAGCCTCTTTACGCTTAATTAACATATAACTGATATAATCCAAGGGCAACACAGTTTGATGACACAGCTATAACATATTCAATGCTGATGTTAGATGCTGAGGCAACTCAGAAGACGAAAGTTCAAGCCAAAAATTTTATTACCTTATCTGACCAGAAGGAGTCCTCAAGTAGCAGAACTGGGGAAAGAAGCATGTTTCTTTCACCAAAAATTCAATTACTGAGGGCAAATGACAAAGTCCAAATCAATCTCCAGAAAGTCATAGAGTTGTACAGCATGGAAACAGACCCTTTGGTCCAACTTGTTCAAGCTGACAAGATATCCTAAATTAATCTAGTCCCATTTGCCAGCATTTGGCCCATATCCCTCTTAAACTCTTCCTATTTACGTAGCCTCCACCACTTCCTCTGGCAGCTGATTCTATATATGCGTAACCCTCTGCGTGAAAAAAGTTGCCCCTTAGGTTTTGTTTAATCTTTCCCCTCCCACCTTAAACCTAAACGGTCTCATTTTGCACTCCCGTACCCTGCAAAAAAGACCATAGCTTTTCACCTTATTCATGCCCCTCATGATTTTATAAACTTCTATAAGATCACCCTTCAACCTCTGAAGCCCCAGGTAAAATAGCCCCAGTGTATTCAACCTCTCCCTATAGCTCAAAACCTCCAACCCCAGCAATATCCTTGTAGATCATTTCTGAACCCTTTCAAGTTTAACAACATTTTTCCTATAGCAGGGAGACCAGAATTGAATGCAGTATTCCAGAAGTGGCCTAAGCAATGTGCTGTACAGATGCAACATGACATCCCAACTGCTATACTCAATGCACTGACCAATGAAGGAAGTCAAAGGATTGGATTTTTTAGCACAACCCACAGGTGGATCGAGCTTAAAAACCTGCAAACACAAATTGAAGATGCGGTGAATACAACTTTGTGCAATCTGTCACTGAGAAGGACAGCCAGCCTGTTTCAGTAGGGATGACATCCTCTACAAAGGAAATCCAAGAGATTAAAGACCCTCAATTTTGAGAGAAAGGGAACCTGGGGGTTCAGGTACATAATTCTTTGAAGTTTGTGTCACATGTAGACAGTGGTTAAGAAGGTATTTAGCATGCTTGCTTTCATTGCTCAGACCCCTGAGTATAGGAGTTGAGAAGTCATGTTGACGTTGTATAGGACATTGGTGAGGCCTCCTCTGGAGTACTTTGTCCAGTTCTGGTCACTCTTTTATAGGAAGCTTATTATTAAGCTGGAGAGGGTTCAGAAAAGATTTACCAGGATGTTGCTGGGAATGGAAGATTTGAGTTAAAAGTACAGAGTAGACAGGCTGGGACTTCTTTCATGGAGCATAGGAGGTTGAGGGCTAACCTTCTAGAAGTTTATAAAATCTTAAGAGGTATAGATAAGATGAATGGCATGTGTCTTTTACCTAGCGTGAGGTATTTCAAGACTAGGGGACATATTTTTAAGGTGAGAGGAGAAAGATTTAAAAAAGACATATGGGCAATTTTTTTATGCAGAGAGTGACTAGTGTGTTGAATGAACTTCCAGAGGAAGCATTTGATGTGGGTACAGTTACAATGTTTAAAAGACATTTGGATAAGTACATGAATAAGAAATGTTTGGAGAAATGAGCCAAGCACAGGCAAGTGGGACTAGTTTAGTTTGGGATTATGGTCAGCATTGACTGGTTGGACCGAAGGCTCTGTTTTTATGCTGTATGACTCTATGACTCTAAGAAAGGATTTACAGATGTCAGACTGTAAGGAAGAAAATAAAAGGCAACAGTCTTGCACCCAAAAAACTACTAATTCTCCACATCTGAAAAGTACATGTTCTGGGACCAATGTGAAACCTCCAGATTGCTTGAATTTGTAAAGTCAGACTCTCCAAGTGAGATAGGGTAACGGTTAATGAAAATACATACACCTATATATAATACTAATAACAGGAAGAAAGAAATCAAGGGGAGTTGTGTATGGGTTTGAAATGGTCTGAGGAATACCCCATGCACCATCCACTCTGATGATATCATATGGATAGGTGAGCAAAACACTTTAAGATGTCCAAAGTTCCTCATGATCTCTGATCTATCAGATCAATATGCCCACATTGCTAACATGCAATAATCTACTTCATTATCAACATACAGCCTATTTCATTTAGATCAGCAAGTTGCTTTCATCAATCGAACCAGATCAAAGAAATCAATTTCACAGCAAAATTCAAATTAAAGGGATAGGAAAATAATATTTTCTATACCGAAAAGACTTTACCTGTGTTGACATTGGTCAATTCCATCATTTTGTAGCCTCAAAATAAAAGTAAAAAATAGCATACATGGCATCACTGTTTCTTTCTTGGTGTGATTGCCAGTGACAGGCACAAGTTTAATATTTTTGAAGAGGCAACAACATTTAGAATAAGGAAAATAGACAAGATAACCAAAAGTACAAAACTGGAAAAATTGTTACACAACAATACAGATTCTTTCACTGGAATCTTAGAAAGCATAACGATACACAAGGAAGATATAAAGCAAGCATCTCACTATGAACAGACAATCCATTGATCTTCTATCAGTAGTTATGTTGTTGAAAAAAATAAAACAATTTTCATTTTATAGGTTAACAATGACAAAGAATGGCAAGCAGTCAACTTCTCACTTTGGGGATTAGTAGGGTAAAAAGAATAAAATTTTGCCATATTTATGAAAACAAACCTGAAGATCTTTGCAAATTTTTAGAATATTATCTTAACATCCAAGTAAATTTCAGGATACATGGGCTTGAGTTCATGACATTCATGCAAGGTGACATGATTGACCAATTCATAGGCTTGTGTCAGTACAAAAGTATGGATTGAGATTTCTTCAAGGTTAACTAGGTTGGAAGGCTGATGGAACTGTGTCATTGCCCCCACATCTATTAAATGCTTCAGAAAAGGACTTCTGGACAAAACCTAAGAATATGCTTTTGATGCTATACTGGAAGAAGAACACAAGTTCAAAGCAATTATAGTGGACCAGCAGCATCTGAAAGTTACAGCCATCAACAACTCAGGTAAAACATCCAAGTATCCTGAGGTGTGGTTTGTCTTATCCTATAAGACAGTGTTCAGTATAGACAAGCTATGTTCTATAAGAGGACACTGGGCTAAAATGTGTAAGAAATCCAACCACATTAAAACCCAAACTCCACAGCAGCACGAAGGGCCAACCAAAATACAATACTAAAGAAGTTTCCAAAGTTCTATCCATGACACACAAGCATGTCAACAAAGTCCAAGAGATAACCATAATATCTGACTGGAGTCTACAAGCTGTAATAGTGAATGTGGTCAGCTTGATCCCCTATGGAAGCCATGAGGAACGCTGAAGCACATACCTTCACCCAAGAGATGTAAGACCCTAAGAAACAGGAACATGGGTAGGCCGTTTGGATCCTTTAATCAGTTCATCTGTTCAATGTACTCAATGACTCTGCCCCCTCAGCACTGTGATAAGGAGTTTCAAAGACTTGCAACCCTCATAGAAGAAATTCCTCCTTATTTCAGTCTTAAAATTGGCACATGTTTATTCTGAGATTATGCCCTCTGGTCCTAAACTCACCACAAGGGGAAACATGCTCTCAACCTGTCAAGGCCCTTAAGAATCCTATATTTTTAATGAGATCACCTCTCATTCTTCTAAACTCCAATGAGTCCCAACCTGTTTAATCTTTGCTCATAAAACAATCCCTCCAAACAGGGATTATTCTGGTGAGTATTCTCTGAAGTGCCTACAATAAAATAAAATATTTCACTAAATAAGAGGACTAAAACTGCTCACAGTACTCCAGATGTGGTCATGCCAGCACCTTGTACAGTTGCAGTAAGATTTCCCTACTCTTATACTCCAACCCCCTTAAAATAAGGGCCAACATTCCATTAAGCTTCCTGATTACTTGCTGCACCTGCATCTTGGCTTTCTGTTTTTCATGCACAAGTACCCCAACATCCCTTTCTGTTGCAGCTTTCTGCAGTTTCTCTCCATTTAAAAAAAATTCTGTTTTTTTGTTCTCCCTTCCAAATGAATAGCTTTACATTTTCCCACATTTATACTCCATTGGCCATTTTTTGCCCACTTGCTTAACCTATTCATACCTCTAAACTGTTTATATCCCTCTCAATTTGCCTTTCCACCTATTTTAGTGTAATCTGAAAATTGGCTAAAGTCCATTCACTGCCTTCCTCCAAGTCATTAATTATATGCTGTGAACAGTTGCAGTCCCAGCTCTGATCCCTGTAGAAACCTACTGGTCACTCGTCACAGCTTGAAAATGAGCCCCTTATCCTCACTCATTGTTTTCTGCCCATTAGTCAATTCTCTATCCATGCCAACACATGAATGCCACCACCGAGGGCTCTAACCTTTTGTGAGATATTTTATCGAACGTTATCTGGAAGCTAAAAGCAACACATCGACTGATTCTCTTCTACCCACTCTGGTTGAGACTTCCTTGAAAATTAAAGAGACAACATCCCTTTCCTGAAGCCATGCTGACTCTGTTCGATTAGATTTTGATTTTCCAAATGTTCTGCTATTACTTCCTTAATAATTGATTCGAATGCTTTTTCAACAATAGACATTAGGCTAATCGGCCTACAATTACCCACATTTTACCTCCCTCTCTGTTTGAAATGGGCTGTAACATTGGAAGTTTTCCAATCCTCCAGTATTTTGTCCAGAATCCAAGGATTTTTGGAAAATTACAACCGCCGTATCCATTATCTTTGCCGCTACCTCTTCCAGGATCCTAGGATGCATGCCATCAGAGCCAAGGGACTTACCTGACTTTAGACCCATCAGTTTGTCTAATACCAGTTCTTTAGTGATGCTGGTGGTACTTAATTTCTCCCCGAAATCTTTAGTATGAATGCAATGTTCCAAGTATTTTCCAATGTAAAGACTGGTGGAAAATATTTATTTAACTCCTCTGCCATTCCCTTGTTCCCCCAAACCATCTCCCAAATTCAAATTTCTAAGGAGCATTTGTTTACTTTGATCCATGTCTTCCTGTCTTTTATATTTAAAGAAGTTCATATTGTCAGTTTTTATTTTCCTTGCTAGCTTGCCATTGTGGTTTACGTTCTGTCTTTATTATCTTTTTTCAGCCTTCTTTGATGGATCCTGAATTTGTTGCAGTCTTCAGGGCCATCACTGACTTTGGCCTTATCTGATTTACTTTCAACTTAATACTCTCATTAACTTCTTTGGCTAGCCGTGGTTGTTTATTAGAATATTTCCTCCTTACTGCAATGCATTTTTACCTCGCTAAACATCTACTATTGATAGCTTACTGTCATTCTTGCTAATCTATCCAACTACTTCAATTTAGCTAACTCATTTTGTTGTAATTTCCCTTATTTCCATTAAACACAGTTGTTTCCAACCAAGTTTCTCACTCTCAAACTGAATATCAAATTCTATCATGTTAAGATCACTATTTCTAGAGGATGGTTTACTTGGAAGCTATTTATTAAACCTGTCTTATTACCCATTATCAGGTCCAAGGAAACCTTCTGCCTGGTTGGCTTCATGACATATTGCTCTAGGAAACAATCCCTAAAGCACTAGGAATTTATCATCATACCCACCCTTTCCAATTTGATTAACCCAATCATCATGAAAATTAAATTGACCCATATTTATTGGTCTGTTCTTTTTATATGCTCCTATTATTTCTTGATTAATAGCTTTTCCCACAGAATGGCTACTGTTTGAGGGTCTATACCGCTACTCATATCAAAGTCGTCTTTCCCTTGCTGTTTTGTTTTACCTCCATCTAAATGGAATCCACACTGTCCAAGCCTAAATCATCTCTCCCAACTGTCCTCATTTTACCTCTTATAAACAATGCTATCCCACCATCTTATACATCGTTCCTGTCTATCTGAAAGGTCAAATATGCCTGTAAGTTAAGCTCCCAGTTATGATCTCCTTGTAACCATGTTTCCATAATGGAAATTGACGCGATTGTAATGAAGTCAGCCAGATGGACCTCATAGAATATGAGTTCCCTGATTAGGCAGTTAATCTGGTCCAAGCAGGGAGCCCTGGCTGACAGACATGAACAGGTTCTGTTCACGCTGAGAGCTGTCTCTGAGGGAGCTGGATCAGTATCAACAACATTCCACGTGTAAATAAAGGATGACTTGGTGACAGGATACCATCCTTTGTGGAGTATTTCAGAAATTAGATCATGTTAATTAACTACTATTTGTGCCGTCAGTTCATCTACCTTATTCTGCATGCTTCCTGCATTATGACACAAAGCCTTTTGTTTGTTCTATTATTGAGTTTCCTTACACTTCCATGCTTCTTTGGTACATTGTGACAGTCACGCATTCTGTCCCTTCCTTTTACTTTCTGAAAATAATAAACTCCATCACTAATCTTCAATCCTACCTTCTCCTTTACCTTTGATTTTATAATTTTCCATGTAACTGATCACACTCCAACTCCACAACAGCCCTAGTTATGCAATTTTCCAGGATTCTGGTCATGGCATGATTCAGGTGGAGCCCATTCCATTGGTACAGCTCCCTCCCTCTCCAGTACTGGTGCTAATGTTCCATGAATTTAATCCTGTTTCTCCCAAGCCAATTTTTGAGCCATGCATTAACTTGTATTCTTGTTGAAAATGTGCCAATTCATTGATATTCAGATAGTAATCCAGAGATCGCCTTTTTGGTTCAACTTTTTAAACTTAGCCCTGAGCTGCTCATATTTTCCCAGAAAAATCTGTTTCTACTTAATGCCTATACCTTTGGTACCTACATGGACAATGACAACTGGATCGTTCCAATCCTGTTTCAAGGTTTTCCTGCAGCCCAGATGAGATATCCTGAGCCTGGGCACCAAAAGAAAACACTGCCTTAGGACACGTGATCCTGGCCCATCGAGTCCACACCGACTCTCCGAAGAGCATCCATCCCAAACTCTCATCCCTCCTACCCTATCCCTATAACCCTGCACTTCCATGGCTATAGGGAAGGCGATGGCCTCGTGGTATTATTGCTGGACTGTTAATCCAGAGACCCAGATAATGTTCTGTGGACCTGGGTTCAAATCCCGCCATGGCAGACGGTGGAATTTCAATTCAATAAAATACCTGGAATTAAAAATCTAAAGATGACCATGAATCCATTGTCAATTGTCGGAAGAACCCATCTGGTTCACTAATGTCCTGTAAGGAAGGAAACTGCCATCCTTACCTGGTCTGGTCTACATGTGACTCCAGACCCATAGCAATGTGGTTGACATTGCCCTCTGGGCAATTAGGGATCGGCAATAAATGCTTCCTAGCCAGCAATGCCCTCATCCCGTGAATGAATAATAAAAAAATTCTGCCTAGCCAACTCATCCCTGGACACTATGGGAAATTTAGCACGGACAATCCACCTAACCTGCACATCTTTGGGCTGTGGGAAGAAACCAAAGCATCCAGAGGAAACCCACACAGAAACAGGGAGAATATGCAAACTCCACACAGACAGTCACCCGAAGGTAGAATTGAGCCTCGTCCCTGGAGCTGTAAGTTAGCAGTGCTCACCTCTGAGCCACCGTACTGCCCATCCTTTGGGCTTGACCTGTGATGCTGCCAAATTTCACTCACCATCTGAATGGCTTTATCTAGTGCCTGATCTTTTTTGAACTGCAATAAATCTGACAAAGATTCATCAATAATTCCAACAATATTTCTATTCCGAAGAAATTAAAGTCATCATAATGGCATTTCTCCACTAGATAATTTAATGAATTACATGGATTCCCTTGGATGTTGATTTTTTTCTATTAAATCTTGCTCTTTCAAGAATTTTATTTGTTATGAGATTGAAGAAATTGCCAAAGTCTTTCAGTACTTCTTCAAAATTGTCTGTTCCTTCTGTTACCCCTTGATAAGCTATCATTAGCTATACTCCCAATTGTATACAGAAGTCTATTTACTCATTCAACTTCTGATTCATGATCTAATTGGAAGCTATTCTGTATATGAGAAAAGGTTGCACAATTTCACAATTGTCCAGCTTAGATTCCTGCACTTTTTAAAAGCTTTTCCTGCTCTACATCCACTCCTTTCCACCACCCACTGAATCTTTGTTTAAAGAGCCTCTAATGTCTGTTCACTCACCACTGAACTCTGATTCAGCACCATTCCCTCAAGCTGCCGCTTTGAGATGCAGTGTTTCTGTTTTGAGGCTTATTATTCCCCTTCTCCAGGGAATTGTAAACTCTCATGTTGCCATGTGTCTCTAACCAGGACTGAAATACCTTTTTTTACAAAGTGAGCTGAATGAAGGAACTGAGGGCACTGTTGCTGCATTTGTAGATGTACAAAGATAGGTGGAAGAACAAGTAATGTTGCAGAAGTGGGAAGGCTGCAGAAATCCTTGGACCGACTAAGACAGTAGGCAAAGAAGTGGCGGATGGAAAACAATGTGCAAAAGTGTGAAATTATGCACTTCAGTAAGGAGAATAGAGGCATAGACCATTTTCTGAATGGGGAAGCATAAAGGAACTTAAGAGTCCTAGATCACGATTCTCTTAAGGTTAACATGCAGGGTCAGTTGGCAGTTAGGAAGGCAAATGTAATGTTAGCATTCATTTCAAAAGGGCTACAATACAAGACTAGGGATGTACAAGAGGCCGTATATGCTCTGTGGTATTTCAGACAGCATTTGGAATATTGTGAGCAGTTTTAGGCCCCATATCTAAGGAAGGATGTCCTACCTTTTGTGGAGGACCACAGGAGGTATACAAAAATGATACAATAAGGATGAAGGGTTTCTCATATAAGGAGCAATTGAGGGGTCTGAGTCTGTACTCAGTGGAACATAGAAGGATGACAAGTGATCTCACTGAAACTTACAGGATGCTGTGAGGCCTGGGTAGAGTGAGCGTACAGAAGATGGTTCCAGTAGTAGGAGAGACTAGGATGCAAGTGCACAGACTCAGAGTGAGGCGAACGACCATTTAGAACATAAATGAGGAGGAATTTCTTCAACTAGAGGGTAGCGAATCTGTGGAACCCATTGCTGCAGAGGCCGTGGAGTCATAGTCATTGAGTGTATTTTTTGATTAGTAAGGGGTTCAAGGGTTAAGGGGAGAAGGTAGGACAACAGGGTTATGAAACGTATCAGCCATGATCAAATAGTGGAGCAGACCCAATGGACCAAATGGCCTAATTCTGCTCTTATATGTTATGGCCCATTCACTAGAGTATTTTTCTTTGTGGAAGATTACCATGAAAGTTTCTTCAGTAGGCATTTTACATCTTTCCTGCTGCTGACTGTATTGTATAAAGCAGGCAACTTAAAACTGAATCTGAATCACTGCTCACCATGTTGTATGAGCTGTGAAATCAAATCCACACCATGTTGTATGGACACGGCAACTATATGAACTGCTGCCAATGATGAAGGTTGCTGCCACCATCGTCTTGAAGTGTAAGGAGCTACGCAGACTTGGTCTGGTTTGATAGAGGAAACCACTTCTTGGTCTAGCTAGAAGACTCTCTTGTACTTCATGGATTTTAGCTTATTACATATTAGCAACTAGCTACAGGTTACATTAATATAAGTTCTGTTCCAGAAACTTTGAGAGGACAGGCATTAGGTCTTATTCCTTCAAAATCCTAAGCTGTTCTGCCCATGAGTACATATGCCATTGTTAGAGTGGGTGGTGCTAATTGCATTCATCAATATTAACACTTTCAGACCATTTCAGACCCATATACAAAAATAACTTTGCTTATAAATCTGTCGTGTAGCATTTTATCAATGCTTTCTGGAGGTGTATGTGCACCACATCAACAGCTTTATGGTGGTAAACCCTTTCTGTTGCTACTTCAAAAAAAACTTCAACAAGTTAGTTAGACATAGTTTCCCTTAACAAATCCATGCAAGCTTTCCTTGATAGATCTAAATGTTTTCCAACTGATCCTTGATCCATTTGCCACATGTTATTCCCAAGTACCTCAGTTCTCATTGGACTGGAAACATACTAATGTTGTAAATTTTCTTGAACATATTCTAAGAACTCTCGAAACGAAAATAGAAATTGCTGGAAAAGCTCAGCAGGTCTGAGCTTTTCCAGCAATTTTTGTTTTTGTTTCTGATTTCCCACATCTGCAGTTGTTTCGATTTTTGTCTAAGAAGTCTTGTCCCTCTCTGCTATTTACAGTACCCTAACCCAATCTATACACAGGCAATTAAAATCCATCATTATATTGCATCCATAATTCATTTACATCGCTGTAATTTCTTTGCAAAATTGTCATTTCACGAGTTAAGCTATAAATTTAATTCAATATGTTTATCTCCCCAGATCTGATTTAAAATGCTGTCTGCATTTACAGGGATAAAATCATGACAAAATAAACTCACCAAATACAAAGCTGTCTGCTCACCTAATTAAACCCCTGAACATTTGACAGATTCTGCAGATTATAAAGTAATATGAGAACAGCATGTTCTTCCCCATCCGCATTGGATTCCCACCTGCATTACAGTTATTATCCACACCTCATTGCAGTTGTCATACTCAGACTAAAAGAACACACTCACAGTTACAGGTTTAACTTGTAACAAAAATAAACAAGCTTCAATGGGCTGCTTTTTACTGCTCTTACATGTAGTATCTGAGCCTTCTATAAAATACTCCAAAGTACTCTATGTTTCTAATTTAAGTACCATGCAGGCAGCATCTTTCAACCCCTGAGCCACTTGGGCAATTGGCAAGTTAGTTGAGAAAATATGGAGACATTGACAGGAAAAAAGTTCAAATTCTGCATCCCATATTTGATGGGCAGATGGGAATCTCACTAGCAAGAGGCACAACGACAATCAACATGCACTTGCATGTAAAATTGTACCAAGTCTGACATTATTGATATGCATTTTCCTATTCTCCCATCTACTGGATAGAAACTAGATGCTAAGAATTCCTGACATGAAAGTCAGAGTGGGTACCAATTCCAGCTCACCACTTGTTCTTCCTGTTTCTGTCCTGGATAGCAGTCACCAACAGCTCGGGATACTATTCTTGAGCAGCAAAAGCCCACACATGCATCTGTCCCTAAAGGATGGTGTTGGACATGCACTAGCTTCACTGCAGTCTCATAGTACATCTCTGATCCACTTACAATACAATTTTCCACTTCAATGCTGCACTTTCAAGCACACTGGCACCTTTCATTGCATTGCAGCTGCTGGGATACTTTGCATGCAGGGACAAGCACTATCTCGTTGATGCAACCAGGTTGAATCTAAGGGTTGCATGGTGCTGTCTTATTGTTCACTCACTTTGTGCCTATTTGGAGCTCGCAGCACCTCTTCATTGCTTTGCATTACCTTTTTGCACTCTGCTGACTCATCCAGATCCAAAAGGCTGACTGTACTTCTAAATTTCTAAGTTGTCAGCAATGATCAGTTAAGAGATTGGACATGTTGCTGTATGATACTATGTAACATCATTGTTACATCTACACTATGTGTCAGCAGCTTACACAGCAAATACACTACACGTGCTTCATCCAAATGGTCATGTCTCAAAGTCTCAGTCAAGTCAAGGGAGACAGCCATCAGTTAGAGGGTCCCAACATAATAGGTAAAAGATAGTTTTAATTAAAAGACCAGAGACTTGAACATGATCAGTCTACCACTTTGGGCGGTCACAGTCAGTTCTGCAGGTCCAGTTCAATCAGTCCAGGGAGCTGTACAGAAATTATTCAGGGGCTCAGTTAGTCATCAGTCAGGGCTGCCCATCCAGTTTGGTCAGGGGTGTGGGCCACGGTCAGTCCTGGGGTCAGCTCATTCAAAACCAAGAGGGATTATCAAAAACCGCTGCTGCGGTGGGCAGTTTAAGGAAGTCAGTTGTGTGAATGCAACATGTCGGGATGCAGAGAGAACAATAATTTTGAACCTGTGCAACTCAACCTATAAGGAGAGAGATAATGACAGTGTATTGAAGGATATGTGTTATTGAAGGAGAGGGTGTCATCAACTGTCACAACCACCTTGCCTTTGATGTCCAGGGCTGTACACTGTAGCGCGATGGTTGGCACTTCAAAGCTCTAGAGCCGGACTCAAAGTAATGTTAAGAGATGGTCATAAATGAAAGAGGTGTGTGGAAGCATGTGCAAGTTCAGTACTGATGACGTTGACAGGGAGTATATGGAAGAATGGAACTTGGAGGTTTTGGGGGTCTTTTGATAACCTATCTAAGCCTGTGACTCATTCTGCCAAGCATGACCTGCTTTGCTTTCCGTGCTTATGGCGGCAGGAAATGGAAAATGGTTGTGATCACACCCACAATGGCTGCAGTAAGGTTTTGTCTTCTATTTGAGCTCACAGGCTGTACTTGTGAACCGTATGGGGCTGTTTAAAGGGCATTCGCATTAATCAAACACTTACACAGCGCAGGTTGAAGATTTCTGAAAACATTATACACTGCATGTGAACTGAATTGCAGTGTCCAACTTTATGAGGCACAAATTCTGGTCTCAAACAATTTTGACCATGTCACTGTCATTGCAAATTGACCACAGTTATTTCTGTGAATCAGAAGTAATCACATGCAACATGAAAAAATGGCACATGTGAGCCACTATTCACAAGAGAATCCAAGATCTCATAGGTTGTACAAGGCCATGGAACTGTCTTCTTTGAACTAAATATTCACCAACATGCCCTTATATGTAATGCAGCTGTTCTTGAATGCTGTGTGATGGGACATGTTTTATCACACATCACTTACAGTGTCCTACTGTGTTTGTGTGAGATGGCTTGTGCTGCAATCAGAATAAGACACCCTATTTCAATGGTTCATGTAGAGACATTCTATGGCCCTCTTTGTTGGAGTACTCCATGTCCCACTGTATGGAGAACTATGCTAAACCACCATTTGTGTGTGATGTAAATGCTGACTGCTCACAGTTTTGAGGATCTGATATTGGACACACACTTCATTAGAACTACGATTAAATGATCCAGCCACTCCAAGCATCATCCCTGTGGCCAAAGTGCTAAAATGGTGCACAAAAATTGAGGAGAACAGATGGGTCACAAAGCCAAAGGCCAGCAGCAACCTCCAACGGCTGCTAAACAGGCTCCACATTAAGAAATCAGTGATAGGTTCCCTCAAGATGCACAGGAGGTTCAGGAGGCCCAGAGTCTCTTACAAGAGCAGGTCAGAGGCTAGGAATACTGCAGCGAGTAACACATGTCCTAACTCCCCAAAGCCTGTCATCATCTGCAAGGCACAAGTCAAGAGTGTGATGGAATACTCCCCACTTGCCTGGGTCAGTACAGTTCCAACGACATGCAAGAAGCTTGACATCATCCAGGACAAAGCAGCCCATTTGATTGGCACCACATCCAAAAACTTCCACTCCCTCCACCACATCAGTAGCAACAGTGTACACTATCTTCAAGATGCACTGAAGAAATTCACCAAAAATCCTGAGAAAGCATCTTCTAAATCCATAACCACTTCCATCTAGAAGGACAAGGGCAGTAGAAACATGGGAACACCAACACCTGTAAGCTCCTCTCCAAGCCACTTACCACCCTGACTTGAAAATTCAATCATCGTTCCTTCAGTGTCCATGGGTCAGAATCCTGGAATCCCCTCCCTGACGGCAGCTTACCACCACCTTCTCGAGGCCAACTAATGAGGAGGAGTAAATGCTGGCCTAGCCAGTGACACCCAGATCCCATGAATGAATAATTTTAAAAAAATAGACTGTATGCTTAGATTTAGTGAATTTCTTCAGTTCGTTCCACACCATGTGTTTTGTTTTGTAAGATGTGGGTATATTTGTTCATTACATGAAAATTGACTTGTCAAAATTGAACTGTCTCATTTGTTTTTTAACAACAGCAACATATAATCCTGTACTCAAAATCAATTTTGGTATTTCTCCCTTAATCAGGTAATGAGTTAGAATCATGTTATTTTGTGGAGCGCCTCCTAATGTGGTGAAGAAGATCCTGCTCCAATATTGAGAGGCAGTCAGGGGTGAATTATAAACATACTTCACTTTACCATGCATATGAGACTTAAAATGATTTGTGTATAAAGCCTTGATCCATTGGCCGCATTGTATAATCACATTACAGCAAATGATCACCACCTTAACATTGCAATTGAAAAATTCCCAGCTTATGACTGAGTAAGGTTGAAAGATATACGGGTAACATGAACAGTATTTCAATGCCTTTTAGAAAAGATCAGAAAGCTTTTATAGAATAACTAGAAGAGCATAAATCAATTTCCGGCCATCCCCTTCACTCACTACGTTTGTATTCACTCCGCGTTCACAATCCATTTACACAATGCACGGATGGGCAGAGTAAATTCGATTTTCACCTGATGATAAAGTATTTTGGGTTTCAATTTCATTTTTCTCCTGTAAGCACTTTATACACGTGTGTCTGGTAAGGATGACAAAATGCAGTGTAACAAAATATTCTTTATTGCAAGTCATGGATCGAGTAAGCGTCAAGAATTGCCTTTTTATTTTTATTGTGAGGAAACGCAACCCTTTGGTTTTATCTACCAATTGCATTTGAGAAATTGTTGGGTGGCCTTGAGCGATACATATGCCCTATTACATGAGGAAGTTTTGACCATTGGTTTAAAACAATCGAGATGGTTTTCACAGAATGAAATAGTCGACAACCTAAGCAGCGTATTTTTAATGCCTTTTTCAGTTTAGATCGCATGTAAGAAATGTATTCAACTAAATATGAGAAAATAGTTTAAATATTCCTTCAGCTGGTTGAATGTTTGATAGTATGATTCCAATCACGCTAAAGAGGTACAGTCCAGTTCCTACAGAAACATTAGCAATTACACAATTTTGTTTCAAGCAGACCAGAATGTTTTAAGGCCAATGTCACATGGTGAGTGTTTGGAATTCTGTATCCCAGAAGACCATGAAGCCTCAGCCTCTCAGTTAGTTCAAGATGGGGATGGATAGATTTTTAAGTATTAAATGAATCAACTAAATAGATATAGAGCAGGAAATTTATGTTGAGGTAAAATATCTGCCATGATCCAATTGAATGATGGAGCAGACTGAAGGAGGGACTTTTCCAAAAGGCATTCAAATACTATTCATGTTACCTTTATATCTTTTCAAACCCATTCAGTCATAACTGGGAATTTTTCAATTGCAATGTTAAGGTAGTGATCATTTGCTGTAATGTATTTACACAATCTGGCCAACACATCAAACATTTGTACACAAACCATTTTTAAGCTTCATATCCATGGTAAAGTCTATTGCTGTTCCCCTTTTGAACAGAAAGTTCCAAAAGGTATTCTATACTCACAAGGGTTAATCTAGCTCTTGTGTTTCAAGTCCAGAAGAATCATATCAGTCTCAAAGCATCAATTCTGTTTCTTTCACCACAGCTCGACCTGCTGAATTTCGCCAGCATTCTCTGTATTTGTTTTAGATTTTCAGAATCTGCAGTAATTTGTTTTCAATCTAGCCATTTTCTTTAATTGAAACAGGACACTGACAAAACAGTTGCTTTGGGTGTCTTTATTTTAGATATTGTGGTTTGCTGCTGTGGCTTTCATCATTCTGACTTGGAAATATATCAGTGATCCTGCAGTGTCACGGGATCAAAATCCTGGAATTGCGTCTCAAAAGATATTACATATCTACCTACAGCATATAGACTTCAACACATTCAAGAAAGCAGCTCACCACCACCTTCTGAAGGACGACCAGGGATAGGCAATAAATGGTGGCCCAGCTCGCAAGGCCCATATTCCAAAAGTGAATTAAAAAAGACAGTCTGGGAGAAATGCCTGTCATTGAATGTATAATTGTGGTTCATGGTATGGATTGACATAATAGTTTTGATTATAAAATTAGACTGATCTACAGATGTTTCACTTTTCCTTCATTATGGATCAGTTTTTCATTCCTTGTGTCAATGAGGAGCATAAAACCAATCCACCCATTCCTGCAATTATTTATCCTTCAAAAGCTCCTCCACTTCAGTCACTCAACTAAGTTTTATGCAGTACTGTCATGTCTCATTTGTTCAAATCATACCTTACTTCATCTTTCACAATGAGCATAAGTTTCAATTTAATTCCCACTCTCCTCCCACCCCTAGCAACTCGCTTCCCCTTGAATAGATTTATGCTGTTTGCCTCAAACTACTGCATGTTACAGCAAATGCTATATTCCTTCTGTTCTTTAGGTAAAGGAATTTCTGGTGAAGCAACAAAGACTTTGTCGTGTACCTAACATGTACAGTATCAGTGCTGAAAGTGCCACTTCCATTACTTGTTTTCCTCAATTCAATGGACGTGCATTTGCATTTTCAAAATAAAATTGAACCAGTCAAGTTTGGCCAACCAAGTGAGTTTAAATTCCTTAGCATGAACTATGTAGTCTTATCTTTTATTATTCTGGATATTTATCAAAATATTCTGTTTGCGTCTTCAATTGTTCAGAAATTACAGGAAAGGAGGGCTTCCCGTCAGAAAGTGCTGCATGAGTGAATAACATGTTTTCACTATATTCCAGTGTGCACTATTTTTAAGCAATTGTTAGTAACTGCCTAAAAATGACACCAATAATAGCATACAAATTTGAAGCATTCCAATGTGATCTTTGTGAATAAGAAGTTCTAACCAAATCAGTCTACCCAATAAGTTCCACCTGTAAAAATTGTCTATTATTACTTATGGTTTTCTGATGTATCTCTGGAATATGGAGAATATTGTATATATTGAATAACCCACAGGTGATCGTATAGTTTTCATAAACTAACATGCAGACAGGCTCATGTTATTAATAAAATAAAATATTGCTTGAAAATGTACAGAACAGCACATGTTAGAGAGAGTGTTACTTCCTGCATTAAAATAAGCTGGAGTCCAATGGAGGATAAATGTAGGAGAAAAAATGTATTGAATTATGTTAACAAGGTGGCAATAAAAAGTTATAGATAAGGTTTTGCAGAGATTTGCCATGGATGATAAACTTTCTTAATGGTTGGAAAAGTTGGACTGTTCTTCTTGGAGCAGAAAAGATTAAAAGGTCACCTAATAAAGCTCTCCAAGATGTTGAGAGATTTTAGAATTGAATGGTAAATAACCTACTGTTATCTATGTACAGCCACTGACAAAACATGTAGGGTGGAGGTAGGGAGAATTTCATTATTGCTTGGCAATAGATTAATATCTGCAATATTCCACCTAAAATGAAGGTGCAAGCAGCTTCCACCTGTAGAACTGCTCTTTCAAACAGCTACCACAGACAAAATGGATTGAATTGCTGTAAACTTCTATAGGATGGGGAATTTCAAGACTAGGAGGCACATTTTTTAGGTGAGAGGAGAGAGATTAAAAAAAGATATGAGGGGCACTTTTTTTTAAACAGAGGGTGGTTCACGTGTGGAATGAACTTCCTGAGGAAGTGATGGATGTGGGCACAATTACGTTTAAAAGACTTTTGGGTAAGTACATGAATAGAAAAGGTTTGGAGGGATTTGGGCCAGGACAGGCAGGTAGGACTAGCTTAGTTTGGGATTCTGTTCAGCATGGACTGGTTGGACTGAAGTTTCTGTTTCCGTGCTGTATGACTCTACAAGTCTATATGAGCCTATGACTGATGAATTTAAAATCGTTTTTAAATATATGATGTTATTTGTTGGATGCAATTTTATTCTATTCTTCTCATGTGATATTAACCTTGCAATGTGCTATAAGTACAGAAGGTGCATACGCTAGTAATATCATATATACAAGTGGATTTTGAAGGGATGTTGCATTTTTTCAAAAGAAACATCAGCTTGCAGGAAGTGGTGTTAACAGAAACAATTTAGCTTTCTATAATGCTCCTCGCACTAAAGACATTTCAAGTTGATTTACACAGCAGAACATAAAACTGAAAGTTTTAGGGTTACTTTTAAAAACAGATTGGTGAGGTGAAGATGTTTACAAAGGAAACTGTGGACGGCAAGGGCATAGCAACCTAAGCAAAGATTATTGAAGATGTAGTCAGGGTCAGCTGGGAATAAGCTGCTATGAGTGGGCATATGCAAGACTGTAGCTGGAAGAGATTGTTGAGGTATGATAAGGCCATGGAGGAATTTAAACATGAAGATGGCAATCTTGAAATCATTTACCAGGGATTGAGGAATTTGAAAAAAGGGTAGGTATAGGAGGATGATTGAGAGTTAACTGTCAAATAGGCTGTAATGAATGAAACAATTGGTAGCATAATTAATGTCAGGTCTCGCTGCTGATAGCAACCTGAGGGCAATGGGCTACGTTTTAGCCCTGCAATGGCAGGGTTTTCTAGGAGTAATTCAGGAGACGCAGCAAAAATTCATCCATATGAAAAAGAAGCAGAGTACAGGGATGATGAGGCAACCATGGCTGATAGGGAAGCCAGGGACAGCTTAAAAGCAAAAGAGAAAGCATATAATGTGGCGAAGGGCAGTGGGAAACCAGAGGATGGGGAAGCTTACAAAGACCGACAGAGGGCAACCAGAAAAAGAAATGAGGAAGGAGAAGATTAAATATGAGGATAAGCTAGCCAGTAATATAAAGGAGGACTGTAAGAATTTCTTTAGATATACAAATGGCAAAAGAGAGGCAAAAGTGGACATTGGACCGCTGGAAAATAACACTGGAGAGATAGTAGTTGGGAACAAGGAAATGGCTGAGGAACTGAATAATTACTTTTCGTCAGTCTTCATAGTGGAAGACACGAAAAATATCCCAAAAATTTGAGAGAATCAGGGGGCAGAGCAGGTTAGACCAAGGACAGCCAATGAATTTTATCTAGCTGGACTTCAAGAAGACCTTTGACAAGATGCTGCACGGGAGGTTGCTGAGTAAGATAAGGACCCATGGTTGTTAGAGGCAAGCTGCTAGCATGGATAGAAGATTGGCTGTCTGGCAGAAAGCAGAGAGTGGGGTTAAAAGGGTCTTTTTCAAGATGGCAGCCAGTGACTAGTGGTGTTCCATAAGAGTCAGTGTTGGGACCACAACTTTTGATTTTATACATTAATGAGCTAGATGAAGGAACTGTGGGCATTCTGGCTGAGTTTACAGATGATACAAAGATAGGTGGAAGGACAGGTAGTATTGAGGAGGTGGCAAGGTTGCAGAAAGACATGGACAGGTTGGGAGATTGGGCAAAGAAGTGGCAGATGGAGTACAACGTGGGAAAGTGTGAAGTCATGCATGTTGGTAAGAAGAATAAAAGCATGGACTATTTTCTATATGGGGAGAAAATTCAGAAGTCTGAAGTGCAAAGAAACTTGGGAGTTCTAGTCCAGGATTCTCTCAAGGTAAACTTGCTGGTTGAGTCAGTAGTTAGGAAGGCAAATGCAACGTTGGCATTTATTTTGAGAGGACTTGAATATAAAAGCAGGGATATACTTCTGAGGCTCCATGAGGCTCTGGTCAGGCTATATTTGGAGTATTGTGTGCAGTTTTGGGCCCCAAATCTCAGGAAAGAAGTATTGACCCTGGAGTGGGTTCAGAGGAGGTTCACAAGAATGGTCAAAGGAATGAAAAGCTTAACATATGAGGAACGTTTGAGGACTCTAGGTCTATAATCGATGGAGTTTGGAAGAATGAGAGTGGATCTAACTAAAACTTACAAAATACTGAGTGGCCTGGACAGAGTGGATGTTGGGAGGATGTTTCCATAGGTAGGAGGGACCAGGACTCGAGGGCACAGCCTTAGAGTAAAGGGAAGACCTTTAAGAACAGAGATAAGGAGAAACCTCTTCAGCCAGAGAGTGGTGAATCTATGGAATTCACTGCCACAGAAGGCTATGGAGGCCACATCATTAAGTATATTTAAGACGGAGATAGATAGGTTCTTGATTGTCAAGGGGATCAAGGGTTATGGGGAGAAAGCAGGAGAATGGGGTTGAGAAACTTATTAGCCATGATTGAATGGCAGAGCAGACTCGATGGGCTGAATGGCCTAATTTCTGCTCCTATGTCTTATGGTCTTTTGGTCTAAAAACAGAAAATTTACTACCATATTTTTGTGTGGAAAGGAAGCATTTTACATCATGAATTTTACATCAAAGCTTTGGTCCAGACATACTTCTGAAAATCTCCATAATCATGATGTAGCTATAGTACATACATATAGCTCAAATTTTTCACACTATCTTTGATTTCACTGAGGTCTCCACATTTACCATTCACAGTAGCTTCATGGACACTCTGTTACTATGGTAACTATTAGTCTGTTCACGGCTATTCAATTATTGGAATCTGTAAATTCTACAAAACCCATTTCGTTGCTCATATTCTCAATCGTCAGAGAACTAACAAACCATTGAATTTGTTTATTTTTTTAACGGCTGTATTGTTGTGATACTTCTTGAAAGAGCAGCCCTGAATGAATAATTGACAGAGTATATCATTTGATAACAAAGACAGACACAATTAAGTAAATCAGACTGAAATGCATTGTTTCATTACTCATGTGCAACCTCATTATCAGAAAAATGACAGCAGCTCACACCAATGAAGAGATCGTTTTCCAAACACTCTCATGATGATGATTATGCCACCTCAATATTATAAAATGTTACAGTCTTCATTCTTTAAGGTGCTGTTTCACAAAAATCCGTTACAATCCCTGTGTATACTGAAAACATTTAAGAGAACATGAATCCCCATGGTGTCAATACTGTAACAAGCCAACTAAAATCAACATAGTCCCAACATTAGTGAACAGGTGAAGGATAACTGCAGCAACGAGATAAATTACACTTAAGATATTTGGTGCAACAAAGATATGTCTTACAATGCTATAAGTATTTACATTAATTCCCACAGAACAGTAGTACCAATGTGGTCACAGGGTGGCCAACTTAGCCTTGGCTATGTAGAATCTCTCACTACCCACTAAATATTTTCAGCACTTGAGCCGCATTCACTAGCAGTCATATTCTGTCTGAAGTTTCCAGACAAGGTTATCATTAACAAGGTACACATTTATGAACCCTGTCGTACTTGGGTTACAGCAATCCTGGAGACACAGGTTCACTGGAAGCGCCCTTCTTTGACACCTTCAAACAGTCTGTTGGATTCTGACAACATTAAAACAGAACACGTTTTTTTTGCAATCTATAACTCTTGCCTTTTCAGTCTTCAGCTCCTGGCTCTATAAAATTCCATAACACACAATAACACAGCCTCTATTCTATTTTGAGAGCTCTGGTTCAACACCATGATCTGTCCAAAGGCAATCAACTGTCAAACAGAAAACTTAGGCAGACACAATCCCATTTATGCTTTTCTGCTCAGTTGTTCATCCCTACAGCGAAAATAGATCCCAGGCAATTCTTAGAACCTAATTATGTCACACCAGGAAACCAATTAACCTTCTTACAGAATGCTGACATTGCAGAAAAAAAGACCACATGCATCATCCAGAAGATATGCATTATCACAAATGGAATAGCAATAATTAACCTCAAGAAAAACATATTCAAACTCAGAACTTTATTTTTTGTTCTACCAAAGAACCATCGTGGGCAAAGGTTTGGAAGTAGGAGTTATTTAATCGAATGGGAAAGTGCTGAAAGTAACTGCTAGTGGGGAGCCCTGCCCTGCCACCAATTGAGGACTATGAGTCGGCACTTAATGCCTACATAAGAACATAATCCCACTGCTACGTTATATTTGCTTGCAGGATCCCAAGCTGGAGATCCTTCACAGTAAGGTATGGCACGCAGCATTTGGAAGGAGTGGCCACTGAAAAACATTGCTGACCGTGCTGCTGACCCTTAATCTCCCCTCTCTCATGGCCCACATCTTGCCCTTACTCACATTTGGGCTTGGGTGCGTCACTGATCCTGGTCCTTTGCTACCTAGAGTGCTGGCAGTTGCCACCGATCCCGCTGCGTGCAATGGATATCTCTCAGGCTTTGAATGGCAGTTCTCAAGGAAATGGAATTTCCACCACAAGGGCTCTTAATCCCAGGGAAGGATTACACTGGCCACTCAAATGTCTGATTGGCACTTACTAAACCAGGTCTTCCAATAGGAGATAAAGTGACATCTTGCTTGATCTCCAGCTGGCAACCAAGATATCAGTCACCTCAATTAAATACCATGTCATTTGTACCTTCGAAAGTATATCCCCATCTTTAAAAAGTCTTGCTAGATCCAATTTTTGCGCACATAAACCACTGTATGTTTTTGTACCAATTCACTAAAAGTATATGTGCTGGCATATATTTTGCCATTCACAGTTTTTTTTTAAATTTGTCACTGCTTATTTTCTGATTCACATATGTATACTTTCTTCCTATGTTAACTTCTGGGCACCACAAAGACACCTTAGACTTCCATTGTCCAGAGCTAACAGCTTTGCACCACAATCTAATCCAACCCTTGGCCTCTTGCTACGTGACCATTCCTGAGAGTTTTTTTTAATTCATTCACAGGATGAGGGCATCGCTGGCCAGGTAGCATTCATTGCCCATCCCTGATTGCCCAGAGGGCAGTTAAGAGTCAACCACATTGCTGTGGGTCTGGAGTCACATGTAGGCCAGACCAGGTAAGGATAGCAGTTTCCTTCCCTAAAGGACATTAGTGAACCAGGTGGGTTTTTCCCAACAATCAACAATGGATTCACGGTCATCATTAGATTGTTAATTCTAGATACTTATTGAAAGCAAATTCCACCATCTGCCATGGCGGGATTCAAACCCAGGTCCCCAGAACTTTATCTGGGTCTCTGGGTTAACAGCAATAATACCACCAGGCCATGTCCCATGAGAGTCCCAGTATTGGACCCCTGCCACCTTACTTTATCCACATGCCCACCAGCCAATCTGCACATTTTGCTGGTGTTGGGTGAAAACTGTAACCTTGAATATGGAAATAAGGACCAAAGGGTAAAATCTGTCTGAACTTCAACTTGTGGTCTAATAGCTTACTTGGCCCTCCAGCAGAACAGTCCCCTTCCTAATTAAAATTGGGATCTTTAACCCAGTTTATATGATTAAGAAGAGGGAAGTGTACTTTGTGATAAAAATTAAGAAAGTGGTTTGGAACATATTAGTCATACAGTCAGGGGATAAATTGTTCATTCAATAATGAGTTAAGGAATAGCAAAAATGTGGAGTTTATAAGTTGCCCACATGTCTGTGCGGGTTTCCACCAGGTGCTCTGGTTTCCTGCCACAATCTAATGATGTACAGGTTAGGTAGATTTACCATGCTAAATTGCCCCCTGGTGTGCAGGGCTGTGCAGATTAGGAGCATTAGCCATGGGAAATGTGGGGTTACAGGGATTTGGTTGGGTCTTGATATGGGTCAGATAATCTTCAGAGGGTCAGAGCAGACTTGATGGACTGAATGTTCTCTTTCTGCACTGTGAGGATTCTATAAATTAGAGAGATTAATACAAAGTCTCTGCAATCTTTCAACCCTCCTTAGATATACAAATTCTTAAGTAAGTGGTAATAGAGTTGTTAGTCTAATGTCAGTCATAGGGACAAACTCTGTGAATGAACAACTGCCAAAGAATTTGTCATAGTTAATCAAATGGGTTCAACCAGAACTGCTTAGGTCCTGACCTTATTATAGCTTTGGTTCAAACTTTGTCCAAAGAGCTGAACATCAGAGGGAAGGTGAGAATGACTGCCTTTGTCATCAAGGCTACACTTGACCAAGTCTAGCATCAAGGAATCCTAGCAAAACTGGAATCAGTGGGAATCACAGGAGAACTCTCCACTGGTTGAAGTCACATCTGGCAGAAGGGAAGATAGATTTTGTTGTTGGAGGTCAGTCATCTCAGCTTCAGGTCATCTCTGCAGGAGTTTCTCTGGATAATGTCTACGCCCAACTGTCTGCAACTGTTGATCAATGATCTTCCTTCAAACATAAAATCAAAGTGGGGATGTTTGCCGATGATTGAACAATGTTCAGCACCATTTGTGACTCCTCAGATACTGAAGCTAGCCCATGTCTGAACTGGATTAACTGTATCAATGCAGTGACTACAAAAGCAGGTCAGAAGCAAATCCTGCTGTAAGTAATTCACCTCTTGACTTATCAAAACCAGACCACTATCTATAAGGTGCAAGTCAGGAATGTGATGGAATACTCCCCTCTTGCTTGGTTGAGTACAGCTCCAAAAACAGTCAAGAAGCTTGATGCCATTCCGGGCAAAACAGCCCATCTGATTGGCACCACATCCACAAATATTCACTCCATCCATCACTGAACCTCAGTAGCATCTACAATCTAGCATCATAATCCCCATTCCTAAAATAGGCATTAAAGAAATTCTTCCCCCAAATTTAATACCTTCATGTTCTGTAATGCTTTGGAACTATACAACAGTTTTAATTCTGCACATCCTTTCCCTACACAGATAATATACGCAATGTCTGAGTTAGGAATCCTTCTGGTCTTTGCTCCTGCTGTCAATTCAACTAATAATGGCTTAACTTTTCTGAAACTGGGAAATCTCCATCTAATAATCTCTTTAGAGAAATTTCAAAATTCCGTTGGAATCAAAACAACTAAAAATTTTTAGTTATACCTTATAACACTTTACAATTATCAAAACGTTTAAACAGATTTATCATTTCTCATTTTCTAGTGAAGTAGCATCAATGTCAAAAGCTGTCACAGACTGACATCCATTTCCTGCATGCTAGAATGGATTTCAGCAATCTACCAGCAGCAAATGGTATTTAAAATGATCTTTTCTGGTATAAGCTGATTAAAAATCTCTTCCTATTTTGAAGTCTGTATTTCTGCTCTGGGTATGTTTTTCTGTGCACTTTATAAAATAACATAATTCTGTGTTATTAGAAGGTCTGCACTGTTCACTGGGGATTTGTAGGCATTTCTTTACATCTTTCTAAACACTGCTTCAAATTCAGTGCCGCTAATTTTATCCTCGCGAAGACTTCTGTTATTCATATTTTACATTTCTAATTCTGTTCATTCCTAAGGGACTATGCGATATTAGAGAATTAAAGGAACAACCTGAAATGACAAAATGCAAGTTTTTATTCTGAGGCTGTAATTTTGGAATTGTCAGTATTGCCACTTTATAGAAGCAGCAAGGCATTAAACGCTTAAAGGACAAGAACCAGTAATAATACAATACATCAGTGCTAATAAAAAGGTTGATAAATTTAGATGTTGATCCTAAATTTATTTTGGGGGCAAAACAGTTCCAGTATATATGTTTGTACACAGCCAGTTGTGACAGAGAAAGTATGTTTGTCTAAGAGTAACATGATGTGGCTTCTTTAATTAAGAGCCAATTTTATCTGTAGATGTCATAGACAAACTTAATTTAAAACGGTTTTATATTTTCACATAGAAATTGGTGTAAATTGTTCCTAACTTCTGAGTAAAAATAAGGAGACACATTTTAAGTGAGGAATTCTGCAACCTACTAAATTCATCAGGATATATGCCTTAAGCAAGTGTTAGATCTTCTTGCTTGTGGTAACTAGGATCTTAGCTCCTGCTGCCTGTATCTTAACTCACACCAAATCCTGATCAAACAGAATGAAAAAGAAAAGTTCTGAGAATCTCAATAACCTGACAGCATCCATGGAGACAGAAACAGTTAATATTTTGTGTCTAATCTGAAATTTTAGGAGGGCCCTGTTCAGCCCTTACTTTAGTGCAGAGATGCCGTGGCTCCAAATCTGATAGCAACTAAATATTAAAATCATTATCCTTGTTTTCAATTCCTCATGCCTATCCCTGTAACCTCCTCCAATCTTTTCTGATTTTAATCTTACCACTACTGATTGCTATGCACCAATACACCTGCCTTGGTCCTAAATTCTAGAATTTCTACACTAAACCTTTGATTCTCTAACTTGACTTCCCTCTTTGAGATGGTTCTTAAAACCTACCTTGTTGAAAAAATTTTGGCCAGCTGTACTGATATGGCACTCTGTGACTTGGTGTCAAGACTTTAATTTACATTGCAGTTAATTAGTGCATTAGGCTATTTTGCTGCATTAAAGGTACTGTAAATATGCAAGTTGTAGTTGTAGTAGTAATGTTAACCCATTCTGTTCAGGTTTTCTGGACAGGAACAAAATAAGCAGTTGTTTTCTTTTAATATGGAGCTGGAAGAGCACGTGTGACTTGCATAGATATGTGCACTCAAAATAGGTATATCACAATTGTGGTTAGCATGATTTCAAGTTTTAAGAAAATGGGCACTGGTAAATAACAGTAATGGGCCTAGAATATATAATGAAGTATTATACTCATCACTGCTGCTCTTGATGGTATTGAAACTCTTTCAATTACGAGGTCAGCACCATGGGTCAGTACTATTTTTTAAACTCATTCACAGGATGTGGGCATTGTTAACATGGCCAGCAGTTACTGCCCATCCCTAATTGTTCAGAGGGAAGTTAAGAGTCAACCACATTGCTGTGGTTCTGGAGTCACATGTAGACTAGTTAAGGATGGCAGTTTCCTTTTGTAAAGGACATTAGTGAACCAGATGTGTTTTTCCAATAATTGACAAGGTTTTCATGATCAGCATCTGATTCCTAATTCTAAATTGTTATTGAATCCAAATTCCACTATCTGCAGGATTAAAATCCGAGTCCCCAGAACATGGCCTGGGTCTCTGGATTAATAATCTAGCTATCACTTTCCTGTATTATTGACAATGACTCTTCCAACCACTTGTCGTCAAGCATGGTAGATAATTGTAGTGTTTTGAACTAGGGCCAGGTGGATCCATTGGCTATGAGATCCTTGATTGTTGTTGTTAATCTGGGCCAATCAGAGATCCCTGGCTGACAGATATAAACAGGAGTGTCAGAGAGTCTCCTCATTCTAGGGACTGGCTCTGAGCTGGCTGGTCAGAGCCAATGTACTGTGCACAAGTACATAAAGGGTGACTTGATGATGAAATACCAGCCTCTGTGCAGTTATTTCAATAATGAACTCAGGGATGTGTCACCAGGTGCTGAGAGTCTGACAACCCTCCCCAAAAAGACACCTGAAGACTTGTTGGGGACAGCTAGCAAAAGTAATTTTAAATATTCCCTTCCTTACAGTAGAGTAGCAGTGAAGTGTAAAAGTGGAGAATGAACACTTTTTATTTAAAAACATATATTCCTAATCTCCCTTGCCTCAGAACGATTGCCAGAAATCATGCAGATGAAATGGGTATGACATAATCAGGTGGGCATCCACCAATCATATTAATATTAGGTCTAGGAGACCTGGTCACCCAAATCTTTTGCTGAAAATGCATGAAGATGTCCCACTCATACCATATACTCAACAAATTTCTCCCCCTGAGTTAATATTAGGACTTTGATTCCTATTAGCACATGACAACATCCTAGTTTTCTACTTTCCTCAAAACAGTGTTCATTTATCAATAAATTCCAAAGTACTGTATGCAAAAATTCATGAATTCCTCAACAACATTCTGACGCACATAAGAAGTTGAGCTGTTTATGTATTTTAAAAACAAAATCTGCACATTAGTTTAACAACAAATTTACATTATTCTTCAATTCCATTTTAACACAAGGTGCCAATTTTCTTATTAAGTTTTATTGACAAGCTTTTTGAATTTTTTAAAAAATGGATATATTCCTCTGCCATAATGAAAAGAAAGCAAGAAAATAAACCTCCATTCTATACTCAATAACTAATCAGTCTGGGTACGAACATCATATCAGAGATGGTTGAGATTTCCTACTAGCACAAAATATTGTCAAAAAACCTGAAGTTTATGGCTCTGCTTTGAGCATTAAAATTAGTGGGGCAATTGTGAGTGAATGCAGTGGGAAATGTTAACTAAGGAGCACAGAAGAAACCTGAACTGGTTATATAAGAGAAGTGATACAACTAGATCAATTGGAATTTCAACAGTAATTGGGAGAACAGTAAGTTGAGCCTAGAATACGCTCACAAGCCTGGATTTCAAGTCTAAATATTTCACTGTTTTAATATAACAAGGGTATTGAAATTGTTGTCTAAATTTCTATTTATATGCATTCATGGGAAATGGGCCTTGCTGGCTAGGCCAGCATTTTTTGCCTACCTCAAATTGCTCTTCAGAATTTGCAGCTGAGCTGCCTTCCTGAACTATTGCAGTCCTTGGGATAAAAAAAAAAGTGTTTTTAGGAAGGGAGTTCCAGGGTTTTGACCCAGTGACATGGAGAAACAACGATATAGTTCCAAATCAGAATAGTGTGTAACTCGGAGGGGAGCGCACAGTCTATGGTGTACCTATGCATTTGCTGTCCTTGTAGTTTTATATGGTATAGGTATGGGTTAAGAAGATGCTATTGTAGGAGCCTTAATGAGTTTCTGCAATGAATCCTGTAAATGGTTCACACTACTACTAGCATTCTTCACTGAAGGATGGAACTGAACGCTGAAGGTGGTGAATATGCTGCCAGTCAAGCAGACTGCACTGTCCTAGTTGATGTTGAATATCTTGAATATTATTAGAACTGCACCGATCCAGGCAATTGGGGAATATTCCATCATATTGTGACTTATAGATACTGAACAGGAATTAGAGGGTCAGGAGGTGAGTTATTCGCAGCAGAAAACCCTGCCTCTGACCTTCTCTTGTGGCCATGGTGTTCATGTGGCTGGGTCAGTTCAGTTTCTGGTCAATAGTAATCTTTAGAATATTGAAAGTAGGCAATTCTAGCGATGATAATGTCATTGAATGTCCAGAGGTGATGATTAGAGGCTTTCTTGTTGACGATGCTCTATGCGTTAAACATGTGGTGGAAATGTAACTTGTCACTTAACAGTCCAAACCTGGATATTAACCCAGAAGAAAACTACTGGTGGCCAATGGTTATTTACCGATCTCTATAGATCTCAAATATTGGTTGATTTCATGCATCTACCAGGTTGGTGCTACTATTTTCTTTTCTTCTAGCTTGCCCCTTATTTTCAGGTTAGACTCTTGGTTCTAAAGACCTACCCCGGCCAGGGAAAACATCCTTCATCAACCCTGTTGTAACAGGTTCTTACTCCTCTTCCACTTACGGATGGTTCTTGGACTTGAGGATATTATGAAGAAGAAATTTGCACAGATACAGAGTTTGGTTCAACCACAAACATAATGTTTTATTGAATCCATTAATGCTCCTAATGCAATTACTGCCTTGATAACAGAAACATAAAGTTAAACTAACAAGCCCCAGTTCCAATCCTTCTGTGATTAACTGAACAGGTCACCTCCAGTCCCAGCTGAGCTCTTCTGCTATTTGACTACGATACACAATTAACTTAACAAAATCACCATGATTTTTTTGCAACTCACTAAAATGTCTGCAAAACATGACATTTTACAAAAAACCTTTACAAAAAATATCTCTATGATTTGGCTGTAACACTTACATTGGTTAATCTGTTTGGTATTGATTGTAGATTCAGGCTGACTGATCTTGACACTTTCAACTGCAATGAAGTCCCCTTGACATGTCTTTTTTTATAATGATTAATATGACAATCTCACAATCATATCACCTATTGTCATCCTGCAGTATCACACATTATTTAGCACTCTTATCTTTAGTTTATTCCATACCCTGATCTAGACAATACTGCAGATATACTCAGCTCTCGTTATTTCCATAGTAAAAAACAATGACATGATGAGAGATCTCTCGCTTCAAAGTTGATGGGCATGTAAATACTTTTCTCCTTTGTGACAACAATGAATGGTGCTGTCTAATTGATGTTATCTGGGGCCATTTATTTACGATACTGAAGGTCTAAAGTTCTTAATTTATGTTATGTGATGGTAGTGGTGCTGTACTACTGTTTATGATTCAGCATCTGAACTGAATCAGGCAATGGCAGGTACTTTACATCATTGTTGTGATATTGTTCTATTTTTCAATCTCTTTGTTGTAAAATTTATGAGCCAAAGATTGAATAAATCACTTTCTACACTGCCTGCCTGCTGTTCCCTGCCTCTGTTTGTTTGCACTGAGAGTTGATATCTATTCTGAAATATATATGTCCATGGGTTTTGTAGTTTTTCATATTCTATAAATTTCTCTGGTGGAGAGGGATTCAGATCTTACATTTTCCTACTTTAACCATTTTGTAAGTTATTATGAGAGTTCCTCTTATTTTTCTAAATCCTAGAGAAAACAAGCCCAGTCTCCTCAAAGGTCGGTCTCACCAACCTAGGAATTAATCCAGTGAACTTCCCTTCATGGCAATTATCCTTCCTTATGCAAAGGGATCTCAACTGCACACAGTACTCAAGATGCAGTCTGACCAAGGTTGTATACAATTGAAGATCAACACGTTCATCCCTATCCTCCATCCCCTTGCAATAAATAAAACAGTACATCACAGGAACAGGCCTTTTGATCCACCATGTCTGTGCCGACAATGATGCCATTCTTTAGCTAATTCCATCCACCTGCATATGGTCGGTATCCCTCTATTCCCTGCTATATCATTGTTGATTCAATACCATCATGCTATTTCCTTCCCTGATTGCTTGCTGAACCTGTGTGTTAGCTTTCAGTGACTTATGAACAAGGACAACTGGGTTCCTTTGGACATCAACATTTTCCAATCTCTCACCGTTTAATAAATACTCTGCATGTCCAGTCCTCCTGCTGAAGTGGAAAGGCTCACACTTATCCATATTATATTCTATTTGCCGTGTTTGCCAACTCATTCAGCCTGTCTAAATCCCCTTGAATCCTCTTTGCATTATCACAACCCATAGGCTTATCTAGTTTTAGGTCATCAACAAACTTGGAAATATTATATTTGCTTTCCACATCCAAATGATTGCTATATATTGTGAAAAGCTGGGGCCCAAGCACTGATCCTTATGGTACCTCATGACCCATTTATGACTACCCACTGGGCTGAATGTTCACATATTTTGGCTACATATTAATTTTGCTGAGTTTCATGGATGTTTTCTCTTGATGAGCCTGGTGATATTTCTCATATGATTCTGTGATGCTCACCTCATCAAGCATGCACCCTGCTTCAAGGCAGCACTCATACAGTCTTGCACTCAGATGCAAAGGAAATGCTCACTGGTGCTGGGATCTTAACAGCATTCATGCTGTGTGCACCATATTTAAACCCCAGCTGCACAGACTGTTGCTGCCAGCCTGGTTTGAACTAGCCTTCCAGATCAGTGTAATATCCACGGTAAAAGGAATGTGCAGCAGTGCTACAAGAAGGTAAAGCACTCATGACCTGCACTCAGCAAGAGTGCCTCCATCCTGTCTTTTTGTCCTTTCTCACACTCACTCTAACTCTACAATTACATCCACCTCCCATCAAGGCTTGTGGTCTACCACTCTCAATATTAAAGCAGCATCTTTGCTCAAAGGCTCACACTCAACCCATCCCTTCCAACTGTGAATCCTTCCTGAACTCTGTGATTCACCCAGGGCACCTCACCATCTATTGTGAATGAGAATGGACCAACCTCAGACTGACTATAGTCTTCCTTGACTGGCTTAAGGACTATGGCCTTAGACTTTCAGATATGGCCACTTGGTTGAAGCACATGTGTGTTTATCGTGTAAGCTGTTGCTACATGCTATAAGTGTGACACTGACAAAACACAGCGCTGTACTGCATCATGCCTAGCCCCTTGACTATTCATTGCTGACAAACATGACAGCTTGGCTTTCTATCTGTGCTTTAAGGCAAAGCAAGATAAAACTATTGTGGGCCTATATATCTGAATGAAGTAGCACTGTGCAAAAAGGCAAGGCAGAAGTGCTGTGTTTGTCCAAGCACAAAGAAAATAAGAGCTAAGAAAGCAAGCAACCCCTGAGATGCATTCTTTCCTAATTAAAGAGATAGATGCCTGTCTCTGCACACAAAATGGCCTGGCCGCCACATTATAATGTAGCTGTGCATCTGAACCACTTTTTTAAATGCTGCTTTTTTCAGTTTTTTGCTATTTGAAAAGCACGCTGTTCTAGCTACTTTAGGTCTAAAGCGAATAACGTCACATTTGCTTACAGTCCTATCCTTTAAATATGATGCCTGATCCATACATTTTTAACCCCAACCCTTCTTCCACTACCACCTGCAAACATATGTAATCTACTCAGTGAAGTAACAAAAAAGATGACTTGTTACTGCTCCTACAACAATGCGATCTTACAAACAGAGGCATTCCTTATACTTGGAGGATGATGAAAATGTTAAAATGCTGGCGCTTATGAATTTGACATGCAGCATTTCATGCTTTGCCTCCTTTTGGTCAACTCAACACCTGATTAGAAAGTTTTATAAGACTCACATAGATCTTGAGAGTAAGCCACTTACAATGTAAGTAACAGTAGCCAACGCAAGATATTTGCCCTGGTTTAGCAGCTCCAGGGAACGAACTATTAAACATATTATTGCTGTTCCTATGATTCCAAAAGTCACCTTTCCGTAGGAGGCAGATGTGTTTTGCCTCTGCTATGTTCCTTCTTCCTCAACATTAATGTCAATATTGAATAATGTGTTGCACCTTTTGGGCAATTTTTTCAGAGGTCCACATTGGGAAGCCTTCAGAGTCACCAAGGCTCCTGAAGCAATATCAAAACATTTGTGAGGCTGTTTGAACAGCATTTCAGTTCAGGCATAGCACCTATTATGCCATAAGTCATGGCAGCAATACATAAAAGACTTCTCATAGCTGATTGAAAATTTTGTATTTTTGGAAATTTGAGTTGATGTGGATTATATGAATCATGAGTACAATAGGGAAAATAGATATTAATGGCAATAATCCTAAACTGAGGAACAAGTTCCACCATACATTAAATGTGTGAAAACCATTTGCTTTGAAATTGCTGAACAATATTCCAATGACAACATGAGAACTGTTGATTCGTCCATGAATCCCAGGGAATCATGCACATTAGTGGAAATCTTGCTGTCTTTGATACTGATGGAGCTGGCTTTGTGCCAAAGTTGATGTGTTGTTGGGGATAGTTGAATAGTACATCACTCACCCGGTTAATTGCTCATGGACCAGATAGCAGTTTGCTTGTGGTTCTCCTAATGGGGCTAGAAAGCTAGTGGTGATATGACAATTTAAAGGTCATTATATTGACTTCCATGGTGACTGCAATGCTAATTGATGACTGCCCTTGTAGGTCATTGCTTAAATGGTGACTCAAGTCAGTAACTACTTCCACCAATAACCATAGCTTTTGCATGCACTGCTGCTCTTTTAGGCTTAGACAGCCATTCTTTGATCCCCAGTAAGCTCTGGTTGCTGGCAATACACTTATAATATTATATAATATTATGGTTATATTACTATTATATAATATTATTGTTCTGTTCTGCCCTACATTTCCTGAAATGCCAACTCAGATCACAAAAATTGGAAAACAGTGAAGAATTTCTTATATTGATATAAATGATTAATATAAAGCTATTTACAAGCTTTAAATGACATTGTTAAACAGTCACTTTTAAAATAATAATCTACTGATTTCTCTATTAAGTTCCTTTAAACAAGGTGAAAAACCCATGATAGACTGACACCGCAAGCTGGTATGCCAGTGCTATTTGTTTTTGTTTTGTCCTTTCCCATCAATGTCCATGATGGGGAAATGTATTAAAAACATTTCCGTTTTGGCTTTTATAATCTTGAACTATCCTTCTTTACATTGACAGTATTTCCCCCCCCAGTAGGAACAAAGTGAAAGATTAACTGGCAATCTATGTATTCAGATTGATGAGGTTAAATTTCTGGACTTGAGGTCATTTTCTTTGCTATTCAGTGGATCTGGAGACACAGCAAAGTCACAGTGGATGGAATCTTCCAAACCCCGGAGTGATGTGGGTAATAACAAATCAGTTGGTTAAATATGGCAAGATTAGGCAAAAAAAAGTGGTCTTCCACCCAAGGTTTAATGGTGAGACAAGAATGTCACAAGTGTGATGTAATGTGTGTGATTACATATGTTTTAACATTATATGTTTTATGTTTTGAATGCTGAACAAAACAAAATATGATCTATCAAGCCAGATTTCAGTCTGGGATCTGACTGGTCCAGTATTAACATCAACTGGTATGAGAACAACCATGAGCTCTTAAGGGATTTGAATTCATTGGATTTGAGAGGATCTGTGTTTTTTTTTGAATAATGGGTACATGGTGGTTCTGAACATAAAATTGCTATGTTATGATGAAGATGGCTTTGAATGTTGCTAAGAGTGGAGGATATATCAATGGATCATTTGACATTTTTGGCTGAAGCTAAATGCAAAGGGTTAGCAAATACATTGAATGCAGAAGTAAGAGCAAGATCTTGTTAAGGATTAGGTACATCAGGTGTTTATCCAACATTTACAATTGAAAGAATGGAAACCTGAAATTGTGGCATCACAGTTGGAATTAACCAAGGTTATCAAAAAGGGGAAAAAATGACTTTGAGAGAGAAAAAGGAATGAAAAGACTTGAGTTACAGGATAAATGGAAAAACATGGAACTAATAAAACTTGAATTCCAACAAGATGGGGAAGGTAGACAACATGAATTGGTCAAAGAATAGCTTACAGTAAACAAGGAAGAAGAAAATAATAGCTCAGCGAATGATTCTGAATCCAATAAGGGATTTGACTTAACTAGAAATCTATTCTTAGTGTGTAAGTTATTGAGGATGTGGTCAAATTGTAGTTTACTTCATTTGAGAAGGTAGCTGGATGGATGAAGTGGCCAAAAGTGGTTTAGATCTTAATACTAGACTGTTTTGACAGGTACAGCCATGACTGTGTATGCCAGTTTATCAGAGAACAATTTGCAGTGTACAAACAGATTATGAGCTTGTCCCTGAAGCTTATCAACTAAACTTTTAAGACTATAAGAAAGAAACCCAATCAGAGATTTGTAGAATTAACAAAGGAGAACTAAATGCTGTAGGTTCAGTGGTTCAAATGAAGTTACGATTATGAAAGAATTCAGAAACATCATTCCTTCAAACTTAAAAAAATTACTTAGATGAGTATCAAGTGTTAAAGATCAGCAGAAGTTCTGGAGAGTAATCCCATTTGACTCCTTGACAGAGTATGCAGTTTAATAAAAGTTCTTTGTGTATGCTGTGACTGCTGAATGATACATTTGAGTTACTTCATTTCTAATATTGCCCACAATCTTCATTGGAACCATCCCCAAAGTATCCAGGCTGATAAACTGCACTCATCTCTGTGGCACTGCACTGCAAGCATCCACAAGAATGGATGAGAAACCCATGTGTCTGGAAACCCAGGGGCAGTTCACCCTCCAATGGACGTGGAATAGCCTTGCGATCTGGATATTCCAGTCAAAAATGCCTTTCTGTTGAGGTGAAAATGCAGGAGACCCTCAGTCACTCATCTCCATGAGTGAGGGGCAGTGGTGCTGCATTCCATTTAGAGATGACAGTCAGAATGCTATGTAATGATGGCCCATGATGTCTGTAATGCAAGATTTTCTCCCTCAAGGGCCAACAAGGACCATAAGATGTCTGTTCCACATTAGATACCCACAGGCAGAGCCTGTGTGAATGCTGCTCTGTCTGCAGATGAGGGGTAATGACTTGTGAAATAAGGATAGAAGCTTGGTCATGGTAAGACTATATTTGTAGTGTTGATAATGGGAGAGCAATGCAGCACTTGATAATGAATCTCAGCTGCTGGGAAATGGAGGTCTCAGCATCACCACATTTGTTGTTTTTGGTCCTCTCCTGCTAGGGCAAGGTTATTTCCTCATAGTGGGGGAGGGGACAAATTTCAGGGACCCTGTCTTGGTTACTTCCTCCCAATCGTAGGCCATTTTCTCCTGGAATGAGACAAAGGGAGAGATTGAGTGAGATGAAAGCGGCGGGGACAAGAAACTATTAGTGATGGTGGGGGGAAACTGCTGAGATGTCCCAGGTGTGTGCATAGGGAGCACAGATTAATCTGGGGATGGGGGTAAGGGAAAATAGTTCATGAGATTGTGAAATTAGTACAACGTGGAACCTTGGTGGAAAGTGGATGCAATCTCAGAGTTAGAGTTAGGAAGCAGAAGGATGATGCTGGCATCACCCTTGTGCAGTGCAGAAGTCATTAACCATCTTTCTGCATTGTTGGGCATTCCTCCAGACCATTGACACTGTACTGACCTGGTTGGCAATTGCAGACCAAGTTGGCAAGGTCTGCTATCATGGTCTCTTGTAGTTATCCTGAGGAAAGAGGAGAGTCGTCCTCTCCACCAACTCATTCATCAGTACCTCTGGGTCTCTGTTGGCAAAACAGGGTACCAACTTGCCTTTACAGACATGTCCTTTAGAATAGTGCAGTAATACACTCTGAATGGCAGCCCCTAGTTTGCACCGTTGCGAAAGAAGTACGGCACCAAAAGACCAGAATCCCAGATGGTGCCAGCAGTGGTGGAAGCTTCTAGTACTGTTGACTGCAAGATAGTGCACCAGCTGTGCTGTAGAAACTTGGCATATACTTAATGAGGTTATCGGCAAAGAATTGCCTGAAATAACTTGCTAGAGCTGACAGCAAGACATTCTCCATGAAACTACCCGAAATTGATACTTAGCCAGTTTTTGGAAACATTCAGCCAAACAGGTTTCGCAAAACTTTTCCAAGCACATACTTGTAAAATATTCAGTTCAAATTTCTAGTGTTCCTGGAGATAATCCACCTTACTATCCTTGTGAGTTTCCGTCAGCCTCTTCATGATGTTCTGTGCTTAAGATTTCAAATCAGATGGGAAAAGAAAAGTCTGTAGTATGACTATATCTTCCACAGGACATGTGCTGTCTGCTATACAATACCACATATTTCATTGTTACTTCCTGGTAATTCAGCAAAATAACATTAATCCTAATAGCATCATTATTTTGCCATTACCAACACAGCACGTTATCCTGTCCTGGTCATACCCACATCGTGGTTCTCAAAGCCTCATTTAGACAGTAAAGCCAGGCTTAGCTTCACATTATTTTCTATATAAGTCTAGAGCTTGAAGGTTTGAAATCATCATTGATGTTCTGAATCCTGTTTACTGTTGATATCTACATTTAGATTCTAAGTTCCCAATGTCCCCTTATCATTGATCTGTAGAAGTCAAAAAGGTTAATAACATACAATTTTACCAAATGTCCTCAACATTCAGAAGTATAATACTGCATGAACTTCCTTTTCTATATAATCATGGAGTACAATTTAATTGCCTCTGTCTTTAGCTGTGTCCAATTGCAACATCCATTATCAATTAAATACTTGAGTACATCACTCTTTATTAGTCTTGTGACTAAAACATCAACACAAAGCGAAGGCTAGTATTAGTTGGATGGGGTTTAGAAGATTTATTCTGTTTTTATGCCAATAGAGGATATCTGTAAAAAAAAGCAGCTAGTGCACTTCATATCATTTATGGGCAGTGGTATTTGTATTGCAGGAAGAAACATGTTTATGCCATTATTGAAAGTTTATTTCAGAAGTAATTGTCAACTTATTTTTTTGAAATGGAATGGTTTATATATTATAGCAAATCCATCTAAAACTGAAGGATGCTGCTGCTGATACAATGACTCAGAAGTTGACCAATAATTTAAGTTTATTATCATCAACTAGTTTAGTAGCAATTATAAGAGACTGAAATATATTCAAGAACTTGTGATAAACTCTATAATCCAACAAAATATCTTATCTCTCGCATCAGACCCTAATACAATCTTTTCAGGAATTTAAAGTTGCAGTATTTTCCTTTTGACCAAACAAGGCAATTATGAAAAAAAGTAATGAATGATCATGTAATTACTGGTAATGCGCACGGGACAGCTTGATGGCTTAGTCTTTCTTGCCTTTCTTAGAAACATCTTTATATATTTTGTCTCCTTCTAAACCTGAGAGTCCTGGCAAAAGCATTACTTTTGGTACAAACCATAGACAAACAGAGTGAAAGCAATATGGTCAGAGACAGCAAATTTCAAGTAAATTTGTTTGGGTAGAGAAAAGATTTATTTAAGAATAAAAACAGTTCATAGCAATTCTAAAGTGAAGCCTGAGCAGGTCAAAGAGGAATACCACAGCCTTAATGGGATTTATTGCATCTGGGTACATTATATCACTCACCATTAGACAAATGTATGAACATCATTTGATGCTTTAGCTGAGTACTTGCCATCAGTCCAACAGTAATTAGCAGCCTTCCAATATAATAATTGTATTCAGCAAGGAAGACAAAATGATTTCAGAAAACAGGGGGTTCTGTCCAATTGTTTTGTTAAAAAATCCAAGCTTTCTGAATAAATTTGAATTCACAAGATATTTTCTGTCCCTCACTATGTCCCAAAATTACTATGTAAAATAGTCGGCAAAAAATGATCAATGAGTGATTGAGATTGCAATTCAAAACTTCCAAATTAGCCAGTCTTTATTACAACAAATAGAAACTATTATAGTCACTTCCTAAACCTTTAACACTCCAACATGCACCTACCAGGCTGTTTCAAATAGAATTTAGAAGTTTGGGATTTTTTGTAATTTGACAAAACCCCCTGGTTATCTGACTCTGCAAAGCTCTTTATAAAAGCTCAGTTAGGATACTTCAATTTGGTAAAGTGTATTTTACTCTATACATTATTTATCAATTCACATTTACATCTATAAATTGAGAACAAAGAAGTGATACAAAGCAGTTATTGCATAGCAAAAAAAGCTGACTAATTTCATTAGATTATTCACAACAATGTGCAAAGACGCATGAAGATATAGGGAGTAACATTTAGATAAGCAGTGGTTCAAAACGACAGCATTCTTTTAAGATGAGACTTTCTACAATAAATAGAAACTTTTGAAACAGACAACAAAAAACATCTGAAGCATTTACAAGAAAGGTGAAGGAGCAGCCCCCACCCTCCCCCAAATAAAATAAAATTCTATACAGTTTTATCTACACAGGTTATTTAAAGTTATATTTCCACAGAAACTAGAAGCCCTTACATCTGAAGTATATTTTTCTTACAGCAATATTGCTAAAATATAAGGCAGTTATGAAGATGAGGGGTTTTGTCAGCTTGACTTTGTTAAGGTAACACTGTTATACTTCCAAGTCCTCCTTCAACACTGCGCTTTTCAACTACATAAGTATATTGTTTGTAAATAAATATTTGGATAATATATTTACAAACTGGACTTAATTAAAGGGGAAGTATGCATTACTAAATTGCACCAAAATTGTTAATTGTCATAAAAAGAAATGCCTTTACAACTACTGGTGCCTTTCAGTCTGACAGAGCTACTAGTATTTTAAGCTTTAGAATGAACTGTTCAAAAACTGCCTGCAAACTGACATTTTAAGCTGATCTCGCATAACATGTCTATAAATTTTGCTGCACTGGCATTATCGATTCGGATTACTTGGAACGGCATTATCCTTCCTACAAAAAGTGGCACTGGAATTAATCAAACTGATCACTGCACAAAACTCTGTTACTCAGGCTGTCTCGAAGTTTGGTGCCAAAACTCAGGAATACCAATATGTATAAAAAGCTTCTTTGGATTATTTAGAAATGTTGGGTCAATTCATTAGAACATATTTTCCTTATCTTCCTTGAATTGAATGGAAGAGGTCAGAATTATTTCACAGTTTTATTTAAAAAAAAATCACTATAACATATGTCAGTGTGTACAGTACATACTACTTATTTGTGCCATTTATTTTTCAATTGTTTCATTGCTTGGTCTTTTTGATATAAGAAATTTTGCACAACACCACAGTTTTTTTTAGTCGAATGTACTCTCCAAAATGAATCACTCCAGTAACATTAATTGGATATTAAAGAATGAGTAAATTTGTGGAAACGAATTCAACAAGTTCTTTTCAGCTCAGGTTGATAGATGGGGATCCAGCATTGATTTTTTTTTTAAAACCCTTGTACAACCAACACATTCAAGATTTGAACAAGATTTTGCCAATGAGGTTTGTGGATTGAACAAAGATGAAGATTAGTGAGCAGAATGTAGTTTCACAGAGAACAAAGCAAAAAGAAAATTCTTCGGCACTATTTTTTGAAGATGTTTTTGAATAATTGTATTGATTAATTGCTTATCAAATTTCAATAGCAATTTCATAAAATTGAAATGTTGTGCAGCTCATAAAACTAATATTAAAAAGCTAACTTATTATCTGATGTATGATTGTGTCCTACAGTGATTTCATTGAGAATTGAGCTTCCCTCTGCACTGATCAAACACTATCTTAAATACATTTGTATTACTTAATGTCAGTTGCAGTCCTCTCAGCATATTCATAAGACAGGAAGAATGCAATTTGTAGAAAACAGAAGTTAAATCTCGGTAACACTTTGAAAAAGAAGAATATCACCTCAAAGTTTTCAGGCCTGGTATACTTTGTTAGAAGTTCTCAATTATTTATATTTCAGATCATATGATGAATATCTCAAGTTTTAACTTCAGTTGTCCTGATTGATCAAATATGGATGGACCAATCCATATTTGAAAATATTGGAATTTTGTTTCTTAAATCTGATGGTTCCTAGAACATTGACCATAATGCACATTAAATTAGTTTGTAATTGATTGAAAATTGAAGCGTTTCATCAGCATGTGGCCCATCCCCAGCAGTCTACACGTAACTTTAGTGAGAGCCCAACGCATATCATTGCATGATAGATTTAGCCATATGGCTCCATGTGATAACTCCTCAGATGAGTGCCAGAAGGTTGACAGAAACACATGGTCAAAATGTCTCATTACTGTTGATGGCAGAGCAGAGAACGTACACATGATGTGATATCTTGATTTTGATGGTTGGGGGGGGGGGGGGGGGGGGGGTGTGGAGACATATGGTAGGAATATGGATATGATGAAAACAAAAACAACAGAACATGAATGAAAAATGATATCATACTTCATTTAGAACATCCCTACAACCTGCTCAGAACATTATCATTTCCTTCCTTGCCTCATCTATGTCCCTGGATTTCCCATTGAACTGGGATTTGACTCTTTTTTTTTCAAATTTCATTGCTTTAATTAGTTCAAATTGTTGATATGAATTAGAGTGGTTAGGATTTACACATCAAAGCTGAATGAGAGGTCCATATAGTGCAATGTTGCCAACAGCAGTGAAAAGGGTTTTGCAAAGTCTTATCTTTTCGATTTAGAAAAGCCAGTTTTTTTTTATTTTTGTGTTGGTGTCTAGCACCATTATGAATATCTCTGTTGTAAAACATTGCCAAACAAACAGTCACGCGAGAAGGATTCAAGGATGTCATTCTGTTTCCTTAGCAACACAAATAACTCTGATGGGCAAAACTGTAAGATTCTCCTCCCATAAAAAAACGTACAACCATACAAGCAAAATCTGGAGGATGCTGGAAATCTGAAATTAAAGCAGAAAGTTCTGGAAATACCCAGTAAGTTGAGCAGCATCAATGGAAACAGAAGTATAGTTAATACTTTTAATCAAATATGAGTCATATTTGACACAAAACATTAGTAGTAGTTCTCCACAAATTCTGTCAGTAACGCCAGGTATTTTCAGCACTTTGTGCTTTAATTTAATTACCATAAGCACTTTGTCACCTGAAAGTCATGAAAATCAGTTCATTCAAACATGAACAAGAAGATGTTTTGCGCAAGAAAACATTAATAAGCTTTGGCAGGAAGACCATTTGGAGTGCTGTGCTATTCCCTGTTATTCTATTTTTGTAGTTTGAAACTAACGAGGGCAAAATAAACAAGACATTAAAATAACATTATCATATTTAATAATTGGTAATTGACAAAATAAGTCAATTTTGTGACCTCTTCGTTTTGTGAATTTCCAGTTTTCAAAAGAATGCTTGCATGATTCTTTTTAACCCTTTCCAATGCAGGCTTTTTCAGTGGTTTTCGCTGGTATCTTCCCCAGCTCAAAAAATGGAATGAACTAACTTTACTGATATCTCTGAAACAGAAGTTAAAGGTTTTTGGTATCACATCCATATACCACTTAAATCATAGGATATTTAGGATTTTCCAGGCTTTTATGTAATGCAAATCGAAATGCCCTTGTCATTTAAAGCAAGTATATGTGTAGCTAATTTTACAGTTTTTGGAAGGAAGAGGGAGGAGATTTCATAAATTAATTTGAAAAGTGCACTTCACTTATCCAGGCAAGAAATTATTATGTACCAGTTGACACCACACACTCCTTATATTATGGTCTTATTATTCAATAAGGAACTGTTTAGGTCACAAGCCTCATTGGCTATTTTAATATCTATTGCCACCTTAGAGTAAAGTTTGATGCATAAAAATTAATTGTATTCAAAACTATGTTTTACTCATGTACTGTTATAAATAGATGGTTTGTATAATTTGAAAGGAAATATAGCTAAGCCATATACAACCTACACAGTATAAATTTCTACATTTGAAAACTTTTCCCCCAAAAGATCCTGAAAGTAAACAAAAATAATCCATATAGTCTGCAGCCAATGATGATCATGTACTTTACCTAACTACAGAAACAAGCTTCTCACTATTTCTGGTTAAGAGATGATTAAGACTATTTCACTATTATACATAAACCCTGCTGTGACAATAGTTTAATCCAAATTTCTTCTGTCATGGACATGCTGCTTAAGGAAAGTTGCTGTAAAATGAGAATAGATAATCAGTAATAATTCTGTTCAGTCAGCTAGGATCACAGAACTAGACTGGTCTTACCACCAATGTAATAATGCTTTATACACTTAGACAGAGAGAGAACTTGAGAGTTTTCTTTCAAGTTGTCAGATAGATATTAGGATTTTGTATCAGAAAGGGAGAAAGAGAAAGAAAATATGCAACAAATTGAATGGGGAGCTATAATCTGTTAGAAGTTTGATGTAATTTTCCAGCAAATGAAATTATTTTGAAATCTAAGCTTTTTTTCTATGCTTCCTAGTCATGCTCGTCATCACCTTTGATAACTAACTCTCTATTCAAATAAGTAGCCCAATAAACCAAGTTGAAAATCCCAAACATTAATGGAAATGCTATTCTGGCCAGTCTGTCAATTTTACTGACACTGTTGAAAGTTTTCTTCGGTTCTGGAGGCTTTTGTTCTGGTTTGGGTTCTTTTGATTCGGCACCAGCACTCTTTGCAATAGTTGCCAAGCCTGCATCCTTTGCAATGTTTGGTGCAAAGTTCGCTGATGTTGCTGTGTAGGTGTTGTTTTTCTTCAATAGAGCCTCTCGGTCCTTTTCCTTTCTCTGTGAAACAAAATTCAAAACATTTTTCCAAGAAATAGTTTTGAGGAAAAGGTATATCAATGTTATCACGAACAAAAGCACTACACATAAACAACTCAATTTTTCCTATATGTTCCACAGATTATGCTGTATTTTTTCCAATTGTCCTTAGTCGCAGTCTTGTGGATAGAGAAAAGGTAATGAACATCAGTCTAACATCAGCCATACGTTCATTTGCCCTATCTTTCCATTTCTACTATCACTAGCATGTGGCACCGGGAGTAATCCAAATACTACTACCCTCAAGGGCCTACATTTTAGCCTCCTAGAACCTTGCAGGAAACTAGGGAAGTAATTGCTGGGCCCCTTGCTGAGATATTTGTATTATCAATAGCCACGGGTAAGGTGCCAGAAGACTGGAGGTTGGCTTACACGGTGCCATTATTTAAGAAAGGTGACAAGGAAAAGCCAGGGAACTATACACCTGTACAGACATTAGTGGTGGACAAGTTGTAGGAGGGAATTTTGAGTGAAAGGATTTACATGTATTTGGAAAGGCAAAAACTGATTAGGGATAGTGAATATGGCTTTGTACATGGGAAATCATATCTCACCAATTGGACTGAGTTTTCTGAAGATCTGAAGAAGTGATAAAGAGGATTAATGAAGGTAGAGTGGTGGACTTTGTCTATATGGACTTCAGTAAGGCATTTGACAAGGTTCTGCATGGTGGACTAGTTAACAACGTTAAAACATATGGGATACAGAGAAACCTAGGCATTTGGATACAAAATTGGCTCAAAGGTAGGAGCCAGAGGGTGGTGTTGGAGGGTTGCTTTTCGGACTGGAGGCCTGTGACCACCAGTATGCTGCAAGGATTGGTACTGGGCCCACTGCTTTTTGTAATTTACATCAATGATTTGGATGTGAATATAGGAGGTATCGTTCGTAAGTTTGCAGATGACATCAAAATTGGAGGTGTAGTGGACAGCGAAGGTGGTTACCTCAGAGTACAATGGGACCTCGATCAGATGGGCTGATGGGCCAAGGACTGGCAGATGGAGTTTAATCTAGATAAATGTAAGGTGCTGCATTTTGGTCAGGCAAATCATGGCAAAACTTATAACTTAATGGTAACAACATAAGAACGAGGAGCAGGAGTAAGCCATCCGGCCCTTTGAGCATGCTCTGCCATTCACTAAGATCATGGCTAATCTTTTCATGGCCTCAGCTCAACTTACTCACCATCTCACCATAACGCTTAATTCCTTTACTGTTCAAAAAATTGTCCATCTTAGCTTTAAAAACATTCAATGATGAAGCCTCAACTGCTTCACTGGGCAGGGAATTCTACAGATTCACAACCCTCTGTGTGAAGTTAGTCTTCAATTCAGTCCAAAATCTGCATCCCCCAATTTTGAGGCCATGCCCTGTTGTTATAGTTTCACCCGCCAGTGGAAACATCCTTCCTGCTTCTCTCTTAATATTCTTCATAATTTTGTATGTTTCTATAAGATCCTCCCTGACCTGGCGCATGTTGCCGAACGAAGACCTGGGTGTGCAGGTTCATTGTTCCTTGAAAGTGGAGTCGCAGGGAGACAGGATAGCAAAGAAGGCATTTGGTATGCTTGACTTTATTGGTCAGTGCATTGAGTATAGGAATTGGGAGGTCGTGTTGCAGTTAACAGAACATTAGTTAGGCCACTTTTGGAATACTGTGTTTTATTCTGGTCCCCCTTCTATAGGAAAGATGTCAATAAATTTGAAAGGGTTCAGAAAAGACTTACAAAAGATGTTGCCAGGGTTGGAAGGCTTGAGTTATAGGGTGAGGCTGAATAGGCTGGGGCTATTTTTCCTGGAGTGTTGAAGGCTAAGGGATAACCTTATATAAGTTTAGAAAATCATGAAGGGCATGGCTAGGGTGAACAGTCAAGGTCTTCTTCCCAGAGTAGGGAAGTCCAAAACTAGGGGGCATAGGCTTAAGGTGAGAGGGGAAGGATTTGAAAGGAACCTGAGGGGCAACATTTTCACGTAGAGGGTGGTGCATATATGGAATGAACTGCCAAAGGAAGTGGTGGAGGCTGGTACAATTACAACATTTAAAAGGCAACTGAATAGGTATATGAATGGGAAGGCTTGAGAGAGATATGGGTCAAATGCTGGCAAATGGGAGTAGATTAATTTAGGATATCTGGTTGGCGTGGACAAGATAGACCGAAGGGTCTGTTTTCGTGCTGTACATCTCTATGACTCTAAGTGTATCTCAAATAAGTAATTCAGGCATTAGATCATTTAAGTGGTGTGTGCAAGAAGCAGAACCATTATGGATATAGGAAATGTGTCAAAATCATTTCAACATCAAGGACAAACGTTCTTGAAATTCTTGATTTATAGAATCATCTTAAGAATAAAATCAGTTTTAGGCATCAGAAAAAGCCATTTGTTTGAGATAAAACAGGGTTGAATTTATATTTAATGATCTGCAGAGTTGTGACCTGGTGTGAGTGGTCGACAGAGTTTTGAATTTTCAACAGCTGACATATGGAAAGTGCAGAGAAATGCAGTTCTCACCAATTAATGGCCCCTTAAGCTCATTAAGGAGTTGTTAAGAACTCTGTACATATTGCACAGAATCGGGAACCACAGTCACGATTGGGTAAAAATATTTAATAGGTTCAGCAAAACGTCTTGGATGTCATGCGGTATGCCTTTGTTTCCAAAGCCCTCAAAAACTCAGGTTCAGTATGATATATGTTACAGTCTCTGCTTTGTCAGTCATGACCCACATGGTCAATTATATCATGGAACTGGCTCCATCAGCTCTACATAATGTTGGACAGCAACATCCAAGTGTTATAATCCATCTTTGATTTAGAAATTCCCACTCTCTCCCATATTTCCTTCTCCTGTCTGATAAATATCCCTTGTACATAACAGTCATATGTACCTATTAGGGACTTCATGAATTCTAACATCATCAGACTTTCTCCCTAGGCACCTAGACAGAAGCCTACTCTAGAACAATGAATTCAAACTTCATAATTGCATTTGACCTTCTCAATATTTCTCCATCACTTGTCTCTCTATTGAAATGGCATTATTTGTGCTTCTTCTGGCCGTGAATCCGAATTGACCTTCATTGTTTTCCACGACTGTTCTGAATATCTAGTTCATGCCTCTCTCCTATTACCAAGATGGATGTCTGGAGTAGCAAGAAAGGACAAATTCAGCACGTCAGGGGTCAGTGAAGACAGTGGACACCTCACAGGACATAGCTAAAAAAAGATTGAACTGGAATGCAGTAGGAGTCTGCTTCCTCAATACATTTTGCAATTCTGAATGTCTCTTTGATTGCTTTCACGCTTGTGGAATTCTCTCTCTTATCATGAAACATTTGAGAAAACTTGTTCAGGATCTGGACCATGTATGCACTGAATGTAGGTCCATACTTCTAATGATATTGCCTCTGATCTTGCTGCTTTTGTCGTTTTACATTCCTTTCAGTGTTCTGATTCCTTCCAGATCGATGCCACCAAATATTCCTTGATTTATACCTAGCTATTCCATCTTTGTGTCAGGTTTTCTTAATTCATAAAAAGGGCTAAGTATTGGCCCCACTTCTCTCTGATTTTATCCCCTTTGACAAAGATCACTTGACCTGCATCCTTGATTGCACATGTATTTCACACCCATTTTGCTAATCTATCTCTAGTAGCTGCTGTACTGAAGATACATTTTTGCTTTGTTCCAAATCAGACTTACGTATATTTCTTCCATGATCAGGGATCCTTTTCTAACAATCACTTTCATTGCATCCCTTTTGCCCTGGTCGCACTGATGTTTACCTTCTTGAACCCTAGCGTGTTCACTTCAACACTTTCTTCTTTTATTTGACTGCACATTCTGTATTTTCATTTCAACACCAACCTACTTTTTTTTTGTTATTCCTCTCCCAAACAATTTTTCACACACTTCCTCACAAGTTTTCCTATTCAACTCTCCATTGAATTCAATTGGTGTTCAACCTTTCTGTTGTCGCTTCTATTTCTCTTAGCTTTTTCTCCAACTGCTCTCCAAACTTCTTTCCTTTACTTTGTAATTAATACTGCGATCAGCATTCTATGTTGGGTCGTAAGTGTCTCAGTTGTAAAGATTTTGCAGTTCTTTGCTTTAATTGCATGGTCTTTTCTAACCAATGTGCAATTCAGCAATTTTTATCTACCAACAATGGGGCCAACTTCAGAGACATAAAATCGCTAGTAGTGAATTGACTGTCCAACAATATGCCCACCCAAATTTCTACTGAAATCATTGACTGATAATCCCTTCTCAAGTTTCTCCAGCGCAGTATTAACACTTTCTTGATCAAATATAAAGTATTGTCCAGGTAGTCCTGTCCTCAAAAACCAGGACAAATTCAATTCAGGCAATATACCACTGCATCAGTCTACTCTCAGTCATCTACAAAATGATGGATGATGACAATGATATCAAGTGGTGTTCATCACTAGCCTACAAACTAATGTTTAGGTTAGGTACGTGAAGTTTATTTGGCTGCAGAAACTATTATAATCTTGGTCCAAAGATGGAAAAAAATAGCAAGACCCAAGAGGTGAGTTGAAGGTTTTTGCCCATGCTATGAAAGCAAACCAAGGGTGGCACCAAGGAAGTTTAGTAAAGCTAATGTCAATGAAGATTGACGGAAAACCTTTCATTGCCTGGAGTCAAGCCTAGCACAAAGGAAGATGAATATGTTGTTGGAGGTCAATTAATGTTACCATGAAAGCAGGTTAAAGAATATTTTATTCCGTCACTCCCAAAGCCTCTCTTCTACCTCCAAATCTTGTCAGAAGAGTGCAAAAATATGACAGATCAATATTACTATTTATGAGATGCACTGCAACAAATTGGAAAAGTTTCTACAGTTTCAAAACCTAGAAAGGTAAGGGCAATAGGTGTATGGAAATGTCACCACCTTATGTTACCAAAAACCACCGTTGAACATTTTCACCAAATGAACGACACTAGCTCAAGAAGCTGGCGCAGTATCGCTTCTTTAATCACAATTAGGGATGTGCAATAAATATTGCCAGCAATATCCACATTGCCTGAATAAACAAAAGAAGAAGTTAATAATTGCAAACAAAAATAAGATGGGTTATATAAACACCCACAGGCACGGTAAAAATTACCCATCTGAATGAATTGGGTTGTGAGTGCTGTTTGTAACATCATAAATAGTTTTCTTTGTTTGTGTAAATCTCAGAGTCTCCAGTGGGATCTTTTTGTATGAAGCCATTCAATAGATAACATAATCGTGAAGTTTTAGTGTCAAAATAATTAGGAAATTGATCACACAACTGCTTAGTTTGAATCTGATTCAGTACATTGCTATAATATGTCAAATGGCTGCTTTAAGAGAACATAAAAACTCCCTGACAAGTACATAGTGTCTACCCACTTAAAAACATCAGTCATCCTTTTCTAACTATACATATCTTTTTGTATGGTCAAATGACAGAATACAAACTATTAGACAATTTAAAAGGGTACGAACAAGATTTTTACATTTTTTTTAGGGGGAATGAGTAAATGTTTTGTGAGGTTTCACTCAAGGTATTGCCAGCTACCCAAGGAGTTGACAAAATTCTACAGCAAGTATTAACAAGTACCTATCCCACATATTTTTCCTTCTGTTGCAATCACACCTAACCACAATTGCAAGAGCAAACATAAAGCTCAGGACATGCTGTTCTGCGGCCAACTGCTAGAAATCAGGCAATAGCAAATCAAATTAATTTAGCCTGGATTTCTTTTCCCCTCTCCCCATCAGTTTTGCTTATGAGATTTCTTTGGGTGATCTAGCTCGGATCAATAAATTGTCAAATGTGGTAATTTCAAAAATATATCCACTTTTAACTATGCCATGACTCAATGCATCAATGCAGCACTCAATTTAATCTTTGTCTCCCTATTATGTTCATTTTCTTTCCAAGTAGAATACAAAATCCCTTTTAATCTCGGTCATGTTAAAATAAGAAGTTCCATTAATTCAATGACACTGCACAAAATATACGGAAAGGTCACTGGACTATTTAATTTTCTCCAGCATTCAAGTCTCATTTCAGCACTCAGCCTGAACTTTTAACTTTTCTGCTGCATGAAAAGATTTCTCAAAATAATGTTTGGCCATCATACATTTTACAAGAAAGCATCTCAAGAATCTGGTTTATATTAATTAAATAAAAATACAAAAGCTCATTTTACCTTTTCAGGAACTAAGCTTTTTCCATCCCAAGCCCAACTCCTCTTTGTGAAGTAGTTCACTGTGGCAAATTCAATAAGTGCTGAAAACACGAAAGCATAACAAACGGCGATGAACCAATCCATAGCAGTTGCGTATGCAACTTTGGGGAGTGAGTTCCTGGCACTGATGCTCAGTGTTGTCATAGTCAATACAGTTGTGACCCCTGAATAAGACACAAAAAAAACCTGGAATAATTTATTATAATATCTATAACTTTGCTTCCTTTAACACCCAATAAAAGTAAACAAGCCTGATCTTTTAATAATGTAATACAATTGTGATCAGTGCAGATTGAATCTTATAATTTAGCTACAAGCACATACTATTGGGAAATTAGCTCCCAGCCTTGCTGCCAATTTTCATACAAATGATCATTACTTTAGTAATGTACAAAAATGTACTTCCAAACAGCCATATGCTTAGTGATAAATAGGTCTGTGGAATAATCTTTTATTATATGCTACTAATTCATATTGTACCATGAAAGTTAAACTCCTGTCAGTGATAATTTTAGCACACAACTGCCATGTTTTCTCCCTACATCAAATTTTTATTTTAACAACATGAAAAAAAGTTATTCATTATCCTATATACTGAAATATTACTAGTATACTAATTATTTTAGGTATACCTTGATATTAAATCTATATGTCTGTTAGAAGATTGTCATTGGAATGATGCAGAGGAGGTTATCTAACTAGAACTGCACTGAACAATATTGGTCTGGATCTTCTAAAGAATGGCAATCATTAACGGATTGATGCTCTGCTTGAAATGTTCTCCAAGACTACACCATGCTCACCATGGATGCTGCACTCCACATTTCTTGGTCTTCCCAACCCGGCTCCTCCAGAAATGTGGAGTGCAGCATCCATGGTGAGCTCTAATGGATCACAGTAGAGTCAGCAGAAGACAGGGCACATCCCCTTTTTATGACATTGGTTGTGATAAAGTAAGTTTAAATATCAGTGAGAATAAGTGAAAGGGTGTATGAGTGAATGGATAAGATGCCAGGGTAGGTAGGTGGAGATATTAAGTCGGTGAGGTAAGTGGATAGGATGGCAGGTTATATCAGAAAGATGACAGAGGAAAACCAAGGTATTATAAGTCTATTAACCGATCACCCTTTCGAAAATTGTTATAAGCATAATTAAAGATGAATACCTTCATAATTTCCAGTTGATGAGAACTAACACGATTCTGTAAACAGTAGATCATAAGCTGATGAAGCTGAATAAATTTGTGGAAGAGGTGATTAAACTACTGGATAAGGTAAATCTTTGGATGAGATGGCAGAAAACGTATAAGTTGAAGCTTGTAGAGTTGAAGGAGAAGTGTTGACCCAGTTAGAAGTTAGTTAAGCAAGAGGAGACAGAATGGAGCTAATGATCCGATATTCTAATAGGGAACATGCAAGTGGTGGTGTTCCACAAGGATGTTGGGACCCCAACAATTCGCGTGTACAGTGAAATCATGACAGGTCAAATTCAGATAAACCAAAACTCCAGTCAGTTCAAAACCATCATCCAGCCATGGCAGCAAATCCAAGTGAAGCCATAAGAAGCCATAATACCAAAATGATAAATCCAGATTAGTTGAACTTGTGAAAGCTTGACATATGACCAAACAGAGCAGAATTAGGGGACAAAAGAGCGTGAAATCATAGATCTCTGCAAATCATCATTTGACATTAAGATCTTTCTGTGAAGGGATGTTCAAAGACTGTGAGGACGGCTAAAGCTGTGAGAAAGTTAAAAGTGTTGTCAATCGGTGAGAAGGCGAAGTTGATATAGCAAGTGGAAAGCCAATATATGAAAGGAAAAGTGGATGCAGCAAAGGAGTGGGACATTCTACTATTACATCTGTCAACCATTCTGAAACACAAGGTAATCATCTTTGAACAATCTGGCAGATCGGCATTCTCTTCAGCAAGCAAGAAGGTATGAACAGCTGCCTATCCCAACTTTGAATAGACTCTATTAACATGGTTCAAAGCAACCCATGCAGAGAATGTATCCATCTTAAGTCCATTCCTACAAGAAAGGGTGGCCATCCTGACAAAGTGCGACCACAAGGAATTCACTTGTGTTAATGGCTGATTGGACCAATTCAAGACAACATATGGCTTCACCTTCTGTACAGTAAGCTGTGAGGGTGTAGTGGGTGCAGCAGCAATGACAGATGCTTGGTTCCAAAATGGTTAGCTAGCTCCTGAAGGGAACGAGCGACATTGCAATTGTGAATGAAACTGGACTGTTTCAGCATCTTTTGCTAAATCATTCTTTTATGATTAGAAATGAAACATGTAATGATAGCAATCAAAGTAAGGAACATGTAACTGCTACAGTCTGTGCCAACATGCATTGCACTGAAAAGCTCCTGCAGCTTATGAGGAAAATCCAAGAAGCCACTATGCTTCTTTGTGAATGTGAAGACCCTACTCAAGCAGAATGAGGCTTAAAAACCCATGTGGACGACCTCCAGTATTTGTGAGGCATGTATCAGGAAAGTGGACGAAATATATCAAAGCAAGCTTAATTATCTTCAGTACAAACAACTGTCCACATGGCCTGACATTCTTGGACTCAACAATATCAAAGTCTTGTCTCCCAACACCATGACCAACCACCAACCAATGGATTTGGACAGATTAGGAACCTGAAAAGTAATTGCCAATGGCAGCTGATCTTTCAAGTTATTGAAACCATTAGTAAGAAACAGGATTACAATACAATACAAATGTTTGCGAGGCTATGTTCATGATAAAGAAGGTGCGGAAGATGGTGACAAAAGCCACAATTGCCAACTGCTTCTGCCACACCTGGCTCAATGAGCTAAAATTGCATAAGGTAGCGAGGACAAGAGTGAGGCCAAGCAACTCATTGACAAGGCTCTTTTCACTCACCTGCAGGAGGCAGGCATAGAAGTTCCATCAGACACAAACATGGGAACTTACATTGAGGTGGTTTACACAACAGAACTGACAGATAAGGCAACTGTAGGTATAACTGTACAATCTTCAGTCATGGAGGTGAATCATCCTGACGAGCCCAATGAGTGCCAACCCATTGAATTATAGGTAACACAATGTGGAGCTGGAGGAACACAGACAGCATCAGAGGAGCAGGAAAGTTGACATTTCAGGTCAGGACCCTTCTTCAGAACTTCATTGTTTCATTTCATTGACAACATGGTGAATAGAATCCTACTTATCCAAAGACTGCACACCACGCAGAAAGGTTTACCGAGTTTTTCTGCAGTTAATTCCTGACATTTTCCAATTCTGCAAGGGCAGGCAACTGACAGTTGTGGAGAAAGTGAAAAATAGATATCACACATTTACTGTTTTACTGCGTTTTCATTTGCTTTTTATTTTGACATAGAGTCCATTTGTAGGCAAATCACATTATATAGGAGTCTCTTTTTCCAACTTGAAGGGATGTTTAACACAAATTTGTGAGCAGATCCCCCAGATATATGCCGGCTATCCCTGATCAATCCATCAGGATTTGGTTGTATTTGAGCAAACTAGAAAGCCACATATCCTAATTATCTGGTAACACAAAGACTGGCAGCATGGTAAGCAAATAGACAGAAGCATAAAATTATAAAGAGATATTGATAGATTAAATGAGTTTGCAGAACTGTAGATTTCAATGCAGGCAAATATGTGATATTACAGGATCAATAAAAGGACAGAACAGGATGTTATGTGTACACCTTGCCTTTAAGAGAATTCACCTTTAAAGGACTTTGTGTGCTGTGCGTATATAACATTGTAACAGTGCCAGACAGTCTACTTTGGGTTTATAAGCTGTGCACACACAGACATCACACAGTTTGCTGTAACACCTGCTTCAGAACTTATAATGTGTTTTATTTTGTTTTTAAATAAATCAACCCATGGAGTTAATCAATCCCTAATGGTGATTGACCATTAAGCCATTATCATTAATGCAACATGCTCAACAGTAGTGGGAAACATCATAATGATGAGGCCTATCGTGCTTGATCAGTCAACAAGAAAGCTAATCTACAGCTAAAGCTAATCAACAATTAATACTAATTTATGGCTACATGGACAATTAAATTAAACCACATTAAGGAGAGCTCTTGTGGTGAAACGGTAGTGTCCTTTATCTCTAAGCCAGGAGGCCTGAATTCACTTCCCTCCTACTCCAGAGGTGTGAAATTATTGTTAAATCATGATAAAGTGCATGAGACTGCTGTCAATATTTTTGTTTGTTACTAACATATTTTGATGGTAAGCAGACAGATCTTTATTCAAAGATAACAAGGTGTAGAGCTGAATGAACACAGCAGGCCAAGCAGCATCATA